>NC_057811.1:319665886-319970054 GCF_018294505.1 Triticum aestivum
GGCGAGGCGGCGGCGGCGGGACGACGCGGATGGCGGCGGCGGCGGGGTCGGGCTGGGGCGGCGCGGGGCTCGAGGCAGCTAGGGTTTGGCCTCGGGCTGGTCCGGCACGGCGCTATATAAAGCCCCGGCCAGGCGGAGTCCTGACCGGTTACGGCCCAAAGTCGGTTTCGTTTTTTAAATAATTACGCGCAGAAAAACGATTAAAAGAAATATCTAACGGACTCCAAAAATCCCGAAATAAATTTTCCCTGGCTTCTAAAATCAAGCCGGACAATATGAACATTTGTTTGGAGCCTAAATGCAATTTTGAAAAACGCAAATTTTTCCTAAATTCAAATAAAATATCCAAAACTCCGAAATAAAATCTTATTTGATTTTTTTATTAAATCTTCAATATTCCTATATTTTGGGAAAGTCATTTTATTCCCTCTCTCATATTTTTATAATTGGAATAATCGAAGATAAAATAAATAAAACCAAATGATCCTATTTTCAAAATTTGATAAATCTCAAATATGAAAGTAACGAAATTCCCAACTCTCTCCGTGGGTCTTTGAGTTCGTAGAATTTCTAGGATCAAACCAAAATGCAATAAAATATGATATGCAATGATGATCTAATGTATAACATTCCAAATTGAAAATTTGGGATGTTACAAACCTACCCCCTTAAGATGAATCTCGCCCTCGAGATTCGGGTTGGCTAGAAAATAGGTGAGAGTGGTTCTTCCGTAGATCTTCCTCTCGCTCCCAGGTGGCTTCATCCTCAGTGTGGTGACTCCACTGAACTTTGCAGAACTTGATAACCTTGTTGCGGGTGACTCGGCTGGCATACTCAAGAATCTTAATTGGTTTCTCCTCATAGGTCAAATCACTTTCCAACTGAATCGCTTCCAGGGGCACTGTATCTCTCAGTGGTATCTCAGCCATCTCTGCGTGGCAGTTCTTCAACTGGGAAACGTGAAATACATCATGAACTCCTGAGAATCCTTCAGGCAATTCCAGCTTGTAAGCAACTTCTCCCATACACTCCAAGACTCGGTATGGTCCTACAAAACGGGGCGCTAACTTTCCCTTAACTCCAAAGCGCTTCACTCCTCGAAGTGGTGATACTCGAAGATAAACTCTGTCTCCGACTTTGTGAACTGTCTCCTTACGTTTAGAATCCGCCTAACTCTTCTGCCTGGACTGGGCTACCTTGAGCCTATCGCGAATCAACCTCACCTTCTGTTCAGACTCTTTAATCAAATCTGGTCCAAACAACTGACGGTCTCCAACTTCGTCCCATAACAATGGTGTTCTACACCTCCTTCCGTACAAAGCTTCGAAAGGGGCCATCTTCAAACTGGTTTGATAACTGTTGTTGTAAGAAAACTCTGCATATGGCAAATTGTCGTCCCAACTAGATCCATAATCTAGCGCACAAGCTCTCAACATGTCTTCCAAATTCTGATTGACTCTCTTGGTCTGTCCATCTGTCTATGGGTGAAAGGCTGTACTGAATTCTAGCATGGTTCCCAAAGTTTCATGTAACTGATTCCAAAACTTCGAGGTAAACTGGGTTCCTCTATCTGATACAATGTTCCTCGGAACTCCATGCAAACATACGATTCTGGTCATGTATATGTTTGCCAACTTAGCACCGGTGTAAGTGGTCTTGACTGGAATGAAATGGGCTACTTTCGTCAAACGATCGACTACAACCCATATTGAGTCATAGCCTGAACGAGTCCTGGGCAATCTCGTGATAAAATCCATGCCTAGTTTATCCCACTTCCATTCGGGTATCGGCAATGGCTGTAGCAATCCTGCTGGCTTTTGATGTTCTGCCTTCACTCCCTGACATACATCACAAACTGCTAGATACTCCGCAATATCATTCTTCATTCTGGTCCACCAGAAAGTATCCTTCAAATCCAAATACATCTTGGTATTTCCTGGGTGAATCGAATACGGTGAATCATGGGCCTCTTGCAAGATCAACTTCCTGATTTCTGGATCATTGGGCACATAAACGCGGTCCTCAACCCATAAGGTATCGTGCTCATCCTCACGAAATCCCTTGGCTTTTCCTTTGCTCATCCTTTCCTTTATATCATTAATTTCCTTGTCTGTCTTCTGAGCTTCTCTGATCTTTTCCATCAAAGTAGACTGAATCTCCAATGTTGCTAAATAGCCACTTGGAACTATCTCCAAACATAGCTCGCGAAGATCTTCGGCTAATACTTTCGGTAACTCTCCGGTCATGAGTGTGTTGATATGGCTCTTGCGGCTCAACGCATCTGCTACTACGTTAGCCTTCCCTGGGTGATAATGCAATCTCATATCATAATCCTTAATGAGCTCCAACCATCTCCTCTGCCTGAGATTCAACTCCTTCTGCGTGAAAATGTACTTCAAACTCTTGTGATCCGTGTACACCTCACAATGGTTTTCGATGAGAAAATGTCTCCATGTCTTCAATGCATGCACTACGGCTGCTAATTCCAAATCATGCGTGGCATAATTCTTCTCATGGGGTTTAAGTTGTCGTGAAGCATATGAAACAACTCTTCCTTCCTGCATAAGCACTGCTCCAAGTCCTCGACGAGAAGCGTCGCAATAAACTTCATAATCCTTGCGTTGGTCTGGCAGAATCAACACTGGTGATGTAACCAAACGTTTCTTCAACTCTTGGAAACTAGCTTCACATTCCTCAGTCCAGTTGAATTTGGTGTCTTTCTTCAATAGCTCAGTCATGGGTTTTGCAATCTTTGATAAATTCTCAATGAACCTCCGGTAGTATCCTGCAAGTCCAAGAAAACTCCGGATCTCTCCAACTAACGTGGGTGATTCCCAACTTGTTACGGTGTCAACTTTGGCGGGGTCTACTGCTATTCCTTCTCGGGATATAACATGTCTGAGGAATCCAACTTCCTTCAGCCAAAACTCACACTTGCTGAATTTGGCGTATAACTGATATTCTCTGAGTTTCTCAAGTACCAAACGCAAATGCTCCTTATGCTCCTCTTCATTCTTTGAGTAGACCAAAATATCATCAATGAACACCACGACGAACTTATCCAAAAACTCCATAAACACTTTGTTCATCAGGTTCATGAAATAGGCAGGTGCGTTAGTCAGACCAAATGACATAACGGTATACTCATACAGCCCATACCTGGTGGTAAAAGCCGTCTTAGGTATATCCTGCTCTCGAATCTTCAACTGATGGTATCCTGATCGTAGATCGATCGTGGAAAATACCTTAGCTCCTTGTAAGCGGTCAAACAAATCATTGATCATCGGCAGTGGGTACTTGTTCTTGATGGTCACTTTGTTCAATCCTCGATAATCAACAACCATCCTCAATGATCCATCTTTCTTCTCCACTAGAAGTACTGGTGATCCCCAAGGTGACGAACTTGGGCGAATATAGCCTTTATCCAGTAACTCCTTAATCTGCTTCTTAATTTCCTCCAAATCTTTTGCGGGCATCCTGTACGGTCTCTTAGATATTGGTCCTGTGCCTCGCAAAAGTTCAATCAGAAACTCAATGTCTCTATCTAGTGGCATGCCTGGCAACTCTTTTGGAAAAACATCCGGGTAATCCTTCACCACTGGTACTTCCTCCTGTACAACTCCTGATAAGGAATTCACCTGAGTCCTCTTCGGCATATGCCGGGATACATACTTAATCCTTCTTCCTTCTGGGTGGTAAGCGAAATCGTCTTACTGGCGCAATCGATGTTTCCTCCGTACATCGATAGCCAATCCATACCCAAAATTACATCCAAACCTTGCGACTCCAAAACTATTAGGTTTGAGGGGAAAACATGCCTACCTATGGCCAATGGCATCTGAAAACATCCTTGGCTTGCCATATACTCTGCTCCTGGTGAACTTACTAACATAGGTGTTTTAAGAACCTTGGTGGGCAGTTTATACTTATCCACAAATCCCCTTGATATGTATGAATGCGATGCACCAGTATCGAAAAGAACGAGTGCAGTAATTGACTTAACCAAAAACTTACCTATTACTGCATCAGGCTGTGCTTCAACCTCCTCCACGTAAACGTGGTTCACATGTCCTTTGTTGAAAGGGTTTGGCTTCTTCCCAGAGCTTCCATTTCCATTACCATTCTGGGCTTCAGGACATTCATTGGCATAATGTCCAGTCTTCTGGCACTTAAAGCAAGTGACTTGGCTCAGGTCTCTCTTAGCTGGGGTTGAAGGGTTGGTACGGTTCTGTCCGTTGCTTCCTCCGTTCCCATTACCATTCTTGGAGCCATTATGGTTGTGCGAACTACCTCCTCCATGTGTATGCTGAAACTGTCCTCCCGATTTCGGGGTAA
This sequence comes from Triticum aestivum, assembly GCF_018294505.1. Classification (NCBI taxonomy): domain Eukaryota; kingdom Viridiplantae; phylum Streptophyta; class Magnoliopsida; order Poales; family Poaceae; genus Triticum; species Triticum aestivum. The sequence goes on from NC_057811.1 coordinate 319,670,222, forward strand.
AACGTGGCTTCTGCTGAGCTCCAGAATTATACTTCCCTTGTCCATACTTCCTCTTACGGTTTTCAATCTGCTGTTGCTTCCCTTCAATCATGAGAGCTCTATCTACCAACTCCTGGTAGTTGTTGAAGGTTGCTACCATCAACTGCATGCTCAGCTCATCATTCAGTCCTTCTAGAAACTTCTCCTGCTTGGCTGCATCTATAGCAACGTCATCTGGAGCATAACGTGCTAACTTACTGAAATCCTCCACATACTGGCCTACGGTACGTCCTCCTTGGCGTAGGTTGCGAAATTCACGCTTCTTCATAGCCATAGCTCCTGCTTAAACATGGGCAGTACGGAAAGCTTGCTGAAACTGGTCCCATATGACGGTGTCAATAGGGTGTGTGGCTGTGTAATTCTCCCACCATGATGCTGCGGGTCCATCAAGTTGATGTGCGGCAAAACGCACTCTCTCCGCATCTGTGCATCCTGCAGTGGTCAACTCCCTTCCAACTTTGCGGAGCCAATCATCTGCAACAATCGGCTCGGTGCTGCTGGAAAACACCGGCGGATTTAGCCTCAAGAAACGGGCTAAGTGATCAACAGGTGGTGGTGGTGGGTTGTTGTTGTTGTTGCCTTGGTTCTGTACTAACACTTGCATCAGGGCATTCTGCTGCTGAATCAACTAAGTGATCTCCGGTGGGAAAACAAATCCGGTGTCGCGTCTCGGCGGCATCTGATAGGTTTAGAAAAGATGAGAATTTAGAATAGAATGAAGTCTAGAGAGAAAACACTACCCATATGCTCATGAGACAAACACAATCAATATCACTCGATCAAATCAAACAAGGCATACAATCGATCTAACTAGCGTTACAAAAGTGCTCGGACTATACTATATACATGGGGGAAATACTACTACTGATATGGTGGTCTACTAGAAATTTTGATCAGTCGAAGACTCCATGATATCTGCTCCAGCTTCATCAACAAAGTCATATTCACTTGGTTCCGAGTCGGTATCGTCGATGATGATGTAGTTATCCGGGCAAGCGCATTCATCATCTTCTCCTTTTGATGCTGGATTTCCCATGAATACTCCAATCTTCTTCTCCAGGTCGTCATTCTTTTCCAACAACGTGGCGATCTCCTCCTCATATCCATCACGCGTAGACTTGAGTTCTCCCTCCAACTCCTTGACCTTGGTCAATGCCTTCTTCAGATCTATCATGCCTGAGCACATCTGGTTCTCCTGGCGACGAATGTGCTGGTTTTGCTCCTGGATGAAAGCTGCAATTGATCCATCCTTCTTGGTGCTGATCATCTCCCATTGCTCGTCTCGACGTCCACAAATCTGATAAATAGTATCCTTAAGCTCCCTGTGGTAGACGTCTCCAATGCGTCCCATAGAGATGTGGGCTGCCATGCTCTTCCCTAAACTCCAGGTTGGTGCTTCAAAAGAAAATTTTATAGGCTCAGTGACTGGCGTAAACGTCCTTCCTGGAATTTGAACTTGAATCTTCCAGCGCTCCTCTTCTGGTAGTGTGGCGTTGTAGGTTCCGGTGAAGCTTGGTATTCCAATGTTCAGGTACTTAGTGACTTCCTTCAAGTGTCGTCCAAAAGGTGTATCTTCATCTGGTTGCATGAACTTGTTCCTTGCATTCGCCATTCCTAAAAGAGTAGAAAGTGGAGAGGAGTCAGAAATGAGAAGAGAGTAGTGTTCTAGGGTTTAAGCTTAGTGGTCGTGTCCTACAGTCAGCGTGTGCTCTGATACCACTTTTGTAGCGACCAGACCTCAAACAGTCTGTGCTGCTGTGCACCAGTGTCATCCCTGGATCAGTAATGCTGACACACACAGTACAAATGGAGGATTCATAACAGAGTAGCAATCACACACTTATTACAACGAATATCTCAAAAGAGAATAAGTATGATAAATATGGCATAAGGCCATCTAATACGATAACAGCGGAAGACTTGGAAGAATAGTGAGTCCATCAACTCCAACGGCATCACTGAGTATAAGACCACGACCTAAGACACCTTACTCGTCGTCTGAAAAGTCTGCAACATGAAACGTTGCAGCCCGGAAATGGGTCAGCACATGGAATATGCTGGCAATGTAACACATAGAGAGTAATGAACACAATAATGCTATACTACATGCATATATGGCTGGTAGAAAGCTCTATGGTTACAGTTTTGCGAAAAGCCAGTTTTTCCCTACTGCAAAGGAATAATTTTTTTTAACTATCATGGTGGTTGTTAAACATTGAGATGGTTGACAGCGTCTCAATCCCAATTAAGTATCATCATTAACCCAACAAAATTAATTAAAGTAACATGATGAGATTCACATGATAATCCAAGTACTAGATACTCAAGATGTCCGTAACCGGGGACACGGCTAACCATGATTAGATTGTACACTCTGCAGAGGTTTGTGCACTTTTCCCCACAAGACTCGATCGCCTCCGCTTGATTCTCGCACTACATGTTGTTTGAGAAACGCATGACCGAGACACAGTCTTTCAGAAGCGTTAGCACCTTACGATGGGTAGACCGGTACACCTACATCCCCTACATCTGCTAGTCTACCACTGTAAGAGTTCACACAACTTAATCAACTATGCTAGAGCTCATAATAGCTTGTGGCTGCACACGGAAGTTTCTAGCATGAATAATCTCATGATACCTTTGAACCTGGGTGGCGGTCCAAAAGAAAACAGGCAATCCTGGAATACCCAGGTACCTCAATCCACCCAGATGTGAGTTTTAGTTGCCACCTTAAGTTTAACCATATATTAACAATCTCACACCTGTCATGGATATCTCTCAAACCCAATCCACGTCTACAAGCATAGCATAGCAATATAAGCAACGTAGAAGTAACTCCCAAGGGTTTGATAATAAAACAGGTGATAGGTACTACCTCAACTACTTCCCAATACCCACAATTTAATTAGATCCTAACCATGCAATGTTTGAGGGTTGATCTAATGCAACAAAACTGGGTAGTAAAGGGGTATGATCAAAGTGTTACTTGCCTTGCTGATGATCCGCGAAACCTAGCGATTCGAAGTAGCAAGCGGCGCACTCCGGGTACTCTATCGTAAACAAACAAGAAAACAATAAGTACTCATCTAATGCACAGGTAAAACTCAAATAAGAGAACTAACCAGAAAGTTCAACTTAAGAACTCCGGTTTGCAAAAAGAATCAAATCGAACGAAACAACGAAAGTCAAACGGCGAAAGAAACAAACTTCGTTTACTAATCTGGACCTAGGTCATATTTTACAGAAACGAAAACTTGTTTGAGTTGGTTAAACGCAAAGAGAATTTCGAGACGAAACTCTAGGCGCTTGAATCGCCTGATTCCGATAAACGAGCAAAAAGTTATACTAGTTCGAAAATCTGATTAGAAATCGCGATCAGAAAAATAGCGGAATAAATCCGAGAAAAAAGAAAAACGACGAACAGATTAACGAACGAACGTTCGTTAACTGGATCTAAACGACGAACGCGTTCAATAAAACGCACAACCGAGCGAACACTCGCTAATTAACCTAAACCGAAAAAACGGATCTAAAAAAAAGGTCACGGGGAGAAGGCGAGGGCGAGGGCGGCGAGGCGGGCGCAGAGCGAGAGGGCGAGGGCGAGGGCGGGGGTTTTCTGCAAAAAACATGCCACGTCGGCACCTGACAGGCGGGCCCCGCTAGTCAAATACACCGTCAATACGTGTTTATACGCAGTTTAGACCTATTTGCAAAAATCTAGAGCAATGTTGGTACTCACACGCAAAGATTAGCAATCGTGGTACCAATCTGCATGTGATGTCCCAATTGTGGTACTTCTGTGCAATTAACTCCTTGAAAAACGCACATTTTTCCTAAATTCAAATAAAATATCCAAAACTCCGAAATAAAATCTTATTTGATTTTTTTATTTAATCTTCAATATTCCTATATTTTGGGAAAGTCATTTTATTCCCTCTCTCATATTTTTATAATTGGAATAGTTGAAGATAAAATAAATAAAACCAAATGATCCTATTTTCAGAATTTGATAAATCTCAAATATGAAAGTAACGAAATCCCCAACTCTCTCCGTGGGTCCTTGAGTTGCGTAGAATTTCTAGGATCAAACCAAAATGCAATAAAATATGATATGCAATGATGATCTAATGTATAACATTCCAAATTGGAAATTTGGAATGTTACAGGATCGGGGCGGGGACGGGGTGAGGGAGAGGGGGCAGGGTCGGGGGTATAAAAGGAGGGGGGTGCCGTGGGGAGGGGGCAAGGCGGCGGGCGGCGACCGTGCTCGAGCGGGACTCGGGCGGCGGTGGCGCTCTCGTGCCCGAGAGGGAGACGGGGCGCGGGGCAGCTGGGCCGTCGGCTGGGCTTCGGCCCAGTCGGCGCGCTCGGCGTTTTTTTTAAATAATTCCGCCGGATCTAAAAAAATCATAGAAAAATAAATAAAACTCCAAAAATACTAAAACAAATTTTCACCGTCTAATTAAAATAATTAGAACAAGATGAACATTTTACATTGGCCCAAAATGTAGTTTTGAAAACGTGCAATTTTTTTAACGCATTTAAAATTGCAAATAAAACCCGAATAAAATCCAATATTTGATTTTAATATTTTTCCTCCAATATTTCAATAATTTTGGAGAAGTCATATTTCCTCCTCTCATTTATTTTAATATAAAATATTTTTCGGAGAGAAAAATAATTAAACCAAAAATCCTCGTTTTATTATTTGATAAAAATCAAATATGAAAACTGGGAAAAATCCCCAACTCTCTCTGAGGGTCCTTGAGTTGCTTAGGATTTTCGAGGATTTGCCAAAATGCAATAAAATATGCTATGCAATGATGATCTAATGTATAACATTCCAAATTGAAAATTTGGGATGTTACATAAACTTTCGCAATAAGTATATGAGTTCTTTATGACTAATGTGAGTCCATGGATTATACGCACTCTTACCTTTCCGCAATTTGCTAGCCTCTACGGTACCGTGCATTGCCCTTTCTCACATCAAGACGTGGTGCAAAATTCGCAGGGCATCCAAACCATGTGATATGATACACCATATCACACATAAGCCTTATTATATCTTCCTGAAAACAGCCACCATACCTACTGCTACCTCTTGAGCATGCGTTGGTTTTCCCTTGAAGAGGAAAGGGTGATGCAGCAAAGTACCGTAAGTATTTTCCTCAGTTTTTGAGAACCATGGTATCAATCCAGTAGGATGCCACACGCAAGTCCCTCGTACCTACACAAACAAATAAGAACCTTGCAACCAACGCGATAAAGAGGTTGTCAATCCCTTCACGGCCACTTTTAAAAGTGAGATCTGATAGAGATGATAAGATAATATTTTTGGTATTTTTATGATAAAGATTGAAAGTAAAGAACGTAAAATAAACGGCAACAGAAATAACTAATTTGCGGGAGATTAATATGATGGAAAATAGACCCGGGGCCGTAGGTTTCACTAGTGGCCTCTCTCAAGATAGGATAAGTATTACGGTGGGTGAACAAATTACTGTCGAGCAATTGATAGAATTGAGCATAGTTATGAGAATATCTAGGCATGATCATGTATATAGGCATCACGTCCGCAACAAGTAGACCGACTCCTGCTTGCATCTACTACTATTACTCCACACATCGACCGCTATCCAGCATGCATCTAGAGTATTAAGTTCATAAGAACAGAGTAACGCATTAGGCAAGATGACATGATGTAGAGGGATAAAGTCAAGCAATATGATATAAACCCCATCTTTTTATCCTCGATGGCAACAATACAATACGTGTCGTTTCCCCCTACTGTTACTAGGATCGAGCACCGCATGATTGAACCCAAAGCTAAGCACTTATCCCATTGCAAGAAAGATCAATCTAGTAGGCCAAACCAAACTGATAATTCGAAGAGACTCGCGAAGATAACCAATCATACATAAAAGAATTCAGAGGAGATTCAAATATTGTTCATAGATAATCTTGATCGTAAACCACAATTCATCGGATCTCGACAAACACATCGCAAAAAAAGAGTTACATCGAATAGATCTCCAAGAAGATCGAGGAGAACTTTGTATTGAGATCTGAAGAGAGAGAATAAGCCATCTAGCTAATAACTATGGACCCGAAGGTCTGTGGTAAACTACTCACACATCATCGGAGAGGCTATGGTGTTTATGTAGAAGCCCTCCGTGATCGATGCCCCCTCCGGCGGAGTGCCGGAAAAGGCCCCAAGATGGGATCTCAAGGGTACAGAAGGTTGCGGCTGTGGAAATAGGGTTTCATGGTGCTCCTGGTTGGTTTCAGGGTACGTAGGTATATATAGGAGGAAGAAGTAGGTCGGTGGAGCCACGAGGGGCCCACAAGGGTGGGGGCGCGCCCAGGGGGGCAGGCGCGCCTCCCTACCTCATGGCCTCCTAGTTGATTTCTTGACGTCCACTCCAAGTCCTCTGGATCACTGTTGTTCCAAAAATCATGCTCCCGAAGGTTTCATTCCGTTTGGACTCCGTTTGATATTCCTTTTCTGCGAAACACTGAAATAGGCAAAAAAACAGCAATTTGCACTGGGCCTTGGGTTAATAGGTTAGTCCCAAAAATAATATAAAAGTGTATAATAAAGCCCATTAAACATCCAAAATAGAATATATAATAGCATGGAGCAATCAAAAATTATAGATACGTTGGAGACGTATCATGCATCCCCAAGCTTAATTCCTGCTCGTCCTCGAGTAGGTAAATGATAAAAACAGAATTTTTGATGTGGAATGCTACCTAGCATATTCTTCAATGTAATTTTCTTTATTGTGGCATGAATGTTCAGATCCGAAAGATTCAAGATAAAAGTTTAGTATTGACATAAAAATAATAGTACTTCAAGCATACTAACCAAAGCAATTATGTCTTCTCAAAATAACATAGCCAAAGAAAGCTCATCCCTACAAAATCATATAGTTTGGCCATGCTTCATTTTCGTCACACAAGAATGCTCTCATCTTGCACAACCCCGATGACAAGCCAAGAAATTGTTTCATACTTTAGTAATCTCAATCTTTTTCCAACTTTCACGGAATACATGAGCATGAGCCATGGATATAGCACTATGGGTGGAATAGAATATAATGATGGGGGTTGTCTGGAGAAGACAAAAAAGGAGAAAGTCTCACATTGACGCGGCTAATCAACGGGCTAGGGAGATGCCCATCAATTGATGTCAATGCAAGGAGTAGGGATTGCCATGCAATGGATGAAATAGAGCTATAAATGTATGAAAGCTCAACAAAAGAAACTAAGTGGGTGTGCATCCAACTTGCTTGCTCACGAAGACCTAGGGCATTTGAGGAAGCCCATTGTTGGAATATACAAGCCAAGTTCTATAATGAAAAATTCCCACTAGTATATGAAAGTGACAAAACAAGAGACTCTCTATCATAAAGATCATGGTGCTACTTTGAAGCACAAATGCGGAAAAAGGATAGTAGCATTGTCCCTTTTTATTTTCTTTATTTTCTCTTTTTTTGGGCCTTTTGTTTTTTTGGCCTTTCTCTTTTTTTGGGACAATGCTCTATTAATAATGATCATCACACTTCTATTTATTTACAACTCAATGATTACAACTCGATACTAGACCAAAATATGACTCTATATGAATGCCTCCGGCGGTGTACCGGGATGGGCAATGAATCAAGAGTGACATGTATGAAATAATATGCATGGTGGCTTTGCCACAAGTACGATGTCAACTACATGATCATGAAAGGCAATATGACAATGATGAAGCGTGTCATAATAAATGGAACGGTGGAAAGTTGCATGGCAATATATCTCGTAATGGCTATGGAAATGCCATAATAGGTAGGTATGGTGGTTGTTTTGATTAAGATATAAGGAGGTTTATGTGTGATAGAGCATATCATATCATGGGGTTTGGATGCACCAGCGAAGTTTGCACCAACTCTCCAGGTGAGAAAGGGCAATGCACGGTACCGAAGAGGCTAGCAATGATGGAAAGGTGAAAGTGCGTATAATCCATGGACTCAACATTAGTCATGAAGAACTCACATACTTATTGCAAAAATCTACAAGTCATCAAAAACCAACCACTACGCGCATGCTCCTAGGGGGATAGATTGGTAGGAAAAGACCATCGCTCGTCCCCGACTGCCACTCATAAGGAAGACAATCAAAGGAACACCTCATGTTTCAAATTTGTTACACAACGTTTACCATACGTGCATGCTACGGGACTTGCAAACTTCAACACAAGTATTTCTCAAATTCACAACTACTCAACTAGCACAACTTTTATATCACTATCTCCATATCTCGAAACAATCATCAAGTATCAAACTTCTCTTAGTATTCAACGCACTTATATCAAAGTTTTTATTATATCCATCTTGGATGCCTATCATATTAGGACTAATTTTATAGCCAAAGAAAAGTACCATGCTGTTATAAAAGACTCTCAAAATAATATAAGTGAAGCATGAGAGATCAATAATTTCTATAAAATAGAACCACCACCGTGCTCTAAAAGATATAAGTGAAGCACTAGAGCAAAATTATATAGCTCAAAAGATATAAGTGAAGCACAAAGAGTATTCTAATAAATTCCGATTAACATGTGTCTATCCCAAAAGGTGTGTACAGCAAGGATTATTGTGGTAAACTAAAAAGCAAAGACTCAAATCATACAAGACGCTCCAAGCAAAACACATATCATGTGGTGAATAAAAATATAGCTCCAAGTGAAGTTACCGATGGACGAAGACAAAAGAGGGGATGTATTCCGGGACATCCCCAAGCTTAGGCTTTTTGGTTGTCCTTGGATTTTACCTTGGGGTGCCTTGGGAATCCCCAAGCTTAGGCTTTTGCCACTCCTTGTTCCATAATCCATCAAATCTTTACCCAAAACTTGAAAACTTCACAACACAAAACTCAACAGAAAATCTCATGAGCCCTGTTAGCGAAACAAAACAAAACACCACTTCAAGGTACTGTAATGAACTCATTCTTTATTTGTATTGGTGTTAAACCTACTGTATTCCAACTTCTCTATGGTTCATAAACTCCATTACTAGCCATAGATTCATCAAAATAAGCAAACAACACACGAAAAACAGAATCTGTCAAAAACAGAACAATTTGTAGTAATCTGTATCTAACGCAAATTTCTGTAACTCAGAAACATCTACCAAAATAGGAAAACCTAGATAATTTGTTTATTGATCTACTGCAATTGGAATCAGTATTTTGTCACGTTCTGGTGATTTTTAACAATTGTTTTCGTGAACAGAAAGTTTCTGGAATTTTCAGCAAGATCAAATAACTATCATCCAAGAAGATCCTATAGGTTTAACTTGGCACAAACACTAATCAAAACACAAAACCACATCTAACCAGAGGCTAGATCAAATATTTATTGAATAACAGCAAGTAAAAATATTGGGTTGTCTCCCAACAAGCGCCTTTCATTAAAGCCTTTTAGCTAGGCGTTGATAATTTTAATGATGCTCACATGAAAGACAAGAATTGAAGTGCAAAGAGAGCATCATAAAACAGGTGACAAACACATCTAAGTCTAACATACTTCCTATGCATAGGCATATTATGAGCAAACAAATTTGCAAGGCAAGCAAAAACTAGCATATGCAAGGAAGAAGAAAGTGACGATAGCAATCTCAACATGAAGAGAGGTAATTTAGTAACATGAAAACTTCTACAACCATATTTTCCTCTCTCATAATAGTTACATTTAAGATCATATTCAAATTCAACAATATTACTATCACGTAACATATTCTCTAGATGATCCACATGCATGCAAAGTTGACACACTTCAAAAATAGTGGGAATAACATAAACTTAAGTCATGACCTCTCCAAACCCACTTTTATCAAAAACTTCATATGATTGATCAAAATCCAAATATGTGGGATCTAAAGTTGACACTCTTCCAGACCCAGTTTCAATACTATTGCAAACATTATTATCAATCTCATATTCCTCATGGGGCTTAAATAAATTTTCAAGATCATATGAAGAATCACCCCAATCATGATCATTGCAACAAGTAGTAGACATAGCAAAACTAGCATCCCCAAGCTTAGAGTTTTGCATATTATTATCACAACTGACATCAAGAGAATTTATAGTAAAATCATTGCAATCATGCTTTTTATTCAAGGAGATATCGTGGATCTCTTCATAAATTTCTTCATCACAATTTTCAGATTCACGAATTTCAAGCAAAACCTCATAAAGATAATCTAGTGCATTCAAATCACTAGAAATTGGTTCATCATAATTGGATCTCTTAAAAAGATTGGCAAGCGGATGAGGATCCATAGATCTTAGGTTCTCTGTTTAGTAATAAATACACAACTATTCCAACCAAACGAGCAGACGAGCCAAGTAAGACATCAAGGCAAACGAAAAGACGAACAAAAGAAGGGTGAATAAAACGGCAAGGGTGAAGTGGGGGAGAGGAAAACGAGAGGCAAATGGCAAATAATGTAATGCGAGGGATAAGAGTTTGTGATGGGTACTTGGTATGTCTTGACATGTGCGTAGACTCCCCGACAACCGCGCCAGAAATCCTTCTTGCTACCTCTTGAGAATGCATTGGTTTTCCCTTGAAGAGGAAAGGGTGATGCAGCAAAGTAGCATAAGTATTTCCTCAGTTTTTGAGAACCAAGGTATCAATCCAGTAGGAGGACACACGCAAGTCCCTCGTACCTACACAAACAAATATGAACCTTGCAACCAACGCGATAAAGGGGTTGTCAATCCCTTCACGGTCACTTGCAAAAGTGAGATCTGATAGACATGATAAGATAATATTTTTGGTATTTTTATGATAAAGATTGAAAGTAAAGAACGTAAAATAAAGGGCAACAGAAATAACTAATTTGCGGGAGATTAATATGATGGAAAATATACCCGGGGGCCATAGGTTTCACTAGTGGCTTCTCTCAAGAGCATAAGTATTACGGTGGGTCAACAAATTACTGTTGAGCAATTGACAGAATTGAGCATAGTTATGAGAATATCTAGGTATGATCATGTATATAGGCATCACGTCCGAGACAAGTAGACCGACTCCTGCCTGCATCTACTACTATTAATCCACACATCGACCGCTATCCAGCATGCATCTAGAGTATTAAGTTCATAAGAACAGAGTAACGCTTTAAGTAAGATGACATGATGTAGAGGGATAAACTTATGCAATATGATATAAACCCCATCTTGTTATCCTCGATGGCAATAATAGAATACGTGCCTTGCTGCCCCTACTGTCACTGGGAAAGGACACCGCAAGATTGAACCCAAAGCTAAGCACTTCTCCCATTGCAAGAAAGATCAATCTAGTAGGCCAAACCAAACTGATAATTTGAAGAGACTTGCAAAGATAACCAATCATACATAAAAGAATCCAGAGGAGATTCAAATATTGCTCATAGATAATCTTGATCATAAACCCACAATTCATCGGATCTCGACAAACACACCGCAAAAAAAGAGTTACATCAAATAGATCTCTAAGAAGATCGAGGAGTACTTTGTATTGAGATCCAAAGAGAGAGAAGAAGCCATCTAGCTAATAATTATGGACCCGAAGGTCTGTGGTAAACTACTCACACATCATCGGAGAGGCTTTGGTGTTGATGTAGAAGCCCTCCATGATCGATGCCCCCTCCGGCGGAGCGCTGGAAAAAGCCCCAAGATGGGATCTCATGGGTACAGAAGGTTGCGGCGGTGGAAATAGGGTTTCGTGGTGCTCCTGGTTGGTTTCGTGGTACGTAGGTATATATAGGAGGAAGAAGTAGGTCGGTGGAGCCACGAGGGGCCCACGAGGGTGGGGGCGCGCCCAGGGGGCAGGCGTGCCTCCCTGCCTCGTGGCCTCCTTGTTGGTTTCCTAACGTCCACTCCAAGTCCTCTGGATCACGTTTGTTCCAAAAATAACGCTCCCGAAGGTTTCATTCCGTTTGGACTCCGATTGATATTCCTTTTCTGCGAAACACTGAAATAGGCAAAAAACAACAATTTGCACTGGGCCTTGGGTTAATAGGTTAGTCCCAAAAATAATATAAAAGTGTATAATAAAGCCCATTAAACATCCAAAACAGAATATATAATAGCATGGAGCAATCAAAAATTATAGATACGTTGGAGACGCATCACCTACCTATTATGGCTTTTCCATGGCCATTCCGAGATATATTGCCATGCAACTTCCACCGCTTCCGTTTGATGACTTGAGCATTCATTGTCATATTGCTTTGCATGATCATATAGCTAACATAGTAGTTGTGGCTCAGCCACCGCTCATCATTTTTCATACATGTTACGCTAGATCATTGCACATCCTGGTATATTGCTAGAGGCATTCATATAGAGTCATATTTTGTCATAGGTACCGAGTTGTAATTTTTATTTCTTTTGAGTTATAAGTAAATAGAAGTGTGATGATCATCACTATTCATTTTTAGAGCAGTGCCCCAGTGAGGAAAGGATGATGGAGACTATGGTTCCCCCACAAGTCGGGATGAGACTCCGGACAATGAGAGAAAAAAAGAAAACAAAAAAAAGAAAAAAGAAAAGAAATAAAAGAAAAGAAATAAATAAATAAACAAATAGAGAAGGGGCATTGTTAGTATCCTTTACCACACTTGTGCTTCAAAGTAGCACCATGTTTTCATATGGAGAGTCTCCTATGTTGTCACTTTCATATACTAGTGGGAATTTTTCATTATAGGATTAGATGCATACCCACTTAGTTTCACATTGAGCTTTCATACACTAATAGCTCTTAGTGCATTCGTTGCATGGCAATCCATACTCCTCGCATTAATATCAATTGATGGGCATCTCCATAGCCCGTTGGTTAGCCGCGTCAGTGTGAGACTTTCTTACTTTTTTTGTCTTCTTTATAGTTACCCCTATCATCATACTCTATTCCACCCGTAGTTCTATATCCATGGCTCGCGCTCATGTATTGTGTGAGGGTTGAAAAAGCTGAAGCACGTTAAAAAGTATGAACCAATTGCTCGGCTTGTCATCGGGGTTGTGCATGATAAATACTTTGTGTTAAGAAGACAGAGCATGACAAGACTATATGATTTTGTAGGGATAGCTTTCTTTAGTGTTGATATTTTGAAAGACATGATTATTTGTTGGGATGCCTGAGTATTGATGTCTTTATGTCAAATTATAGACTATTGCTTTGAATCACTTATGTCTTAATATTCATGCGATGATTAGATATATGATCAAGTTTATGCTAGGTAGCATTCCACATCAAAAATTATCTTTTTTATCATTTACCTACTCGAGGACGAGCAGGAATTAAGCTTGGGGATGTTGATATGTCTCAGTCGTATCTATAATTTTGGATTGTTTCATGCCAATATTATACAACTTTCAGATGTTTTGGCAACTTTTTATATGATTTATTGGACTAACCTATTGATCCAGTGCCCAGTGCCAGTTCCTGTTTTCTGTATGTCTTTTGTATCGCAGAAAATCCATATCAAACGAAGTCCAAATGCAATAAAATTTCACAGAGAATTATTTTGGAATATATGTGATTTTTGGGAGTTGGAATCACCGCAAAGGGAGACCCACACAGCCCACAAGACACCAGGGTGTGCCTGAGGCCCATGGCGCGTGGTGGTGGGTTGTGCCCTCCTCGAACGTCGTTTGGAGCTCTACTTCGGGCGCAAGGAAGCTTATATTTAGAAAAATAATCATGTTAAAATCTCAGCGCAATCGGAGTTACGGATCTCCGGGAATATAAGAAACGGTTTTCGGCCAGTTCTGGAGAACGCGAAATAGAAGAGAATAGAGAGGCAGATCGAATCTCGGAGGGGCTCCCGCGCCTCCGCGGCCATGGGGGCCATGGACCAGAGGAGGAACTCTCCTCCCATCAAGGGGGGAGGCTAAGGAAGAAGAAGAAGGAGGGGGGCTCTCTCCGCCTCTCTCCCGGTAGCGCCCGAGTGCCACCGGGGCAACGATCGGGACGGCGATCTACATTAACAATCTTGCTACCATCACCACCAACTTTCTCCCCCTCTATGCAGCGGTGTAACACCCCTTCTCCCCGATGTAATCTCTACTTAAACATGGTGCTCAACTCCATATATTATTTCCCAATGAAATATGGTTATCCTATGATGTTTGAGTAGATCCATTTTGTCCTGTGGGTTAATCGTGATCTTGGTTGGTATGATTGTATATTTTATTTATGGCGCTGTCCTACGGTGCCCTCCGTCTCGCGCAAACGTGAGGGCACCCCGCTGTAGGGTGTTGCAATATGTTCATGGTTTTATTATTGTCAGTGTTGCGGGGGATGACAGCAGCCCAAACGCGGATAAGTGGGTTATGGCGTATGGGAGTAAAGAGGACTTGATACCTAATGCTATGGTTGGGTTTCACGACATTAATGATCTTTAGTAGTTGCGGATGCTTGCTAGAGTTCCAATCATAAGTGCATATGATCCAAGTAGAGAAACTATGTTAGCTCATGCCTCTCCCTCATATAAAATTACAAGAATGATTACCGGTACTTGTTATCGATTGCTTAGGGACAAATAACTTTCTTGTTGATAAAATCTCTCTACTAAAACTAACTTATTTGTGTCTTTATCAAACAGCCCCTAGATTTTATTTGCGTGCTCTTTATTATCTTGCAAACCTATCCTATCACACCTACAAAGTACTTCAAGTTTCATACTTGTTCTAGGTAAAGCGAACGTCAAGCGTGCGTAGAGTTGTATCGGTGGTCAATAGAACTTGAGGGAATATTTGTTCTACCTTTAGCTCCTCGTTGGGTTTGACACTCTTACTTATCGAAAGAGGCTACAATTGATCCCCTATACTTGGGCGTTATCACCCCATGACCCACACTTCCCTTTACGTGCCGGACCTTCCCCTTCTCGCTCGATATTTCACTATAGCAGGACATTTATCACTGGAGTCCTCTCCATTGAAATCAGATGACTCCCATCACACCTTCGACATAGCTCCCTCTCCTTGACACCATACTTCCCCACGGACCGCCAAGGAGGAGTCCCCCGCCAACCGCCCCACTCTCCACACTGATCACCTTCCCCTGTGTTCGTGTCAATCTGCCACCGCCGTCATGGGGGGAGGAGGCGTGCGCCGGTTCTACTACCACAAGTGCAAAGGCTCAGACAAGTTAAGACTCTAACCCAAACAATGTCAACACCTCCCCGCTTCACTCTTGCATCCACCACATCCTTCAATGTGGTGCCTGCTCTGAGGACGGAGCAGTGGAAGACGGTGGCGGCAACCTCTACAACGCACCCATGCGATGCCCGCTGAGAGTGCGGTGGACGGGTGTGTGCCCCAGACTCGGCGACGACTTGGTTGAGACCTCTGGTTTTAGATGTTGGGCTTTGGTATGAGGTCTGGGTAGGCAACCCTGACAATACGCACCCCTTCATCAAGTTTATAGGAGTAGTAACAGATGTTTCCATGATGATGGCTTCAAACTTATTGATGTACTATTACTTTGTAAGGTCTTGGTGAATACTTAATAAAATGGTTTTATGCATTTCCCAATATGCAAAGGCCGGGGGTCGTCCTCCTTTTCAAAGAAAAAAACTAATTATTTGCAACAGACAATGCTATCCAACAAGAAAATAATAGATATGTAGCAAAAGTGTACTTCTTTGCCGTGTTTTCTAGTGAAAGATAGAAAGAATGCTTCCCTACCAATATATTCCCAATTGATCTTCTCTTCATCAATGCCATCAAAGTGGAAGTTTCTAGTAAATCAACTCTAAGGATCTGATGGGTAAATCTTCCCGAGGAGTTACAGTCCACTATGCTATCGCCGACACTTCTAAATGAAGCATATAGGTGAGTTTTACAGATAAATATGCTTAGATCCTACCTAATATGTAGTAGCGTGAAACGGGCAACACAATGTAACTAAAATCATGAGTGTGCAATTCATATTGTGGTTTGGATTCAGCGTTTCATTGTCAATGTCAACCAATCAAGTCCGTGCATCATTCGCGGAGAGCCTATTCAAATCAAGGACATGTTAATTTCTTCCTCTATATGCATGTATATTACCATTGTGTTTGCAATGCACACAGCCACGAACATTTAGCATCAGGATCATAATAATCACAGGATACCAGACTCATCAAAATGTTCTCATCTTATCTGGCCTCAGTTTCGCTTCAGTTTCCCGAAGATAGGTTTTGTAGCGAGGGCGCACCTCAGACGGCCTCCCGTACGACATGCCTGGGAAGCAGATGATGACGACTCTGGCATGGACCTCCTGCCCTATCCAGGGATGATAGATAAGAAAGCTCGCTGGCGGTGATCCAGATTATTTGGGTGGGGGCGCACCTTGGTCTGTTGCTGTGGAGCTCAAGAAGAGAAGGGTTATAAAGGCTTCACAACACGTCTAGCCGACGGCGAGTTCATGTGTCAAGCTCGTTCCTGCACATCAAGGCAGCTGTGGCATGGCTACCCCAGGTTGTCTCCTTCGGTGCAGCAAACCTTGGGGTTGGGCTGCAGTGCCTCGGGATGGTAGGGATGAGGCATGTCCTGCCTTGGTGGTGACACATCACATGGGATCGGGAGGAGGATGCGGTGGCAGGATACAAGCAGTCAAAGAATATACAGCGGCAACGCCTTGGTTGGATATTTGAAGATGAGGATGAAGGAAATATGCCCTAGAGGCAATAATAAAGTTGTTATTTGTATTTTCTTATATCATGATAAATGTTTATTATTCATGCTAGAATTGTATTAACAGGAAACTTAGTACATGTGTGAATACATAGACAAACAGAGTGTCACTAGTATGCCTCTACCTGACTAGCTCGTTAAATCAAAGATGGTTACGTTTCCTAGCCATAGACATGAGTTGTCATTTGATTAACGGGTTCACATCATTAGAGAATGATGTGATTGACTTGACCCATTCCATTAGCTTAGCACTTGATCATTTAGTATGTTGTTATTACTTTCTTCATGACTTATACATGTTTCTATGACTATGAGATTATGCAACTCCCGAATACCAGAGGAACACTTTGTGTGCTACCAAATGTCACAACGTAACTGGGTGATTATTAAGGTGCCGTACAGGTGTCTCCAGTGGTACTTGTTGAATTGGCATAGATCAAGATTAGGATTTGTCACTCCGATTGCCGGAGAGGTATCTCTGGGCCCTCTCGGTAATGCACATCACTATAAGCCTTGCAAGCAATGTGACTAATGAGTTAGTTGTGGGATGATGCATTACGGAACGAGTAAAGAGACTTGCCGGTAACGAGATTGAACTAGGTATTGAGATACCGACGATTGAATCTCGGGCAAGTAACATACCGATGACAAAGGGACCAACGTATGTTGTTATGCGGTTTGACCGATAAAGATCTTCGTAGAATATGTAGGAGCCAATATGAGCATCCAGGTTCCGCTATTGGTTATTGACCGGAGACGTGTCTCGGTCATGTCTACATAGTTCTCGAACCCGTAGGGTCCGCACTCTTAAAGTTCGGTGACGATTTGTATTATGAGTTCATGTGTTTTGATGTACCGAAGGTAGTTCGGAGTCCCAGAATAGATCGGGTACATGACGAGGAGTCTCGAAATGGTCGAGACGTAAAGATCGATATATTGGACGACTATATTCGGACATCGGAAAGGTTCCGAGTGATTCGGGTATTTTTCGGAGTACCGGAGAGTTACGGCTATTCGTATTGGGCCTTAATGGGCCATACGGGAAAGGAGAGAAAGGCCTCAAAGGGTGGCCGCACCCCTCCCCATGGACTGGTCCGAATTAGACTAGGGAGGGGGGGCGCCCCCTTCCTTCCTTCTCCTTCTCCCTTCCCTTTTTTCTATTCAATGTGGGAGGTGGAATCCTACTAGGACTAGGGACTCCTAGTAGGACTCCACACTTGGGCGCACCCTGTGAGGGCTGGCCTCCTCCTCCCTCCATCCTTTAAATACGTGGCCAGGGGGCATCCCATAGACACAGAAGTTGATCAGTTGATCTTATAGCCGTGTGCGGTGCCCCCCTCCACCATAATCCACCTCGGTCATATCGTAGCGGTGCTTAGGCGAAGCCGTGCGTCGGTAGCATCATCATCACCATCATCACACCGTCGTGCTGACAGAACTCTCCCTCGAAGCTCCGCCAGATCGGAGTTCGTGGGACGTCACCGAGCTGAACGTGTGCTGGACTCGGAGGTGCCGTGCGTTCGGTACTTGGATCGGTCGGATCGTGAAGACGTACGACTACATCAACCGCGTTCTCATAATGCTTCCGCTTACGGTCTACGAGGGTACGTGGACGACACTCTCCCCTCTCGTTGCTATGCATCACCATGATCTTGCGTGTGTGTAGGAATTTTTTTGAAATTACTACGTTCCCCAACAGAGGACCACCAGGTCGAGGAAGAAGTGTAGGACGTGTGTGGGATAAACGGAAGGAGAGAAATCAGCGGAGCTGTCCTTTCTTTCGTGCGCGTGAGTGGGGAAACAACAAAGGTGAGCGAACGAACAACAAACTGACCATCGTGACCACAGACTCCCCCTGTAGGAGCAAACAGAGTGTTCGTGTGTCAACCTCGTTCCTGCACATCAAGGAAGTTGTGGCATGGCTACCTAATGTTATCTCCTCTAGTGCAACAAACCTTGGGTTGGGGTGCGGCACCTCGCGATGGTGGAGACCAAACATGCCCTGCCTTGGTGGCAACACATCACATGGGATTAGGAGGAGGATGAGGTGGCAGGGGACAAGCAGTCGAAGAATATAGAGCGGTAGCGCCTTGGTTGGATATTCGGGGATGGGGATCGTCAGGTCGAGGAAGAAGTGGAGGACGTGTGTGGGATGAACAAAAGTAGAGAAATCAGCAGAGCTCTCCTTCGTGCGCATGAGAGGGGAACAAAAAAGGCGAGCAAGCGAACAAACAAATGACAAACCGACCATCATGATCGCAAACTCCGACTTTAGGAGTGGAGATAGTTTTGATTCTGTTTTTTCACTGCAAAAACAATTCTACAAAGCAGATGTTTGGTTTCATATTTCCTCAACCAGAGGGCATCTGTGTGTGTACTCTGATACGTCCATTTTGCATCATGCTTTTATATCGATATTTATTGCATTATGGGCTGTTATTACACGTTATGTCACAATACTTATGCCTATTCTCGCTTATTTTACAAGGTTTGCATAAGGAGGGAGAATGCCGGCAGCTGGAATTCTGGGCTTGAAAAGGAGCAAATATTAGAGACCTATTCTGCACAACTCCAAAAGTCCTGAAACTCCACGAAAGTTATTTTTGGAAATAATAAAAAATATTGAGCGGAAGAAGTACGTCAGAGGGGGCCCCACCTGGCCACGGGGGTGGGCGCGCGCCCTACCCCCTGGGCGCCCCCCTGCCTCGTGGGCCCCCTCTTGGCCCTCCGGTGGCCATCTTCTACTATATGAGGTCTTTCGTCCGAAGAAAAATCATAAGCAACCTTTCGGGACGAGACTCCGCCGCCACGAGGCGGAACCTTGGCGGAACCAATCTAGGGCTCCGGCAGAGCTGTTCTGCCGGGGACACTTCCCTCCGGGAGGGGGAAATCATCGCCATCGTCATCACCAACGCTCCTCTCATCGGGAGAGGGCAATCACCATCAACATCTTCAGCAGCACCATCTCCTCTCAAACCCTAGTTCATCTCTTATATCCAATTCTGGTCTCTAAGTCTGGGATTGGTACCTGTAGGTTGCTAGTAGTGTTGATTACTCCTTGTAGTTGATGCTAGTTGGTTTATTTGGTGGAAGATCATATGTTCAGATCCTATACGCATATTAATACTCCTCTGATTATGAACATGAATATGCTTTGTGAGTAGTTACGTTTGTTCCTGAGGACATGGGAGAAGTCTTGCTATTAGTAGTCATGTGAATTTGGTATTCGTTCGATATTTTGATGAGATGTATGTTGTCTCTCCTCTAGTGGTGTTATGTGAACGTCGACTACATAACACTTCACCATTATTTGGGCCTAGAGGAAGGCATTGGGAAGTAATAAGTAGATGATGGGTTGCTAGAGTGACAGAAGCTTAAACCCTAGTATATGCGTTGCTTCGTAAGGGGCTGATTTCGATCCATATGTTTCATGCTATGGTTAGGTTTACCTTAATACTTTTGTTGTAGTTGCGGATGCTTGCAATAGAGGTTAATCATAAGTGGGATGCTTGCTCAAGTAAGAACAACACCCAAGCACCGGTCCACCCACATATCAAATTATCAAAGTACCGAACACGAATCATATGAACGTGATGAAAACTAGCTTGACGATAATTCCCATGTGTCCTCGGGAGCGCTTTTCTCTATATAAGAGTTTGTTCAGGATTGTCCTTTGCTACAAAAAGGATTGGGACACCTTGCTGCACTTTATTTACTTTTTTTACTTGTTGCTCGTTACAAATTATCCTATCACAAAACTATCTGTTACCACTTATTTCAGTACTTGCAGAGAATACCTTGCTGAAAACCGCTTATCATTTCCTTCTGCTCCTCGTTGGGTTCGACACTCTTACTTATCGGAAGGACTAAGATAGATCCCCTATACTTGTGGGTCATCAAGACTCTTTTCTGGCGCCGTTGCCGGGGAGTGAAGCGCCTTTGGTACGTGGAATTTGGTAAGGAAAAATTTATATAGTGTGCTGAAATTTACTGTCACTTGTTACTATGGAAAGTAATCCTCTAAGGGGCTTGTTTGGGGTATCTTCACCCCGACCTATAGAGCAAAGAGTTGCTCCTCAACCTACTGAACCTACTGAAAATGAAAATGTTCCCTTTGAAGTTCCTTCGGGTATGTTAGAAAAACTGCTAGCTAATCCTTTTGCAGGAGATGGAACAAAGCGTCCTGATGAGCACCTAATCTATGTGGATGAAGTTTGTGGATTATTTAAGCTTGCAGGTATACCCGGTGATGTTATTAAGAAGAAGGTCTTCCCTTTATATTTGAAGGGAGATGCATCGACATGGTATAGGCTATGTGATGATACGGGGTCATGGAATTACAAACGATTGAAATTGGAATTTCATCAGAAGTTTTATCCTATGCATCTTGTTCATCGTGATCGCAATTATAAATATAATTTTTGGCCTCGCGAAGGAGAAAGCATCGCTCAAGCTTGGGGGAGGCTTAAATCAATGTTATATTCATGCCCCAATCAGGAGCTCTCAAGAGAAATAATTATTCAAAGTTTTTATGCTCGGCTTTCTGATAACAATCGCACCATGCTCGATACTTCTTGTGCTGGCTCTTTTATGATGAAGACTGCTGAATTCAAATGGAATTTATTGGATAGAATTAAACACAACTCTGAAGATTGGGATCTCGACAAAGGTAAGGAGTCAGGTATGACACCTAAGTTTGATTATGTTAAATCTTTTATGGATACCGATGTTTTCCGTAAATTTAGCACTAAATATGGACTTGACTCTTAGATAGTAGCTTCTTTCTGTGAATCCTTTGCTACTTATGTTGATCTCCCCAAGGAGAAGTGGTTTAAATATCATCCTCCCATAGAAGTAAAAGTAGCTGCACCTACTAAAGTTGAAGAAAAGACTATCACTTATAATGATCCTGTTGTTCCTACTTCTTATGTTGAGAAACCACCTTTCCCTATTAGGATAAAGGATCATGCTAAAGCTTCAACTGTGGTTCCTAAAAGTAATATTAGAACCTATATACCTCCTGAGCAAGTTAAAGTTGAACCTAATATTGCTATTGTTAAAGATCTCTTGGCTAATAATATTGATGGGCATGTTATTTATTTCTGCGGTGAAACTGGTAGAATTGCTAAACCTTGTGCTAAAGATAAACATAGACCTATGGTAGGCATGCCTGTTATTTCTGTTAAAATAGGAGATCATTGTTATCATGGCTTATGTGATATGGGTGCTAGTGCTAGTGCTATACCTCATGACTTATACAAAGAAATTATGCATGAAATTGCACCTGCTGAGATAGAAGGTATTGATGTTACCATCAAACTTGCTAATAGAGATACAATATCACCCATTGGAATTGTTAGAGATGTTGAAGTCTTGTGTGGGAAAACTAAATACCCTGCTGATTTTCTTGTTCTTGGTTCCCCACAAGATAGCTTTTGTCCCATTATATTTGGTAGAACCTTCTTGAACACAGTTAATGCTAGGATAGACTGCGAAAAGAGTGTTGTTACTATTGGCTTGGGTGATATGTCTCATGAGTTTAATTTCTCTAAATTTAGTAGACAACACCGTGAAGAAGAATTGCCTAGTAAGGATAAAATTATTGGTCTTGCTTCTATTGCTGTACCTCCTAGTGATCCTTTAGAACAATATTTGCTAGACCATGAAAATGATATGTTTATGAATGAAAGAAGGGAAATAGATGAAGTATTGTTTAAACAGCAACCTATCCTGAAACACAATTTGCCTGTTGAAATCCTAGGGGATCCTCCTCCACCCAAGGGTGATCTCGTGTTTGAGCTCAAACCGTTGCCTGATACTCTTAAATATGCTTATCTTGATGAGAAAAAGATATATCCTGTTATTATTAGTGCTAACCTTTCAGAGCATGAAGAAGAGAGATTATTGAAAACTCTGAAGAAGCATCGTTCTGCTATTGGATATACTCTTGATGATCTTAAGGGAATTAGTCCCACTCTATGTCAACATAAAATAAATTTGGAAGAAGATGCCAAACCATTTCGTGATCATCAACGACGGCTGAATCCTAAGATGAAAGAATTGGTAAGAAAAGAAATACTAAAGCTCCTGGAGGCAGGTATAATTTATCCCGTTGCTGATAGTTAGTGGGTAAGTCCTGTCCATTATGTTCCTAAGAAGGGAGGTATTACTGTCGTTCCTAATGATAAATATGAATTGATTCCGCCAAGAATTATTACAGGTTATAGGATGGTAATTGATTTCCGCAAATTAAATAAGGCTACTAAGAAAGATCATTACCCCTTACCTTTTATCGATCAAATGCTAGAAAGATTATCCAAACATACACATTTTTGCTTTCTAGATGGTTATTCTGGTTTCTCTCAAATACCTGTGTCAGCCAATGATCAATCAAAGACTACTTTTACTTGCCCTTTTGGTACTTTTGCTTACAGACGTATGCCTTTTGGTTTATGTAATGCACCTGCTACCTTTCAAAGATGCATGATGGCTATATTCTCTGACTTTTGTGAAAAGATTTGTGAGGTTTTCATGGACGACTTTTCCGTCTATGGATCCTCTTTTGATGATTGCTTGTGCAACCTTGATCGAGTTTTGTAGAGATGTGAAGAAACGAACCTTGTCTTGAATTGGGAAAAGTGCCACTTTATGGTTAATGAAGGTATTGTCTTGGGGCATAAAGTTTCTGAAAGAGGTATTGAGGTTGACAAAGCCAAGGTTGATGCTATTGCAAAGATGCCATGTCCCAAGGACATCAAAGGTATAAGAAGTTTCATCATCCTCTGACTAATTTATTACAAAAAGATATACCATTTGTCTTTGATGATGATTGTGTAGAAGCATTTGAAATACTTAAGAAAGCATTGATCTCTACACCTATTGTTCAGCCACCTGATTGGAATTTACCCTTTGAAATTATGTGTGATGCTAGTGATTATGCTGTAGGTGCTGTTCTAGGGCAAAGAGTTGATAAGAAATTAAATGTTATTCAATATGCTAGTAAGACTCTAGATAATGCTCAGAGAAATTATGCTACTACTGAAAAAGATTTTTTAGCAGTCGTATTTGCTTGTGATAAGTTCAGACCTTATATTGTTGATTCTAAAGTAACTATTCACACGGATCATGCTGCTATTAAATATCTGATGGAAAAGAAAGATGCTAAACCTAGACTTATTAGATGGGTTCTCTTGCTACAAGAATTTGATTTGCATATTGTTGATAGAAAGGGAGCTGAGAACCCCGTTGCAGACAACTTGTCTAGGTTAGAAAATGTTCTTGATGACCCACTACCTATTGATGTCAGGTTTCCTGATGAGCAATTAAATGTCATAAATGCCTCTCGTAGTACTCCATGGTATGCTGATTATGCTAATTACATTGTTGCTAAATTTATACCACCTAGTTTCACATACCAGCAAAAGAGAAGTTTTTCTATGATTTGAGACATTACTTTTGGGATGACCCACATCTTTATAAAGAAGGAGTAGATGGTGTTATTAGACGTTGTGTACCTGAGCATGAACAGGAACAGATCCTACGCAAGTGTCACTCCGAGGCATATGGAGGACACCACGCTGGAGACAGAACTGCACATAAGGTATTGCAATCCGGTTTTTATTGGCCTACTCTCTTCAAGGATGCCCGTAAGTTTGTCTTATCTTGTGATGAATGTCAAAGAATTGGTAATATTAGTAAACGTCAAGAAATGCCTATGAACTATTCACTCGTTATTGAACCATTTGATGTTTGGGGCTTTGATTATATGGGACCTTTTCCTGCCACTAATGGTTATACACATATTTTAGTTGCTGTTGATTACATTACTAAGTGGGTAGAATCTATTCCAACTAGTAGTGCTGATCATAACACTTCTATTAAGATGCTTAAGGAAGTTATTTTTCCGAGGTTTGGAGTCCCTAGATAGTTAATGACTAATGGTGGTTCACATTTTATTCATGGTGCTTTCCGAAATATGCTTGCTAAGTATGATGTTAATCATAGAATTGCATCTCCATCACCCACGGTCTAGTGGTCAAGTAGAATTGAGTAATAGAGAACTCAAATTAATTTCACAAAAGACTGTTAATAGATCTAGAAAGAATTGGTCCAAGAAACTTGATGATGCATTATGGGCCTATAGAACTGCATATAAAAATCCTATGGGTATGTCTCCGTATAAAATGGTTTATGGTAAAGCATTTCACTTACCTCTCGAACTAGAACATAAGGCCTATTGGGCTATTAAAGAGCTCAATTATGATTTCAAACTTGCCGGTGAGAAGAGGTTATTTGATATTAGCTCACTTGATGAATGGAGAACCCAAGCCTATGAAAATGCCAAGTTGTTTAAAGAAAAAGTTAAAAGATGGCATGACAAAAGGATACAAAAGCGTGAGTTTAATGTAGGTGATTATGTATTGCTATACAACTCTCGTTTAAGATTTTTTGTAGGAAAACTTCTTTCTAAATGGGAAGGTCCTTACGTTATCGAGGAGGTCTATCGTTCCGGTGCCATAAAAATCAACAACTTCGAAGGCACAAATCCGAAGGTGGTGAACGGTCAAAGAATCAAACATTATATCTCAGGTAATCCTATAAATGTTGAAACAGATGTTGTTGAAACCGTAACCCCGGAGGAATACATAAGGGACACTTTCCGGAATGTTTCAGACTCTGAAAAGGAATAGGTATGTGGTATGGTAAGTAAACCGACTCCAAAACAGTTCTAAAGGCAATATTTCTCCGTTTTGGAATATTTAGAAAAATAGAAAAATAAGAAGCAGTCCGGGAAGGACACGAGGGCTCCACGAGGGTGGAGGGCGCCCCCCTACCTTGTGGGCACCTCGTGTGCTCTCCGGACTCCGTTTTCTTGCACGTTACGTATTTTGGTCAGTAAAAATTCATTATATAATCTCCCGAAGGTTTTGACTCCTGTATCACGCAAATATCCTCTGTCATTGTTTCGAGCTATTTTTTGACAGATCTAGATTATCATGACGTCTCCAAGTGCCCCCAAGGACAAGTTCTTCGAGAAGGTCATCAACCCTTACCTCGCAGAAGTGCTGCGACACCCTCAAACCATTGAGATGTGTGATGGGTTGCTGCACATCCGTGATGTTGAGGGACCGAAGGGGACCGGAAGCATGGAGACGAGGCTCGAAGCAATGGAGCAACAAGTTTTCAAGTGCCAGGGGATGGTGGAACGTGGACTCAACTCCAACCACATGATGATCGCGGAGTTCACCAACAACCACAAGCTGGATGCCGACAACATCGGAGAGACCATCTTCAAGCTTCACGAGAAGATCGAGCACCTTCAAGCCCAAATCTATGACCTGCAAAACCAAAACTGTGAGTATGAATATAGATTCAAAAGGATGAGTTTAGCTGCAGATTTGAGGATCCCAGAGACTCGATCATCCTTCTATGATGGTGAGCCTATGCCTTGGAAGATGGACGATAAGCCCGCATCATCAACAACACCGCCACCTTCTTCATCGGCAAAGGAGATATAATCACATGGGTATGGGCACTCCCCTTGGCAACTGCCAAGCTTGGGGGGGATGCCCCGGTATCGTATCACCATCACACTCCTATCTTTACCGCTTTCTTAGTTCGATCCTATTAGTAGTATCTTGATCTAGTAGAATAACGTTTTGGTATGATCTAGTTTTGAGTTTTGCTTTATGATCTCTCTACGTAATCGAGTCCGTGAGCTATATAATAAAGATTAGTGTTGAGTCAAGGGCTTGATTATCTTGCTATGATCTTGAGTGAATAAAAAGAAAAGAGAAAAAGAATAAAAAGAAATAAAGAGATCATATTGATCTTATTGAGAGTAATGACTTCACATAGAAAGAGTATGATGATTAAAAATTGTTGAGAGTCGGCAAACATAGCTTTGGTCATTGTTGCAATTAATAGGAAGTAATAAAGAAAGAGAGGTTTCACATATAAATATACTATCTTGGATATCTTTTATGATTGGGAGCACTCATTAAAATATGACATGCTAAAGAGTTGATGTTGGACAAGGAAGACAACGTAATGGGTTATGTTTTCTTATATCTAAGATAAAGTATATTGTCATGGATCATCCAACATGTTGAGCTTGCCTTTCCCCCTCATGCTAGCCAAATTCCTTGCACCAAGTAGAGATACTACTTGTGCTTCCAAAAACCCTTAAACCAGTTTTGCCATGAGAGTCCACCATATCTACCTATGGATTGAGTAAGATCCTTCAAGTAAGTTGTCATTGGTGCAAGCAATAAAAATTGCTCTCTAAATATGTATGATTGATTGGTGTGGAGGAAATAAGCTTTATACGATCTTGTGATGTGGAAGAAATAAAAGCGATGGACTGCATAATAAAGGTTCATATCACAAGTGGCAATATAAAGTGACGTTCTTTCGCATTAGGATTTTGTGCATCCAACCCTGAAAGCACATGACAACCTCTGCTTCCCTCTGCGAAGGGCCTGTCTTTTATTATCATCTTCTACCTTATGCAAGAGTCATGGTGATCTTCACCTTTCCTTTTTACATTTTATCCTTTGGCAAGCACAGGATGTTGGAAAGATCCTGATAGATATATCTAATTGGATGTAAGTTAGCATGAATTATTATTGTTGACATTACCCTTGAGGTAAAAGGTTGGGAGGCGAAACTATAAGCCCCTATCTTTCTTAGTGTCCGATTAAAACTCCATAACCACAAGTATTGCGTGAGTGTTCGCAATTATGAAAGACTAAATGATAGTTGAGTATGTGGACTTGCTAGAAAGCTCTGACATAGAATCTTTCTGATATTATGATAAATTGCAATTGCCTCAATGATTGAGATTATAGTTTGTTGGTTCTCAATAAAGTTTCTGATTCATACTTTTGCATTGTGAATAGATTATTACTTGAGCATAAGAAATCATATGACAATATCCATCTATGCTGTTGTTATGAGAATAATCATGATGCCCTCATGTCCGTATTTTATTTTATTGACACCTCTACCTCTAAACATGTGGACATATTTATCGTTATCGGCTTTCGCTTGAGGACAAGCGAGGTCTAAGCTTGGGGGAGTTGATACGTCCATTTTGCATCATGCTTTTATATCGATATTTATTGCATTATGGGCTGTTATTACACGTTATGTCACAATACTTATGCCTATTCTCGCTTATTTTACAAGGTTTGCATAAGGAGGGAGAATGCCGGCAGCTGGAATTCTGGGCTTGAAAAGGAGCAAATATTAGAGACCTATTCTGCATAACTCCAAAAGTCCTGAAACTCCATGAAAGTTATTTTTGGAAATAATAAAAAATCTTGAGCGGAAGAAGTACGTCAGCGGGGGCCCCACCTGGCCACAAGGGTGGGGGCACGCCCTACCCCCCTGGGCGCGCCCCCTGCCTCGTGGGCCCCCTGTTGGCCCTCCGGTGGCCATCTTCTGCTATATGAGGTCTTTCGTCTGAAGAAAAATCATAAGCAACCTTTCGGGACGAGACTCCGCCGCCACGAGGCGGAACCTTGGCGGAACCAATCTAGGGCTCCGGCAGAGCTGTTCTGCCGGGGACACTTCCCTCCGGGAGGGGGAAATCATCGCCATCGTCATCACCAACGCTCCTCTCATCGGGAGAGGGCAATCTCCATCAACATCTTCACCAGCACCATCTCCTCTCAAGACCCTAGTTCATCTCTTGTATCCAATTCTTGTCTCCAAGTCTGGGATTGGTACTAGTAGGTTGTTAGTACTGTTGATTACTCCTTGTAGTTGATGCTAGTTGGTTTATTTGGTGGAAGATCATATGTTTGAATCCTATATGCATATTAATACCCCTCTTATTATGAACATGAATATGCTTTGTGAGTAGTTACGTTTGTTCCTGAGGATATGGGAGAAGTCTTTCTATTAGTAGTCATGTGAATTTGGTATTTGTTCGATATTTTGATGAGATTATGTTGTCTATCCTCTAGTGGTGTTATGTGAACGTCGACTACATAACACTTCACCATTATTTGGGCCTAGAGGAAGGCATTGGGAAGTAATAAGTAGATGATGGGTTGCTAGAGTGACTTAAGCTTAAACCCTAGTTTATGCGTTGCTTCGTAAGGGGCTAATTTGGATCCACATGTTTCATGCTATGGTTAGGTTTACCTTAATACTTTTTTTGTAGTTGCGGATGCTTGCAATAGAGGTTAATCATAAGTGGGATGCTTGTTCAAGTAAGAAAAACACCCAAGCACCGGTCCACCCACATATCAAATTATCAAAGTACCGAACGTGAATCATATGAACATGATGAAAACTAGCTTGACGATAATTCCCATGTGTCCTCGGGAGTGCTTTTCTCTATATAAGAGTTTGTCCAGGCTTGTCCTTTGCTACAAAAAGGATTGGGCCACCTTGCTGCACTTTATTTACTTTTGTTACTTGTTGCTCGTTACAAATTATCCTATCACGAAACTATCTGTTACCACTTATTTCAGTACTTGCAGAGAATACCTTGCTGAAAACCGCTTATCATTTCCTTATGCTCCTCGTTGGGTCCGACACTCTTACTTATCGAAAGGACTACGATAGACCCCCTATACTTGTGGGTCATCATCCTCCTTGCTATGCATCCCTCGCCGCCACTGTGTACATGATACGTCTAATGTCTACTATGCAACTTTATTCTTGTAGACACGTGTTGGGCCTCCAAGCGCAGAGTTTTGTAGGACAGTAGCAATTTTCCCTTAAGTGGATGAACTAAGGTTTATCAATCCGTGGGAGGCATAGGATGAAGATGGTCTCTCTCAAACAACCCTGCCACCAAATAATAAAAAGTCTCTTGTGTCCCCAACACACCAAATACAATGGTAATTTGTATAGGTGCACTAGTTCGGCTAAGAGATGCTGATACAAGTGTAACATGGATAGTAGATATTGATTTTTGTAATAAGAACAGTAAAAAACAGCACGGTAGCAATTGATAAAACAGAGCACAAATGGTATTGCAATGCTTTAAAATGAGGCCTAGGGTCCGTACTTTCGCTAGTGCAATCTCTCGACAATGCTAATATAATTGGATCATATAACCGTCCCTCAAGGTGTGATGAAGAGTCACTCCAAAGTTCCTATCTAGTGGAGAACATAAGATTAATTTTTTTTAGGGTACGAAACCACCTTAAAGCTATTCTTTCCGATCGATCTATCCAAAAGTTCATACCAAAGCAAATTCGGATTTGTAATACTCAATCCAACACAAAGAACCTCAAAGAGTGCCCCAAGATTTCTACGGAGAAACAAAGACAAGAACGTGCATCAACCCCTATGCTGAGATTGCCCCAATGTCACCTCAGAAATCCATGAGTTGAGTGCCAAAAAACATATCAAGTGAATCAATACGGTACCCCATTGTTACACGAGTATTCATATGCAAGACATATATTAAGTGCTCTCAAATCCATAAAAGTATTCAATCCGATAAAACAAAATCTCATAGGGAAAACTCAATTCATTACAACAAGATAGAGAGGGGAAAACACCATATCATCCGACTATATTAACAAAGCCCGCTATACATAAAGATCGTGACATCTTAAGAACACGAGAGAGAGAGAGAGATTAAACACATAGCTACTGGTACAAACCCTCAGCCCCGAGGGTGGACTACTCCCTCCTCATCGTGGCGGGCGCCGGGATGATGAAGATGGCCACCAGTGATGATTCCCCCTCCGGCAGGGTGCCGGAACGGGGTCTAGATTGGTTTCTCATGGCTACAGAGCCTTGCGGCAGTGGAACTTCTGATCTCGGTTAACCCCGAGGGTTTTTGGAATATTTGGGAATTTATAGGGTAAAGAGGGGGTGCAGGACGCCACCGAGGTGGGCACAATCCACCTGGGCGCGCCTGGGCCCCCAGGCACGCCCTGGTGAGTTGTACCCCCTTGGGGCACCCCCCGGGTGCTGCTCTGGCCCATCGGGAGTCTTCTGGTCCATAAAAATCCGGAAAAAGGTTCGCGGTGTTTGGACTTCGTTTGATATTGATTTCCTGCGATGTAAAAAAACATGCAACCAAACAGCAAGTGGCACTTGGCACTATGTCAATAGGTTAGTACCAAAAGATGATATAAAATGACTATAAAATGATTATAGAACATCCAAGAATCACTAGTAGAAAAAGGCCCATTTGTCCTGGTTCATAAGGCCCATTTGTCCCGGTTCGGGAACCGTGACTAAAGGGTCGGTACTAGTCTCGGTTCTTATACGAATCGGGACAGATGGGGCTCCACGTGGCCGCTGCGGCTTGCCCAGGCAGGGGGCCTTTTCTCCTGGTTGGTAGCACCAACCGGGACCAATAAGCGTCCACGCGTCAGCACTTCAGGGGTTGGGGTTTCTGTTTTTTTTTGAAAGGGGGGGTTTGGTGGTTTTGGGGGTTTTGTAGGGTTAATTTAGGGGTTCCATATATTGTGTTAGCTAGCTAATAGAGAGAAGTGTCCTCGCTTATCTCCGTGCTTGGTTGACGCTATGTACTATATGTATAGAGAGGACTTGACACGCTAGCTAGTAAGCAAATGAAGGAAACCATTAAGTACACAAGATCGTCATGAACATATACAAAGAGAAGTGATCGACCTCTCTTTCTCCGAGAGATTGGTCGAACAACAAGTTTTCATATATCTATCCAACGCTACTAGCTACATATATACAATATAAGATCTCTTACAATCCCTAGAATATGATGTCAACTTACACATGGTATTCTTCGTCTTTATCTATGACGTGGTCAAGAAAGAATCCCGCCAATTCCTCTTGAATTGCTTCGATGCGATCTTGTGGTAGGAGTTCGTCCCGCAGCTCCAAAAGCTAATTTGAAGAAGGTGGTCAATACATATATATGAATGAAACTCAACAAAAATGATGGTATTAAAATAAAATTCTGAATATTATTGCTTACACACTTCAAAATCTTCTTTAGAGAAGCCCCACTTAGAGATCGTCGCGTTCTAGATGTACTCGCAAATGTAGTATCCACAAAAAATATTCCCGCCTTCCTGCCACAACCACTTTACGAGAAACAGAGGTTAATCAAACTGATAATCAAGCATTATAAATGGTATTGATGAAACTAGCTGGAACAATGGGAGATGCGCGGAACTAGCTAGTAGTACTTACTTTCGGGTGTGTAAACCGCAGCTTCCTCGGCAGTCCCGGAGCTTCTGCGGTGAACACTTTCCAAACCCTGCGAGACAAAGAAAATAATTATTACTTGATATGAGGAAATGAACAAATTGCCGATATGGTGCGATAATGATCGATTGAACTTACTTCTCGAGCATTTCAGTCATGACCACATACTCCTTGGGATCTTTTTGTCTTGAGTCTAAGATGGTTACTAGTCCCTGCTCAAGCTCAATCTCTAGGAGAATAAAGTGGAAGCTATGCTCGCATGCATAACTCATCAATTACATTAACCTTGAGTAATAAGGGAAACCAAATATGCACAAGATAGTAACACTCACTTGAAGTTGTAAGGAAAGAGTATTTTATATTTGTTTTGATTTTGAAGCAACGATTTTAGCAAGTTGGACTTGGCTTCTTTGGCATCATGTTTAACCGTCCAGTCATCTATGAGATTTGTGTTAATGAACCCAATATCATATATTTGTCTTTTCTTCCATTCGACGATCTTCAATCTTCATAATGTAGTGAGGATAATTATATATACATGCAATGAAAGAGCTGAGCTATATATAGAGAATTAATTACAGAAGTAGTACTTACAGACAGTAGCAAGTGATAATTATTTTATCGAGGGCCTTTTGATTGAAAAATTGGAAGAACTCCTCAAATGGAACAGACAACAGATCAATTCCAACAAGGTCGTGCTCCTCTTTAACTCTCGGCGTCAAAATATCCTTCCCAGACTTGCAGGTGTCCATGTACCACTTATGGAATCTTCGCGTCATCGTTGTTAGAGGAGGATGACCAGGTTTGACGAGAGGCCTCCCGTACCGGTATTTGTGTTTGTCCACCTCCATTGTATCAAAATGTGCAGAGTCGGGCAGGTAATCACCAGGATTGGTATAACCGGGCACCATCCTCGGATCATTAACGGCGACACCTTCAGTGGGGGGAACGATTGGTTCGCCTGTTCGTCGAGCTAGGGAATTTTTCCCACTTCTTCATTCTTGTAAACTTTTGTCACTTGAAGTAGTTCCCGACTGGCGCGCTGCTTGCACTGCATTTTTAAGAGCCCGGACATGGTTGTCATCCGGCGGAGGCGGTGGTGGTCGCTTCTGGGCATCCAAAGTGCGCTTCAATTTCACCGGATCTATCTTCTCCTCCGGAGGTGGATTTTTCTTTGCAAAAAGTCCTTCACTTGGGCTTTATAGATCTTCTCGTTTTCCTCCTCGGTCATCTCGTATGGTAACTTCTCTAGAGGCTTGAGAGATGGACCGAATCTGTATTGCCTCCCGCCTCTGGCTGTACTGCTAGACGCCGGAGCGGCCGGAGCGGCGGCGGCTGCCTTCCTTTGTTGCTTACGAGGCGGAGAAGGAGGCGGAGTGCTACGACGCGCCGGAGCAGCCGGAGCGGCGGTGGCTCTCTTCCGCCCTTGCTGACGAGGCGGGGGAGGAGGCGGGCTGCTCGGACACGCCGGCGTAGGTAGAGAAGGAGGCGGAGTGCCGCCACACGCCAGAGAAGGAGGCGGAGTGCCCCGATCACTCGCCGAAGGAGGAGGCGGAGTGCCTTGACTCGCCGGAGGAGGAGGAGGAGGCTGAAGCATCCAATTCGGAAGGTTGATGAGATCCTTCCGCCACAGACATGGAGTTTTCAGAGCACAACCCAGCCGAGTTTCCCCTTCACCGGTAGGGTGGTCAAGCTCGAGCTCCTCAAATCCCTCCGTTATTTCATCCACCATCACAGTAGCATATCCTTCTAGAATCGGATGGTAGTAAAAAGTTGCACCGGGTTTAGGAGGTGCAACAGAGCCGATAGCCACCTTGACTTTGAAGTTCTGCCATTGCGTCATAAGGTGGCAATCTTGAGACTCTGTGATAGCATCCACGGGGTAGCTAGCAGGAGCCATGAAGACATGCTCCTGAAGCAGCTCGGTGGAAGCCGCGCTGCTTCTCCGCTGAGATGGCGGGGTAGCTTCTGGGG
Source organism: Triticum aestivum (assembly GCF_018294505.1). Taxonomy (NCBI): domain Eukaryota; kingdom Viridiplantae; phylum Streptophyta; class Magnoliopsida; order Poales; family Poaceae; genus Triticum; species Triticum aestivum. The sequence goes on from NC_057811.1 coordinate 319,704,122, forward strand.
TAGCTTCGGCAGGTCGCTTGCTGTGAACTGCTTCTCGTTCCTCTAGCGCTTGTACCCTTGCGTGAAGCAACTACAGTTGGGTCTGCTCCACTTTCCTCCTCCTTTCCCGGGTTTTGTAACCGCGTGCGTCGGGAAACCCAGCATTCCACGAAATGGAGCCTGGCGTGCCTCGTGTCCGTCCAGGGTGCTCAGGATTCCCGAGGCCTTGTGTGAGCTCGTCATTCTCTCTGTCAGGAACGAACGTCCCTTGCTGCGCTGCGGCGATATACTCCTGAAGCGTCGTGATGGGTATTCTCAGTTGCTTGTTTATCCAAACGCACTTCCCTGTTTCAGGGTCCAACGATCCCCCAACCCCGAAGAACCAAGTCCTTGAACGGTATGAACAGTGCAATGTCTCTGGTTTGACCCCTTTATCAAGATGGTCATTCTCAGCCTTGTCCCACAACAGCCGGGCTTTGAGGTAGCCACCTGACCCTGTGCGATGGTGAAGCTCCTTCTTTGCAGCATTTTTCTTGTTTGTCGCTGACATCTTGTTACTCTTGTCCGATGTCTTGTGGGCCACAAATGCGTCCCAGTGATCTCTTATCTTCTCAAACCGGCCGGTGAATTCTGGAGTCTTTTCTTTGTCGACAAACGTTGTTTTCAACACATTCTTCCACCTCCTGAATAGATCTGCCATCTTCTTCAGAGCATGAGCCTTGAACAATGGCTCTATAGCTGGCTTCTCTGAATCCTCCTCTGGCGGTAGGGTGAAATTTGCCTTCATCGTGGTCCAAAGATCATCTTTCTACCTATCGTTGACATAAGACACCTGAGGGCCTTCGTTCTTAGGCTTATTCCATTGGTGGATGCTGATCGGGATCATATCCCTAACAAGAACCCCGCACTGAGCAGAAAATGCTTCCTTTGTCCGGATGGGTTCAATCGGTTGGCCATCGCGCGCGATTGCTGTGATCATGAACCTTTCATCCTGGCGCAACTTTTTCTTCGGGCCTTGTCTCGTTACCGAAGTTTTGCTCGATCCATGGGGCTAGGAAAGAAGAAACAAGAGAGTTAATATGTGTACATACCAAAACAATTAATGCATGAATTAGCTATAGTCGGCACAGGCTTAATTAATATATTACCTGGCCGGACTCCGTTCGGTCACCGGAGTCGTCATCACGGTGTCCTTCTTCCATCGGCATTCGGTCATCGGAGCCATCATAATCATGTTCTTCCTCCTCCATCGTTATCTATTTGGAAGGCCTTTACTGAAATTCGTACCAAAAGGCGAATTATTCTATCAGGAACTCCGGTCCAAAACAACTTTGAAGAGCTTTGTAGCATCATATGCCTATTACTTCCAGCTAATGATGAAGCCATGGATTTCCTCAATACTTTGACAAACGACATATATAAGAATATATGTATATATATAGATGAGATCAGAAAAAAATTGGATCAACTTGTGCACATCCATAATGGGGGCATTCTTGATAAATCTGGACCCTCGACCCCTGGACGACCCTTGACCCTGGACAGCTCGGCGATCCACGACCCTCTATACCCTAGTTCCCGACCCTCGACCCCCTCATGTCACGTTTGTCTAGTGTCAAAGGATTCAACAAAACCATGTCTTCATCATTAGGCGAAAGTAACAGGTGCATGATGGTACGAAGTTCTCCAAAGTTGTTCTGGAACGGAGTCCCGGATAGGATAATTTGTCTTTTTGTACGAATTTTAGCAAAGGCCTTCCAGCCTTCCAAATATCGCTATTTGGAAGGCCTTTGCGGAAATTCATACAAAAAGACAAATTATTCTATCCGGGACTCCGTTCCAGAACAACTTTGGAGAGCTTCGTACCATCATGCCCCGGTTACTTCCGGCTAATGATGAAGCAATGGATTTCTTCAATACTTTGACACAAGGCAACCTGTCGACCCCTCAACGACCCTCGACCCTCGACTGCTCAGCGATCCACGACCCTCTACCCTAGTTCCCGACCCTCGACCCCCTCATGTCACGTTTGTATAGTGTCAAAGGATTCAACAAAACCATGTCTTCTTCATTAGGCGAAAGTAACAAGCGCATGATGGTACGAAGCTCTCCAAAGTTATTTTGGAACAAAGTCCCAGATAGGATAATTCGCTTTTTGGTACAAAGTGCATAAAGAGCCTTCCGAATATATCGCTATTTGGAAGGCTTTTGCTGAAATTCGTACCAGAAGACGAATTATCCTATCTCGGACTCCGTTCCAGAATAACTTTGGAGACCTTCGTACCATCATGCCCCGGTTGCTTTCGGCTAATGATGAAGCCATGGATTTCTTCAATACTTTGACACTAGGCAACCTCTCGACCACTCGGCGATCCTTGACCCTCGACCCCTCGATGACCCTCGACCCTCGGCCCCTCAACGACCCTTGAACCCTCGACCCTCGAACCCTCGGACCTCGAACCCTCGGCGACCCTCGACCCTCTACCCTAGTTCCCGACCCTCGCCCCTCGAACCCTCGGTGACTCTCGACGCCCCCCCCCCCACCTCATGTCGAATTTATCGAGTAGGGGGTATATCGACCCCCCCCCCACTCATGTCGAAGTTATCGGGGAGGGGTATATCAACAACGACATACCCGATAAAAAATAAGAAGAGGAAGAAGAAAAAAAAGAGGAGAAGAAGAAGGAATAGAGGAGAAGGTCGAAGAAAAAAAAGAAGAAAAAAAGAGGAGAGGAAGAAGGAATAGAGGAGAAGAAGAAAAAAAGAATTTTTTCATAGAGGAGAAGAAGAAAAATAGAATTTTTTCTTCTTCTCCTCTATTCCTTCTTCTTCTTCTCCTCTTTTTTCTTCTTCTTTTTCATCTTCTTATTTATTTCTCCTCTTCTTATTTTCTTTTTCCTCTCCTTCTTTTTCTTCTAAATATGAACATATACATAAATGACTTTGATAATACACAATTTTCCTATACATACACAATATGAACATATACATAAACTGACAAAGAAAATTCTATGGACAAAAAAATCATAAAAATTCTATCAACATAAAAATTCTAACTGTTGCATATTCTTTGCATATGAACATACATACATTTTCTTATTTTCTCTTAAATGTAACTTTTGCATATATGAACATACATACATAAATTATGTTGGGGAACGTAGTAATTTCAAAAAAAATCCTACTCACACACAGGATCATGGTGATGCATAGCAACGAGAGGGGAGAGTGTTGTCCATGTACCCTCGTAGACCGAAAGTGGAAGCGTTAGAACAACGCGGTTGATGTAGTCGTACGTCTTCACGATCCGACCGATCAAGTACCGAACGTACGGCACCTCCGAGTTCAGCACACGTTCAGCTCGATGACGTCCCTCGAACTCCGATCCAGCCGAGCTTTGAGGGAGAGTTCCGTCAGCACGACGGCGTGGTGACAATGATGATGTTCTACCGACGTAGGGCTTTGCCTAAGCACCGCTACGATATTATCGAGGTGGATTATGGTGGAGGGGGCACCGCACATGGCTAAGAGATCCTCGAGATCAATTGTTGTATCTCCAAGGGGTGCCCCCCTCCCCGTATATAAAGGAGTGGAGGAGGGGAGGGCCGGCCCTCTCTATGGCACGCCCTAGGGGAGTCCTACTCCCACCGGGAGTAGGATTCTCCCTTTCCTAGTAGAACTAGGAGCCCTTCCGAGTAGTAGGAGTAGGAGAGAAGGAAAGGGAAAAGAGAAGAGAAAGAAGGAGGGGGCGCCGCCCCTCCCCTTAGTCCAATTCGGACTAAGCATTGGGGGGGTGCGCAGCCTCCGCTCTCTCTTTCCCCTAAAGCCCAATAAGGCCCATATACTCCCCGGCGAATTCCCGTAACTCTCCGGTACTCCGAAAAATACCCGAATCACTCGGAACCTTTCCGATGTCCGAATATAGTTGTGCAATATATTGATCTTTACGTCCCGACCATTTCGAGACTCCTCGTCATGTCCCCGATCTCATCCGGGACTTCGAACTACCTTCGGTACATCAAAACACATAAACTCATAATACAAATCGTCACTGAACGTTAAGCGTGCGGACCATACGGGTTCGAGAACTATGTAGACATGACCGAGACACGTCTCCGGCCAATAACCTATAGCGGAACCTGGATTCTCATATTGGCTCCTACATATTCTACGAAGATCTTTATCGGTCAAACCGCATAACAACATACGTTGTTCCCTTTGTCATCGGTATGTTACTTGCCCGAGATTCGATCGTCGGTATCCCAATACCTAGTTCAATCTCGTTACCGGCAAGTCTCTTTACTCATCCCGTAATACATCATCCCACAACTAACTCATTAGTTACAATGCTTGCAAGGCTTATAGTGATGTGCATTACCGAGTGGGCCCAGAGATACCTCTTTGATAATAGGAGTGACAAATCCTAATCTCGACATACGCCAACCCAACAAGTACCTTCGGAGACACCTGTAGAGCACCTTTATAATAATCACCCAGTTACGTTGTGACGTTTGGTAGCACACAAGTGTTCCTCCGGTAAACGGGAGTTGCATAATCTCATAGTCATAGGAACATGCATAAGTCATGAAGAAAGCAATAGCAACATACTAAACGATCAAGTGCTAAGCTAACGGAATGGGTCAAGTCAATCACATCATTCTCCTAATGATGTGACCCCGTTAATCAAATGACAACTCATGTCTATGGCCAGGAAACATAACCATCTTTGGTCAACGAGCTAGTCAAGTAGAGGCATACTAGTGACACTCTGTTTGTCTATGTACTCACACATGTATTATGTTTCCGGTTAATACAATTCTAGCATGAATAATAAACATTTATCATGAAATAAGGAAATAAATAATAACTTTATTATTGCCTCTAGGGCATATTTCCTTCAAATTATACATACATGAAAAAAAATTGCTATGAACAAAAAAACATCATATATGAACATTTTGTATATACATCCATATCCATCCATCCATACATACATACATAGATGGACAAAAAGATGCTATGAACAAAAACATCAGTAGTAATTATTTTTATAATGATTTCGCCTCAAAAAATTCTTTTATTAGTATTTTCAAACTCTAAAATGACCCTTTTGCACTAGAACTATTTCAAATAATTCTTTTCAAATGCCACAAATTTTTTGAGAAGTCCTCTGATGCCTATAGATCATTTTTATGCAAAAACCCACTTTGGTCATTTGAAAATTTTGAGCACAACTTTCATTTTTCAATTTTGGTCCAATCTTGGCATTGAACTACAACCCTATTTTTCCTTGCTAAAAAATCTGAATTTTTTACATCTTGTAGTCCTTCCAACTAAACCCTTAAGTCCAGAAGGGCGGCCCCAATTTCATCTAGCAAGTCCACCAAAAAAATTCATGTAGTTTCTGTCCAGCACTAAATTTTAATAAAACTTGCACTAACAAGTTTTCCCTTTTATCAAACCCACTTGACCATCTTCACTAACATCCAAGGAGACATCATCCTGCCAAGTTTCACATAAATCAAAGTTCCCTAGCTAGCCCTAGCATTTCATCAAACACCTGGTGGACATGGCTGAAAACATGCAATTCTCTGAAACTTTGCACTGAACCAACTTCACCATCATCACATACATGGAGGAAGGACAGAGGAGAGGGGTGGGAGGGAGGAGGGAGTACCGGCCTGTCCGGCGAGCAGTGGTGCAGCGGCGTTGACGGCAGGGCAGGGGCGTGGCACAGCGTCGGGGCAGGGCAGGGGTGCGGCGCCGTTGGCGTCGAGGTCGAGGCAGGGGCGCACGGCGGCTTCGTCGGGGTAGGGCAGGGGCGCGACGACGTCGGGGCTAGGCAGGGGCGCACGACGTCGGCGTCGGGGCAGGGCAGGGGCGCGGCGGTGTCGGGGCTGGCAGGGCGCGGCGACGGCGTCGGCGTCGAGGTCCGGCAGCCTGACGGCATCGAGGTGTTCGCCGGTGTTGAGGCATTCGGTGGCAGAGAGGCAGGGCACGGAGAGGCAGATCAAAGAACTAAACGAAAAATTTGACAAGTGCTGCATATATACACTCGGCATTGGTCCCAGTTTGAGGCCGGAACCGGGACGAATACCCCCCATTGGTCCCAGTTCGTGCCACCAACCAGGACCAAAGGTCTCTTTTCAGCAGTCCAAAGGGCAGGAGGCCGAGGCCTTTGTGCACCATGTTCAAGTAGGGGATTACAGCGGGGTGCGGGAGAGTGGACCGCTTAAAAGAGAAGAGGAAAGTGATGAAGAGGGTGATGTTGATGAACACGATCACCGCGGCGATGGTTCCACTGGTGGCACTCCGGCGCCACCAAGAGAGAGGGGGAGAGAGTCTTCCCCTTGTGCTTCCTCCTCCATGGCCTCCCCCATAGATGGGGAGAGGTTCTCCCTCTCGTCCTTGGCCTCCACGGTGATGATGACCCCCTCCGGCTTCCTCCTCCATCGCCTCCGGTGATGATGGCCCCCTCCGACAGGGTGCTGGAGATGGCCTAGGTTGATTTTTCGTGGTTACAGAGGCTTGCGGTGGCCTAACTTTTGATCTAGGTTTCTTTCTGGGGGTTTTGGTATTTGTATGAATTTTTGGCGTTGATCTCACATCAAGGGGGTCCACGAGGCAGCGGCAAGACAAGAGCATCCTCCCGAGGGGTAGGGTGTGCCCCCCTACCTTGCTCTCGCCTTGGGGGTCTCTTTTGGTCCATAAAAAATCACCGTAAATATCCACCCCATTCCGAGGAATTTTATTTCTGCACAAAAATTGACACGTAGTTCTGCTGAAAACAGCGCCAGTCCAGGTTAGTTCTAATTAAATCATACCAAAATCATATAAAATTGTTGTAAACATGGCATGAATACTTCATAAATTATAGATATGTTGGAGACGCGTCATAAACCCATAATTCATCGGATCCCAACAAACACACCGCAAAAAAGGATTACATTGAATAGTTCTCCAAGAACATCGAGGAGAACATTGCATTGAAGATCAAAGAGAGAGAAGAAGCCATCTAGCTACTAGCTATGGACCCGTAGGTCCGTGGTAAACAACTCGGACATCATTAGAAGGGCAGCAAGGTTGATGTAGAGGACCTCCGTGATCGACTCCCCCTCCGATAGAGTACCACAAAATGCCTCCAGATGGGATCTCTCAAGAACAGAGGCTTGAGGGAACGGAAAAAGTATTTTGGGTGGCTCTCTGTTGGTTTCCGGATTTTAGAGAATTTATAGAGACAAAATTATTGTTGATATGCTTGAGTATTTATGCCCTCATATCAAAACTAGGCTATTGCTTTGAACCATATAACAGTCCAAATATCCATGCTACAAAGAAAAGAATATGAGATGACATGATACGCAGCATTTCACAACAAAAATTCTGTTTTTATCATTTACCTACTCGAGGACGAGCAGGAATTAAGCTTGGAGACATTGATATGTCTCCAACGTATCTTTAATTTTTGATTGTTCCATGCTGTTATATTATAATTCTTGGATGTTTAGTCATTTTATAGTCATTTTATATCATTTTTTGGTACTAACCTATTGACACAGTGCCAAGTGCCAGTTGCAGTTTTCTGCATGTTTTTTACATCGCAGGAAATCAATATCAAACGGAGTCCAAACACCGCGAAACTTTTTGTGGATTTTTGATGGACCAGAAGACTCCCGATGGGCCAGAGCAGCACCTGGGGGTGCCCCGAGGGGGGAACAACCCACCAGGGCGCGCCTGGGGGACCAGGCACGCCCAGGTGGGTTGTGCCCACCTCAGTGGCCTCCTGCACCCCCTCTTTACCCTATAAATTCCCAATAATGCCAAAAACCCTCGGGGTTAACCGACATCAGAAGTTCCGCCGCCGCAAGGGTCTATAGCCACGAGAAACCAATCTAGACCCCGTTCTGGCACCCTGCTGGAGGGGGGAATCATCACCGGTGGCCATCTTCATCATCCCGACGGCCACCACGATGAGGAGGGAGTAGCCGACCCTCGGGGCTGAGGGTTTGTGCCAATAGCTATGTGTTTACTCTCTCTCTCTCACATGTTCTTAAGATGTCACGATCTTGATGTATCGCGGGGTTTGTTAATATAGTTAGATCATATGGTGTTTTCCCCTCTCTATCTTGTTGTGATGAATTGAGTTTTCCCTTTGAGATTTCATTTTATCAGATTGAATACTTTTATGGATTTGAGAGCACTTGATATATGTCTTGCATATGAATACTCGTGGTGACAATGGAATATCATATTGATTCACTTGTATGTGTTTTGGCACTCAACTCGCGGATTCCCGAGGTGACATTGGGGTAATCTACGCATAGGGGTTGATGCACGTTCTTGTCTTTGGTTCTTCGGTAGAAATGCTGGGGCACTCTTTGAGGTTCTTTGTGTTGGATTGAGTATTACGAATCTGAATTTGCTTTGGTGTTATTTTAGTATGAACTCTTGGATTGATCGATCGGAAAAGAATAGCTTTAAGGTGGTTTCGTACCATACAAACAAATTATTCTTATGTTCTCTGCTAGATAGGAACTTTGGAGTGATTCTTCATCGCACGTTGAGGGATGGTTATATGATCGAATTATATTAGCATTGTTGAGGGATTGCACTAGCGAAAGTACGGACCCTTGGCATCATTTTCAAGCATTGCAATACGTTTGTGCTCCATTTTATCAATTGCTACCTTGCTATTTTTTATTGTTCTTATTACACAAATCAATATCTACTATCCGTATTACACTTGTATCACCATCTCTTCGACGAATTAGTGCACCTATACAAATTACCATTGTATTTGGTGTGTTGGGGACACAGGAGACTTTTTTTATTTGGTTGCAGGGTTTTTTGAGAGAGACCATCTTCATGCTACGCCTCCCACGGATTGATAAACCTTAGGTCATCCACTTGAGGGAAAATTGCTACTGTCCTACAAAACTCTGCGCTTGTAGGCCCAACACATGTCTATAAGAATAAAGTTGTGTAGTAGACATCAAGCTCTTTTCGGGCGCCGTTGCCGGGGAGGTGAGTGCTTGAAGGTCTTGCAATTGAGTCTTTTAGTTTCTTGTTTTATCACTATATTGGTTTATAAAAGAAAACTACGTAAAAAATGGAATTGAGGTTGCATCGTATTGTTGATCATCTTTATAATATCTTTCTTGAAAATGATGGATCGGAAAATTGTGCTCAATTGTTAGAAGAAGAAGTCAATAAAATGTTTGGCACAAAATATTTGAATGATGAGCATGATTGCAATGTTGTCAGTATGAATTCTTTGAATATCCAAAATGCTAATGATGATTGCACAAGTCATAAAAAATGTTTCTTATAAGCATGTCACTTTTTGCGGAGTGAATTGGGAGTCCAAATGCACACCAAAAAGGGAAGATAGATTTTGTAAGAAGCATAAATATATAGAAACGAAAAAGTTGCAAGAGAGGCTAGATGATTGTGCTGAAAAATTTAATTTTTGTCGCCATCCTTGTGAACTTTGCAATGAACATGGTCATTTAAATCTCCAATGCAAATTGTTTCATAACCAAATCGTCTCCAAAAATTGTGATAACTTGATTACCCTTGAGCATCATAAAGAGCTTAGTCTTCTTTTGGGGTATGAAGAAATGAAACGTATAACTGAGGGTATTCCGAAATTTAATCTCGAGAATTTCTCTATTTTCATCTAGATGAAATTTATATGTTTTGTGCGGTAAATTGTATTGAGAATCCTTATATTTCCAACTATCTAAAGTCAAGAAAACAAATAGAATATGAAGAGAGTACTAATGAAACGGAAAATATTTCCCAATACCCTCCTAGTGTTTATTATGTTGAATCATGTAACGAGGACGAGCTTCCTATCAAACTAATCTCATCAATAAGAAGCTTGAAAAGATTAATTAAACCCACACATGATGTGGTGAAGAAGAAGAAAAGAAGAAAGAATAGAGGTAAAAAGGTATCTCTCCCAAATAATGTTGCTCCTATTATTGTTGTGCCTCATGAAAATGAATCAAAAATAATTGTGGAAGATGATGCACTTGATGATGATTTTGTTATGCCTATTGCTTGTTGTGATAATTATGATTGGGAAGATAATGATACTTCTTATAATTTTGGAAATCTTTTTGGCACCAACTTGGGAAATTATGATGATAACAATTGTTATGCCGTTGGTGCTATTCATACTATTAATGATGAGAGTGATTATGCTTATGATATGCCAAGCCACAAGCTTGGGGATGTTATGTTTGATGAAAATGACATGTTTTAGAATTTATTTGCTGTAATTAATGTTTCCAAAGCTTGGGGATGCTATGCTTAATGAAGATGATCTTTTTAGTCCCCTTACTTTGAATGATCAAATTTGCTATGATGATTGCATGCCTCCCACTTATGATGATAATTGTGATGATACTTATGTTATAAAAAGCAGTGATAATTATTGTCATAATTTTGGATATCCTTTTTACTGAACATTACTCTTTTAATGTGGGAACAATTTATAGTGTTCGAGTTTCCTATGATACTCCCATTATTATGAATGAGAATAAAATTGCTTATACGGAGAGTAATAAATTTTCTATGCTTTTGGATCATGAAAATAATACTTTATGTGATGGTTATATTGGTGAATCTATTAATGATACTACTGAAAATTATTATGAGGGAGGAACTTATGATTCATGATGCTCTCTTTATGTTCCGATTCTTATCTTTTATGCGAGCATCATTGAAATCATCATGCCTAGCTAAATGGCATTAAAGAAAAGTGCTTGTTGGGAGAAAACCCAACACTTTTACCTACTATTTTTGCATGTTCACATGATTAAGCTACTGTAGTAATCATGTCTTATAGCTTTTGTTTCAATAAAGTGCCAAGTAAAGCCTTTGGGATAGTGCGGATAATAGTTGACTTGAATATGTGCAAAAACAGGAACTTTTGCGTCCAGTGCAGGAATTCTTACAGTTTATTGGAACGTGAAAAAATTCTGAAATTTTTACAGGTGGTATATATATACAAATTCTCTACGTTGTCCTATTTTTTCAGAATTTTTGGAGTAGCAGAAATATGGTTGGAGTACAGATTACTACAGACTGTTCTATTTTTGACAGATTCTGTTTTCAATGCATAATTTGCTTATTCTCTAGTTTCTATGGCTTATATTGCTCAATATAAATTGTCGAAATGATATGCTATAGTAGGCATTGTGTGCAAACTATTATGAATCTTGTCTTTGACAGTACCAAAGTGAAATGGTTTGCTCTTTATCATACTAACCTATCTCACGAAGTTCCGTTAAGTTTTGTGTGACTGAAGTTTTCAAGTTTTGGGTGAGATATCGATATGAGGAGAATAAGGAGTGACAAGACCCCAAGCTTGGGGATGCCCAAGGCACCCCCAAGGTAATATTCAAGGATTGTCCAAGCAACTAAGCATGGGGATGCCCCGGAAGGCATCCCCTCTTTCGTCTTCAACATTATCGGTAACCTCACTTGGAGCTATGTTTTCATTCATCACATGATATGTGTCTTGCTTGGAGCGTCAATTTATTTTGTTAGGATTTTCTAGCTGTTATTTACAATAATGTTTTGCATCTTTCTTTTCAATAAAAATGTCAAGTATAGCCTTTGCCATGCTTATCTTGCAAGTATATGAATTGCTATTTCAAAACAGAAAGTTTATCGGTGTTGCAAAAATTCCCTAGAAAAGTAAGAATGTGATAAAATTTCGAAACTTTTTGCAAAATAAGCTCTGATAAATTTTCTACAGTGTGGTAAATTTTCATAATCTTTGGAGTTTAATAAGTACTGATACTCTTGCATTCTTTACAGACTGTCCTGGTTTGGCAGATTGCTATTATGTTTGCATTGTTTGCATATGTTTGCTTGTTTAATGATTCTATTTGAGGATAGGAGTATTAAATATGCAGAGGCATTTAGTATGCAATGTTGAATAATAATTTTAGTGATTTGCTACGGTAGAGAATGATAAGGTTTTTGCATTGGTTTATACTAACTTATCTCACGAGTTCTTGTTGAGTTTTGTGTGGATGAAGTTTTTGAGATTTAGGAAAACCGTGATATGAGAGGAATTAAGGAGACACGAAAGCTCAAGATTGGGGATGCCCAAGGGCATCCCAAGATAATATTTCAAGAAGTCTCAAGCATCTAAGCTTAGGGATCCCCGGTAGGCATCCCACCTTTCTTCTTCAAAAATTATCGGTTAGTATCGGTTGAGCCTATGTTTTTGCTTCTTTACATGATGTCTGCTATTCTTGGAAAGTCATTTTATTTTGTTTTGCTTGCTGTTTTAATAAAATGCTTAGATCTGAAAGTTTTTGAATAAGAGAGAGTCCTCAAATATCTACCTATTTACTTAACTACTCGCTTGATATTCACTTATATCTTTTTGGAGTAGCTTGTCATTTGCTCTAGTGCTTCACTTATATCTTTTTGAGAACAGTGTGCTTTAGTATTTTTGAAGAAATAATCCCTTGCTTCACTTAAATTAATTTGAGAGAAAGAAATATTATGCTCATGATCTTCACTTATATTTGTTTGAGCTTATCAAAAGCAACACATGAAAATTAGTACCAAAGTGATAGATATCCAAGAAGGATATAATAAAAACTTTCATGAAGATCATTGGACAATATAAACTTGATTCCTTGTAATAGTTTTCAGATATGATGATGTGATATGTGAGTCATGTTGATGAGTAATTATGCTTTACTAAGAATATTGGTGTTAAGGTTTGTGATTCCCTATGCAAGCACGAAAGTCAATAGTTATGCAATGAAATTACATCCTACTTGTGGTGCATTATTCGGTGTTAATTATGCTCAATGCTCGCTTATGAGATTATTCATTTCTTGGTTGGTCGCTTCTCAATCTTTTGCTAGCCTTCATTTTGCACTAAGTATGATCACTACGTGTGCATCCAAAATCCCTTAAGCCAATTTTGCCACATGAGTCCACTATACCTACCTATATTCGGTATTCTTTTGCCATTCTAAGCAAATATGTATGTGCCATCTCTAATTTTCAAAACAAATTTCTCTTTTGTGTGCTCGTACCGCTCGCGAGGCGGTGAGGGGTGGCCAATATTTTCCATTCTAGATGTGTTATTTCTCACGATGAGTGTTTCTTCACTTGTAATTGCACGAGAGTATGGCAAAGGTATTAGGGATGCCCAGTCCCGAAATGAAAAATGAATTTACTTTATGTTGTCAAATAATAAATTCCTTGGAAAGTGTTGGTATGGAGGGCACCCATGGATATGGTTAGCCATGAAAAGTGAAAGTATGGTGGAAAAAGGAATAAACTTTATTTTCTGTTTGGGAACCGCCTATGATATATCTAGCATGGAAAGTGTTGGGAGCTCTAAGTCGTTTTCATTGGTGGGAAAAGTATGCCTGTCAAAATGTTTTTATCTCTCAATTTTCGCTTTGAGCTCTGGCACCTCTACAAATCCCTACTTCCCTCCGCGAAGGGCCTTTCATTTACTTTTTGCAATTTTTATTTGTAATTTGAGTCTCCATCTTCTCTTATAAAGCAACAACTAGGGAGCACTACGATCGTACTTGAGCATTGGGTGTAGCTAATATGCGAGTGTGTTTCATGAATGGATCAATAATTGAGCATGATGGGCTAGGGATAGCTTATTTTAGCGTTGATATTTTGAATGACATTGTTGCTTGTTGATATGCTTGAGTATTTAAGTCCTCATGTCAAAACTAGACTATTGCTTTGAACCATATAAAATTCCAATTATCCATGCTACAAAGAAAAGAATGAGATGACATGATAGGCAGCATTCCAAATCAAAAATTCTGTTTTTATCATTTACCTACTCGAGGACGAGCGGGAATTAAGCTTGGGGATGTTGATACGTCTCCAACGTATCTGTAATTTTTTATTGTTCCATGCTGTTATATTATCATTCACTAGTAGAAAACAGGGCTTTGGTTCGGGCCTGGCCAGCCCATTAGTCCCGTTCAGTCACGAACCACGACCCATGGGGGGCATACGTCCCGGTTCATGCACCCAGGGGGCCGGCCGGGCCTTGTGGGGCATTGGTCCTGGTTTGTCTGGACCCATTTGTCCCGGTTCCAGGCACGAACCGGGGCCAATGGTCCTCGCTCCTGGCCCACAACCATTGGTCCCGGTTCGTGGCTGGAACCGGGACAGAAGGCGGGCCTTTAGTCCCGGTTCCTGCCATGAACCGGGACCAATGAGTTGCCTATATATACCCCATCGCCACAGCAGAGCACTCCACACTGCTCTATTTTTTCTGGATGGCGAGGGGAGAGCTTTGTGGTGCTCTAGCTGGCCTCCTATGCACATGAGGTGTTCGATGAAATTCCCGAGCCACACTAGTTAAGCTTTCTCCTCTTGAAGCTCGACCTCCAAGCTCCATTTTCCCCGAGATTTGTCTAGGTTTAGCAGTCCGTCACGTCCCGTCCCCGTCTTCACCGCCGACGATCGCCCGCGCCGATCTCGTCGTCGGCACCACCGTGGTGAGCCTCTTCTTCTTATCTTCTTTCTGAAAGAAAAAAATTCTTACTTTAGATAGATACTTGTCTAATTTCTTACTTTTATTATTGCTTGTTATTATATAGTGCGATGGTTTTGGTATCCGCCCCCGTCGGCCCTCGTCCTGTCTATGATTTGGATGTGGTATATATTATCTTTTATAACTATTTGGTTCATTTATTGTTTATGACAATTATGCCGACCAATGTGACATAGATTTTATTTATCTAGGAGGTATGTGAACCGGAAATTCCAACCGACCCTATTGTCGAGAGGTTAAATTTAGTTGAAGAAGAAAACAATTACTTGAAGGAAAAAATAAAAAAATTGAGGAAGAGAAGAAGATATTGGAGTTGCATGTTGCAGATGTCGTAGATGATCACAAGATCAAGATGGATGCAATGCGTTTGAAGATTAGAAAGATTAGAAAATATGCCATTCATACCGAGGCTTGGTATCATTATGCCGTTGGATCAATTGTTACCTTGGTTGCAATTATGATCGCATTTGTTGTTGCATTGAAATGTTTTACATAGTTTCAATGTATGGTTTAATTAGATGCTCTGGAGAGCTATATGTTGTTCAATGAGAACTATGTATGTCCTTTGGTTTTAATGTGATGATGAATTTCTATTAATTTGTTCACTTATCTATCCATGATGTTTTGTAATGGTTTTTGACACACTTAATTATATATAATGCACGTAGATGAACCGGCAATGGATGTACGGTGACAGACACACCTCCGAGTACGTTAAGGGCGTGCATAATTTTCTCGAAGTGGCTGAGGCAAACAAGCAGAATGGTTTTATGTGTTTTCCATGCCCTATATGTGGGAATACGAAGTCTTACTCTTACCGGAAAATCCTTCAGAGCCACCTGCTTTATAAGGGTTTCATACCACACTATAATATTTGGACCAAGCACGGAGAAATAGGGGTTATGATGGAAGACAGTGAAGAAGAAGAGGACGATGACAACTATGTGCCCCCGGAATATGGTGATATTGCAACGGGGGAAGCTGCTGAAGATCAAGAGGAACCAGACGATATTGTGCCCGATGATGATCTCTGCCGGGTCATTGTTGATGCAAGGAGACAGTGCGAAAGTTAAAAGGAGAACCTGAAGTTTGATCGCATGTTAGAGGATCACAAAAAAGGGTTGTACTCCAATTGCGAAGATGGCAACACAAAGCTCGGTACCGTACTGGAATTGCTGCAGTGGAAGGCAGAGAATGCTGTGCCTGACAAAGGATTTGAGAAGCTATTGAAAATATTGAAGAAGAAGGTTCCAAAGGATAACGAATTGCCCGACAGTACGTACACAACAAAGAAGGTCGTATGCCCTCTAGGATTGGAGGTGCAGAAGATACATGCATGCCCTAATGACTGCATCCTCTACCGCGGTCCGTACGATGATTTGAATGCATGCCCGGTATGCGGTGCATTGCGGTATAAGATCAGACGAGATGACCCTGGTGATGTTGATGGCGAGCCCCCCAGGAAGAGGGTTCCTGCGAAGGTGATGTGGTATGCTCCTATAATACCACGGTTGAAACGTCTGTACAAAAATGAAGAGCATGCCAAGTTGATGCGATGGCACAGAGAGGACCGTAAGAAAGACGGGAAGTTGAGAGCACCCGCTGACGAGTCGCAGTGGAGAAAAATCGAGAGAAAGTACTGGGATGAGTTTGCAGGTGACCCAAGGAACGTATGGTTTGGTTTAAGCGCAGATGGCATTAATCCTTTTGGGGAGCAGAGCAGCAATCACAACACCTGGCCCGTGACTCTATGTATGTATAACCTTCCCCCTTGGATGAACATGAAGCGGAAGTTCATTATGATGCCATTTCTCATCCAAGGCCCTAAGCAACCCGGCAACGACATTGATGTGTACCTAAGGCCATTAGTTGAATAACTTTTACAGCTATGGAATGGAAACGGTGTACGTGTGTGGGATGAGCACAAACAATGAGGAATTTAACCTGCATGCGTTGCTGTTTGTAACCATCAATGATTGGCCCGCTCTCAGTAACCTTTCAGGATAGACAAACAAGGGATACCATGCATGCACACACTATTTAGCTGACACCAAAAGTATATACCTGGACAAATGCAGGAAGAATGTGTACCTGGGCCATTGTCGATTTCTTCCTACCAACCATCAATGTTGAAAGAAAGGCAAGCATTTCAAAGGCGAGGAAGATCACCGGAAGAAGCCCGCCATCCGTACCGGTGATCACGTACTTGCTATGGTCAATGATTTACACGTAATCTTTTGAAAGGTTCCCGGCGGACTATTTGTTCCAAATGATGCTGAGGCACACGCACCCATGTAGAAGAATAAATCTATATTTTGGGACCTACCCTACTGGAAAGAATTAGAGGTCCTCTCTTCAATCGATGTGATGCACGTGACGAAGAACCTTTGCGTGAACCTGCTAGGCTTCTTGGGCGTGTATGGGAAGACAAAAGATACACCGGAGGCACGGGAGGACCTGCAATGTTTGCACGAAAAAGACGGCATGCCTCCAAAGCAGTATGAAGGTCCTGCCAGCTACGCTCTTACCAAAGAAGAGAAGGAAATCTTCTTTGAATGCCTGCTCAGTATGAAGGTCCCGTCTGGCTTCTCGTCGAATATAAAGGGAATAATAAATATGCCAGAGAAAAAGTTTCAGAACCTAAAGTCTCATGACTGCCACGTGATTATGACGCAACTGCTTCCGGTTGCATTTAGGGGGGCTTCTACGGGAAAATGTCTGACTAGCCATTGTGAAGCTATGTGCATTCCTCAATGCAATCTCTCAGAAGGTGATCGATCCAGAAATCATACCAACGCTTAGGAGTGATGTGGCGCAATGTCTTGTCAGTTTCGAGCTGGTGTTCCGACCATCCTTCTTAAATATCATGACGCATGTCCTAGTTCATCTAATCGACGAGATTGTCATTCTGGGCCCCGTATTTCTACACAATATGTTCCCCTTTGAGAGGTTCATGGGAGTCCTAAAGAAATATGTCTGTAACCACGCTAGGCCAGAAGGAAGCATCTCCATGGGCCATCAAACAGAGGATGTCATTGGGTTTTGTGTTGACTTCATTCCTATCCTTAAGAAGATTGGTCTCCCTAAATCGCGGTATGAGGGGAGACTGATTGGAAAAGGCACGCGCTAGGAGGGGACTCAATAATATGCAGGGACGGGCATTCTTGGTGTCAAGCACACTACACAGTTCTACAGAACTCTACCTGGGTGACCCCGTATGTCGATAAACACAAGAACGGTCTGCGCTCCAAACACCCGGAGCAGTGTGACAACTGGATTACATGTGAACACATCAGGACTTTCGCAGTTGGTTGGCAACACGTCTCAGAGGTGAAAACACTGTTTGTGATGAGAGCTGTACTCGTTGTCCAGGGGACCATCTTCGACTGTATTGACTTACAAAGGATACGAGACAAATGGGAATACAATTTACACGGTCACCCAAGATCAAAAGAGCACCAACCAAAACAGCGGTGTCTGCTTTGATGCAGCAACCAAGAGGGGAAAGGACACATATTATGGTTACATAGTGGACATATGGGAACTTGACTACGAACATGATTTTAAGGTCCCTTTGTTTAAGTGCAAATGGGTCAATCTGTCAGGAGGCGGGTTACAGGTAGACCCACAGTACCGAATGACAACAGTGGATCTGGACAATCTTGGGTACACAGACGAACCATTCGTCCTAGCCAATGATGTGGCGCAGGTTTTCTATGTGAAGGACATGTCTACCAAACCGAGAAAAAGAAAAGATAAGGAAGCGAACACATCATACGATGAGCCAAAGCGCCACATAGTTCTTTAAGGAAAAAGAGACATCGTGGGAGTGGAGGGCAAGACAGACATGTCCGAAGTTTATGAAAAGTTTCATGAAATTCCTCCCTTCAAAGTCAACGTTAACCCAAGCACCGTGTTAAAAGATGAAGATTATCCATGGTTATGGCGCAGTAAGCACATGACACAAGCAAGGAAAGAGTGAAGAATTTCTCTCCACAACTATTATGATGATGCCTTTGATCTAGAATATCACTGCAGTTACATGTGAAGAAATGAAATGCCTTTTGTAACAGACGAGTTTCCATATGAAACCCTAATACTTCGAAATAGATTGTCCGTTTTGTACACGAAGTGCATCCAGTTTTTGCCGTAATCCTCTCAACTTTTTATCACATGCTATGTGGGTGAAATGATGATACCATGCCAATTTTCAACCTCTTCAGAGTTCATCTGAAGTGCTTTTCAATTTCAGGGTCATATAGCTCAAAAAAATTAGTAAATGCATGAAAAATAACAAATGAAGTCGGAAAGGTTTGAAAATTCATGATGTGGCTTTGAATGGTTCATTTTGAACACACAAAAAGACTGTAGTTCAAATAAGTTCAAAAAAATGAAATCCCTTTTGTAACAGATGAGTTTTTGTCTGAAACCCTGATACTTTGAAAGAGATAGTCCATTTTGTACACGAAGTGCATCCAGTATTTGTCGTAACCCTCTCAACTTTTTAGCACATGCTATGTGGGTGAAATAATGATACCATGCCAATTTTCAACCTATTCAGAGTTCATCTGAAGTGCTTTTCAATTTCAGGGTCATTTTGTCGTAACCCTCTAGGTCTTCCCAGTAGGGTAGGTCCCAAAATATAGATTTCTTCTTCCACATGGGTGCGCATCCCTTAGCGTCATTCAGAACAGATAGTCCACCGGGACCCTTTCCAAAGATTACGTGTACATCACTGACCATAGCAAGTACGTGATCACCGGTACGCATGGCGGGCTTCTTCCGGTGATCTGCCTCGCCTTTGAAATGCTTGCCTTTCTTTCGACATTGATGGTTGGTCGGAAGATATCGACGATGGCCCAGGTACACATTCTTCATGCATTTTTCCTAGTATATACTTTCGATGTCAGCTAAATAGTGCATGCGTGCGTGCTATCCCTTGTTTGTTTGTCCTGAAAGGTTACTGAGAGCGGGCCAATCCTTGATGGTTACAAACAACAATGCATGCATGTTAAATTCTTCATGTTCGTGCTCATCCAACACACGTACACCGTTTCCATTCCACAGCTGTAAAAGTTCTTCAACTAATGGCCTTAGGTACACATCAATGTCGTTGTCGGGTTGCTTAGGGCCTTGGATGAGAACTGGCATCATAATGAACTTCCACTTCATGCACATCCAACGAGGAAGGTTATACATACATAGACTCACGGGCCAGGTGCTGTGATTGCTGCTCTGCTCCCCGAAAGGATTAATGCCATCCGCGCTTAAACCAAACCATACGTTCCTTGGGTCACCTGCAAACTCAGCCCAGTACTTTATCTCAATTTTTCTCCACGGCGACCCGTCAGCGGGTGCTCTCGACTTCCTGTCTTTCTTACGGTCCTCTCTGTGCCATCGCATCAACTTGGCATGCTCTTCGTTTCTGAACAGACGTTTCAACCGTGGTATTATAGGAGCATACCACATCACCTTCGCAGGAACCCTCTTCCTGGGCGGGGGGGGGGGCTCGCCGTCAACATCACCAGTGTCATCTCGTCTGATCTTATACCGCAATGCACCGCATATCGGGCATGCGTTCAAATCCTCATACGCACCGCGGTAGAGGATGCAATCATTAGGGCATGCATGTATCTTCTGCACCTCCAATCCTAGAGGGCATACGACCTTCTTTGCTGCGTACGTACTGTCGAGCAATTCGTTATCCTTTGGAAGCTTCTTCTTCAATATTTTCAGTAGCTTCTCAACTCCTTTGTGAGGCACAACATTCTCTGCCTTCCACTGCAGCAATTCCAGTACGGTACCGAGCTTTGTGTTGCCATCTTCGCAATTGGAGTACAACCCTTTTTTTCTGATCCTCTAACATGCGATCGAACTTCAGCTTCTCCTTTTGACTTGCGCACTGTCTCCTTGCATCAACAATGACCCAGCAAAGATCATCATCGGGCACAATATCGTCTGGTTTCTCTTGATCTTCAGCAACTTCCCCCGTTGCAGCATCACCGTATTCCGGGGGCACATAGTTGTCATCGTCCTCTTCTTCTTTGCTGTCTTCCATCATAACCCCTATTTCTCCGTGCTTGGTCCAAACATTATAGTGTGGCATGAAACCCTTATAAAGTAGGTGGCTGTGAAGGATTTTCCGGTCAGAGTAAGACTTCGTATTCCCACATATAGGGCATGGACAGCACATAAAACCATTCTAATTGTTTGCCTCAGCCACTTCGAGAAAATTATGCACGCCCTTAACGTACTCGGAGGTGTGTCTGTCACTCTACATCCATTGCCGGTTCATCTGCGTGCATTATATATAATTAAGTGTGTCAAAAACCATTACAGAACATCATGGATAGATAAGTGACCAAATTAATAGAAGTTCATCATCACATTAAAACCAAAGTACATACATAGTTCTCATTGAACAACATATAGTTCTCTAGAGCATCTAATTAAACCATACATTGAAACTATGTAAAACATTTCAATGCAACAACAAATGCAATCATTATCGCAACCAAGGTAACAATTGATCCAACGGCATAATGATACCAAGCCTCGGTATGAATGGCATATTTTCTAATCTTTCTAATCTTCAAATGCATTGCATCCATCTTGATCTTGTGATCATCTACGACATCCGCAACATGCAACTCCAATGTCATCTTCTCCTCCTCAACTTTTTTATTTTTTCCTTCAAGTAATTGTTTTCTTCTTCAACTAAATTTAACCTCTCGACAATAGGTCGGTTGGAATTTCCAGTTCACATACCTCCTAGATAAATAAAATCTATGTCACGTTGGTCGACATAATTGTCATAAACAATAAATGAACCAAATAGTTATAAAAGATAATATATACCACATCTGAATCATAGACAGGACGAGGGCCGACGGGGGCGGATACCAAAACCATCGCACTATATAATAACAAGCAATGATAAAAGTAAGAAAATTAGACAAGTATCTATCTAAAGTAAGAATTTCTTTTCTTTCAGATCGAAGATAAGAACAAGAGGCTCACCACGGTGGTGCCGGCGACGAGATCGGCGCGGACGATCGTCGGCGGTGAAGACGGGGACGGGACGTGACAGACCGCTAAACCTAGACAAATCTTGGGGAAAATGGAGCTTGGAGGTCGACCTTCGAGAGGAGAAAGCTTAACTAGTGTGGCTCGGGAATTTCATCGAACACCTCATGTGCATAGGAGGTGAGCTAGAGCACCACAAAGCTCTCCCCTCGCCGGCCAAAAAAATAGAGCAGTGTGGAGTGCTCTGCTGTGGTGATGGAGTATATATAGGCAACTCATTGGTCCCAGTTCATGGCAGGAACCGGGACTAAAGGCCCCCCTTCCGTACCAGTTCCAGCCAGAAACTGGGACCAATGGTTGTGGGCCAGGAGCAAGGACCATTGGTCCCGGTTCGTGCCTGGAACCAGGACAAATGGGTCCGGACGAACCGGGACCAATGCCCCACAAGGCCCGGCCGGCCCCCTGGGCGCATGAACCGGGACATATGCCCCCCATGGGTCCCGGTTCATGACTGAACTGGAACTAATGGGCTGGCCAGGCCCGAACCAAAGCCCTGTTTTCTACTAGTGAATGATAATATAACAACATGGAACAATAAAAAATTATAGATACGTTGGATATGTATGAGCATCCCCAAGCTTAATTCATGCTCGTCCTTGAGTAGGTAAATGATAAAAACAGAATTTTTGATGTGGAATGCTGCCTACCATGTCATCTCATATTCTTTTCTTTGTAGCATGGATATTTGGAATTTTATATGGTTCAAAGCAATAGTCTATTTTTGACATGAGGACTTAAATACTCAAGCATATCAACAAGCAACAATGTCTTTGAAAATATCAACGCTAAAATAAGCTATCCCTAGCCCATCATGCTCAATTATTGATCCATTCATGAAACACACTCGCATATTAGCTACACCCAATGCTCAAGTACGATCATAGTGCTCCCTTGTTGGTGCTTTATAAGAGAAGATGGAGACTCAAATTACAAATAAAAATTGCATAAAGTAAAAGAAAAGCCCTTCGCGGAGGGAAGTAGGGATTTGTAGAGGTGTTAGAGCTCAAAGCGAAAATTTAGAGATAAAAACATTTTGACAGGCATACTTTTCCCACCAATGAAAACGACTTAGAGCTCCCAACACTTTCCATGCTAGATATATCATAGGTGGTTCCCAAACAGAAAATAAAGTTTATTCCTTTTTCCACCATACTTTCACTTTCCATGGCTAACCGTATCCATGGGTGCCCTCCATACCAACACTTTCCAAGGAATTTATTATTTGACAACATAAAGTAAATTCATTTTTCATTTCGGGACTGGGCATCCCTAATACCTTTGCCCTACTCTCGTGCAATGACAAGTGAAGAAACACTCATCGTGAGAATAACATATCTAGCATCGAAAATATTGGCCACCCCTCACCGCCTCGCGAGCGGTACGAGCACACAAAAGAGAAATTTGTTTTGAAAATTAGAGATGGCACATACGTATTTGCTTAGAACAGCAAAAGAATACCCCATATAGGTAGGTATAGTGGACTCATGTGGCAAAACTGGTTTAAAGGATTTTGGATGCACACGTAGTGATCATACTTAGTGCAAAATGAAGGCTAGCAAATGATTGAGAAGTGACCAACAAAGAAATGAATAATCTCATAAGGGAGAATTGAGCATAATTGACACCAAATAATGCACCACAAGTAGGATGTAATTTCATTGCATAACTATTGACTTTCGTGCTTGCATACGGAATCACAAACCTTAACACCAATATTCTTAGTAAAGCATAATTACTCATCAACATGGCTCACATATAACATCATCATATCTCAAAACTATTACAAGGAATCAAGTTTATTTTGTCCAATGATCTTCATGAAAGTTTTTATTATATCCTTCTTGGATATCTATCACTTTGGGACTAATTTTCATGTGTTGGTTTTGATAAGATCAAACAAATATAAGTGAAGATCATGAGCATAATATTTCTTTCTCTCAAATTAATTTAAGTGAAGCAAGAGATAATTTCTTGAAAAATACTAAAGCACACCATGCTCAAAAAGATATAAGTGAAGCACTAGAGCAAATGACAAGCTACTCCAAGAAGATATAAGTGAAGATCAAGCGAGCAGTGAAGTAAATATGTAGCTATTTGAGGACTCTCTCTTATTAAAAAAATTTCAGACTAAGAATTTTATTAAAACAGCAAGCAAAACAAAATAAAATGACATTCCAAGAATAGCACATATCATGTGAAGAAGCAATAACTTAGGCTCAACCGATACTAACCGATAATTGTTGAAAAAGAAAGGTGGGATGCCTACCGGGGCATCTCCAAGCTTAGATGCTTGAGACTTCTTGAAATATTATCTTGGGATGCCTTGGGCATCCCCAATCTTTAGCTTTTATGTCTCCTTAATTCCTCTCATATCACAGTTTTCCTAAATCTCGAAAACTTCATCCACACAAAACTCAATAAGAACTCGTGAGCTAAGTTAGTATAAACCAATGCAAAAACCTTATAATTCTCTACCGTAGCAAATCACTAAAATTATTATTCAACATTGCATACTAAATGCCTCTGCATATTTAATACTCCTATCCTCAAATAGAATCATTAAACAAGCAAACATATGCAAACAATGCAAACATAACAGCAATCTGCCAAACCAGTACAGTCTGTAAAGAATGAAAGAGTATCAGTACTTATTAAACTCCAAAGATATGAAAATTTACCACACTGTAGAAAATTTATCAGAGCTTATTTTGCAAAAGGTTTCAAAATTTTATGACATTCTTACTTTTCTAGGGAATTTTTGCAACACCGATAAAATTTCTGTTTTGAAACAACAACTCATATACTTGCAAGATAAGCATGGCAAAGGCTATACTTGAAATTTTTATTGAAAAGAAAGATGCAAAACATTTGTGACGAATGAAAACATAGCTCCAAGTGAGCTTACCGATAATGTTGAAGACGAAAGAGGGGATGCCTTCTGGGGCATCCCCAAGCTTAGTTGCTTGGACATTCCTTGAATATTACCTTGGGGGTGCCTTGGGCATCACCAAGCTTGGGGTCTTGTCACTCCTTATTCTCCTCATATCAATATCTCACCCAAAACTTGAAAACTTCAATCACACAAAACTTAACGGAACTTCGTGAGATAGGTTAGTATGATAAAGAGCAAACCATTTCACTTTGGTACTGTCAAAGACAAGATTCATAATTGTTTCCACACGATGCCTACTATAGCATATCATTTCCACAATTTATATTGAGCAATATAAGCCATAGAAACTAGAAAACAAGCAAACTATGCATTGAAAATAGAATCTGTCAAAAACAGAACAGTCTGTAGTAATCTGTACTCCAACCATATTTCTGCTACTCCAAAAATTCTGAAAAATTAGGACAATGTAGAGAACTTGTATATATATATCACCTGTAAAAATTTCAGAGTTTTTTCACGTTCCAATAAAATATATAAATTCCTGCACTGGATGCAAAAGTTTCTGTTTTTGCACATATTCAAGGCAACTATCATCCAGACTATCCCAAAGGCTTTACTTGGCACTTTATTGAAACAAAAGCTGTAAAACATGATTACTACAATAGCTTAATCATGTGAACATGCAAAAACTGTAGGTAAAAGTGTTGGGTTGTCTCCCAACAAGCGCTTTTCTTTAATGCCTTTTAGCTAGGCATGATGATTTCCATGATGCTCGCATAAAAGATAAGAATTGAAACATAAAGAGAGCATCATGAATCATAAGTTCCTCCCTCATAATAATTTTCAGTAGCATCGTTAATAGATGCACCAATATAACCATCACATAAAGTATTCTTTTCATGATCCAAAAGCATAGAAAATTTATTACTCTCCATATAAACAATTTTATTCTCATTCATAATAATGGGAGTATCATAGGAAACTCGAACACTACAAATTGTTCCCACATTAAAAGAGTAATGTTTAGTAAAAAGGATATTCAAAATTATGACAGTAATTATCACTACTTTTTATAACACAAGTATCATCACAATTATCATCGTAAGTGGGAGGCATGCAATCATCATAGCAAATTTGATCATTCAAACTAAGGGGACTAAAATGATCATCTTCATTAAGCATAGCATCCCCAAGGTTTGGACAAACATTAATTGCAGCAAATAAATTCTCAAACATGTCATTTTCATCAAACATAACATCCCCAAGCTTGTGGCTTGGCATATCATAAGCATAATCACTCTCATCATTAATAGTATGAATAGCACCAACGGTATAACAATTGCTATCATCATAATTTCCCAAGTTGGTGCCAAAAAGATTTCCAAAATTATAAGAAGTATCATTATCTTCCCAATCACAATTATCATAAGAAGCAATAGGCATAACAAAATCATCATCAAGTGCATCATCTTCCACAATTTTTTTTGATTCATTTTCATGAGGCACAACAATATTAGGAGCAACATTATTTGGGAGAGATACCTTTTTACCTCCATTCTTTCTTCTTCTTCACCAAATCATTTGTGGGTTTAATTAATCTTCTCAAGCTTCTTATTGATGAGATTGGTTGGATAGGAAGCTCCTCCTCGTTACATGATTCATCATAATAAACAATAGGAGGGTATTGGGAAATATTTTCCCTTTCATTAGTACTCTCTTCATATTCTATTTTTTTTCTTGACTTTAGATAGTTGGCAATATAAGGATTCTCAATACAATTTACCGCACAAAACATATAAATTTCCTCTAGATCAAAATAGAGAAATCTCTCGAGATTAAATTTGGGCTACCCTCAGTTATACGTTTCATTTCTTCATACCCCGAAAGAAGACTAAGATCTTTATGATGCTCAAGGGTAATCAAGTTATCACAATTTTTGGACACGATTTGATCATGAAACAATTTGCATTGGAGATTTAAATGACCACGTTCATTGCAAAGTTCACAAGCATGGCGACAAAAATTAAATCTTTCAGCACAATCATCTAGCCTCTCTTGCAACTTTTTCGTTTCTAAATATTTATGCTTCTTACAAAATCTATCTTCCCTTTTTGGTGTGCATTTGGACTCCAAATTCACTCCGCAAAAAGTGACATGCTTATAAGAAACATTTTGGTCATGACTTGTGCAATCATCATTAGCATTTTGGATATTCAAAGAATTCATACTGACAACATTGCAATCATGCTCATCATTTAAATATTTTGTGCCAAACATTTTATTGACTTCTTCTAACAATTGAGCACAATTTTCCGATCCATCATTTTCAAAAAAGATATTATAAAGATGATCAACAATATGATGCAACCTCAATTCCATTTTTATGTAGTTTTCTTTTATAAACCAATATAGTGATAAACAAGAAACTAAAATATTCAATTGCAAGACCTTCAAGCACTCACCTCCCCGGCAATGGCGCCAAAAAAGAGCTTGATGTCTACTACACAACTTTATTCTTGTAGACACGTGTTGGGCCTCCAAGCGCAGAGTTTTGTAGGACAGTAGCAATTTTCCCTCAAGTGGATGACCTAAGGTTTATCAATCCGTGGGAGGCGTAGGATGAAGACGGTCTCTCTCAAACAACCCTGCACCCAAATAATAAAAAGTCTCCTTTGTCCCCAACACACCAAATACAATGGTAATTTGTATAGGTGCACTAGTTCGGCGAAGAGATGGTGATACAAGTGTAATATGGATACTAGATATTGATTTTTGTAATAAGAACAATAAAAAACAGCAAGGTAGCAATTGATTAAACGGAGCACAAACGGTATTGCAATGCTTGAAAATGAGGCCAAGGGTCCGTACTTTCGCTAGTGCAATCTCTCACTAATCCTAATATAATTGGCTCATATAACCATCCCTCAACGTGCAATGAAGAATCACTCCAAAGTTCCTATCTAGCGGAGAACATAAGAATAATTTGTTTGTAGGGTACAAAACTACCATAAAGCTATTCTTTTCGATCGATCAATCCAAGAGTTCGTACTAAAATAACACCAAAGCAAATTCAGATTCGTAATACTCAATCCAACACAAAGAACCTCAAAGAGTGCCCCAGGATTTCTACCGAAGAAACAAAGACAAGAACGTGCATCAACCCCTATGCGTAGATCACCCCAATGTCACCTCGGGAATCCACGAGTTGAGTGCCAAAACACATATCAAGTGAATCAATATGATACCCCATTGCCACCACAAGTATTCATATGCAAGACATAAATCAAGTGCTCTCAAATGCATAAAAGTATTCAATCCGATAAAATAAAATCTCAAAGGGAAAACTCAATTCATCACAACAAGATAGAGTGGGGAAAACACCATATGATCCGACTATATTAGCAAAGCCCGCGGTACATCAAGATTGTAACATCTTAAGAACACGAGAGAGAGGGAGAGAGAGATTAAACACATAACTATTGGTACAAACCCTCAGCCCCGAGGGTGGACTACTCCCTCCTCATCGTGGTGGCCGCCGGGATGATGAAGATGGCCACCGGTGATGATTCCCCCCTCCAGCCGGGTGCCCGAACGGGGTCTAGATTGGTTTCTCGTGGCTATAGAGCCTTGCGGCGGCAGAACTTCTGATCTCGTTTAACGGCGGTACAACGAGGTTTTTTGGAATTATTGGGAATTTATATGGTAAAGAGGGGGTGCCGGAGGCCACCGAGGTGTGCACAACCCACCTCAGCGCGCCTGGGCCCCCAGGCGCGCCCTGGTGGGTTGTGCCCCCTCGGGGCACCCCCAGGTGTTGCTCTGGCCCATCGGGAGTCTTCTGGTCCGTAAAAAATCCACAAAAAGTTTCGCGGTGTTTGGACTCCGTTCGATATTGATTTCCTGCGATGTAAAAAACCTGCAAAAAACAGCCACTGGCACTTGGCACTGTGTTAATAGGTTAGTACAAAAAATGATATAAAATGACTATAAAATGACTATAAAACATCCAAGAATGATAATATAACAGCATGGAACAATCGAAATTATAGATACGTTGGAGACGCATCAGCATCCCCAAGCTTGTGATGGTAAAGAAATAAAAGCGACGGACTGCATAATAAAGGTTGCTATCACAAATGGTAATACAATGTGACGTTCCTTTGCATTAAGGGTTTGCACATCCAAAATTAAAAAGCGCATGACAACCTCTGCTTCCTTCTGCGAAGGGCCTATCTTTTACTTTCATGTATTTACTTTTATGCAAGAGTAAGTAGTATTCCTTCTTATTGCAACCTCAATTATTCTTTAGTTGGCAAGCATCATGTGGTGGGGAAATATGCAAGCATATATGGCCATTCAAATATATGTGATCATGAATTATTATTACTCACAATTATCTATATGATAAATGTTGGGAGGCGAAACATTAAGCTCCTATCTTTCTCTGTGTTCGACGGATGCTATTTGTTCTAAAAATAAGCTTTGAGTGGTAGAAATCATGGAATACTATATGATAGTTGAGTATGTGGAATTTGCTAAATCAATGCTCTTACATAGACCCTTCCTGAAAATAAGATGAATTGCAATTCTTTGGTGACTGAAAACATAGTTTGTTAGTTTTCAAGAAACTTTATGGTCTATACTTTAACATTTGAACAACTTGTTACTTGATCATGAGAAGTTTTATGAGATGAGCTACTGTTTATGATATATAATGATGCAAGAAAACGTGTTTGGGACTATCATTGATCAAACTTATGCACTATGCTAGCATTCACACTTCATAAATTATTTCTTTTATCATTTACCTACTCGAGGACGAGCAGGAATTAAGCTTGGGGATGCTGATACGTCTCCAACATATCTATAATTTATGAAGTATTCATGACATGTTTACAACAATTTTATATAATTTTGGTACGATTTAATTAGAACTAACCCGGACTGACGCTATTTTCAGCAGAACTACCGTGGCGTCTTTTTTGTGCAGAAATAAAAGTTCTCGAAATGGGCTAAAAATTTACGGTGATTTTTTATGGACTAAAAGAGACCCTCGACACATCGGAGTTGGGCTAGAAGAGTCCCGAGGCGATGGCAAGGTAGGGGGAAAACCCTACCCCCGGGAGGGTGCTCCTGTCTTGCCGCTGCCTCATGGACCCCCTTGACGTGAGACCGACGCCAAAAATTACTATAAATACCAAAACCTCCAGAAAGAAACCTAGATCGGAAGTTCGGCCGCCGCAAGCCTCTGTAGTCACGAAAAATCATCACCGTAGGCCATGGAGGACGAAGCCGGAGGGGGCCATCATCACCATGGAGGCCAAGGACCAGAGGGAGAACCTCTCCCCATCTAGGGGGGAGGCTATGGAGGAGGAAGCACAAGGGGGAGACTCTCTCCCCCTCTCTCTCTCTCGGTGGCGCCGGAGTGCCGCCGGGGGAACCATCGCTGCGGTGATCGATTTCATCAACATCACCATCTTCATCACCTTCCTCATCTCTTTCAAGCGATCCACTCTCCCGCACCCCGCTGTAATCCCCTACTTGAACATGGTGCTTTATGCCACATATTATGATCCAATGATGTGTTGCCATCCTATGATATTTTGAGTAGATTTCTTTTGTCTTTTGGGTTGATTGATGATCTAGATTGGTTTGAGTTGTATGTTTTTTTGGTGCTGTCCTATGGTGCCTTCCGTGCCGCATACACATGAAGGATTCCCGCTGTAGGGTGTTGCAATACGTTCATGATTCACTTATAGTGGGTTGCTAGAGTGACAGAAGCTTAAACCCGAGTAAGGGGGTTGTTGCGTATGGGATAAAGGGGACTTGATACTTTAATGCTATGGTTGGGTTTTACCTTATGATCTTTAGTAGTTGCGGATGCTTGCTAGAGTTCCAATCATAAGTGCATATGATCCAAGTAGATAAAGTATATTAGCTTATGCCTCTCCCTCATATGAAATTACAATATGATTACTTATCTTGTTAACAATTGCCTAGGACAATTCCACACATCGACCCATTATTATTCCACACTCGCTATTTGTAATATACTATAATATATTCTAAATTTATGTTAACAACACCTATTTTTATATTTTAGCTCTCCGATATCATGCAAAGTTATCCTCTTCATACCCACAACGTAGTTTTATTTCTCGTTTCTAGATGGAAGCAAACGTTCGGTGTACGTAGAGTCGTATCAGTGGTAGGTAGGACTTGAGAGAATATTGATCTTACCTTTAGCTCCTTGTGGGTTCGACACTCCATACTTATCACTTCCACCTTTGGAAATTGCTATGATGATTCCTTGCACTTGGGGATTATCAGTTTATGATTAGATTATCTATGAATATTATTTGTGTCTTCTCTAAACTCTTTTATGCATGATTATTATTGCTTTTTATATCTCTTCGATCTATTGATTTGGTTTGGCCAACTATATTGATTTATCTTGCAATGGGAGAGGTGCTTTGTGATGGGTTCAGTCTTGCGGTGATCTATATCCCAGTGAAAGAAGGGGACAAGACATGTATTTATATTGTTGCCATTAATTATAAAACAATGGGGTTTATTCATATTGATTGAGTTTACATTGTCTACATCATGTCATCTTGGTTAAGGCGTTACTCCGTTCTTTTTGTACTTAATACTCTAGATGCATGTTGGATAGTGGTCGATGTGTGGAGTAATATTAGTAGATGCAGGCAGGAGTCGGTCGACTTGTCTCGGATGTGATGCCTATATACATGATCATTGCCTTTTATATCTTCATAACTATGCACTTTTCTATCAGTTGCCCAACAGTAATTTGTTTACCCACCATATGTTTTTTGTTCAAGAGGGAAGTCTCTAGTGAAAGCTATGGCCCCCGGGTCTATCTTTATCATATATAAAATCCAAAAATACCTTGCTTCAATTTATTTACCATTATTTTATTTTGTGTTATTGTTTATCTATCTATCACTAAGAGATTTGATCCTTGCAATTAACCGTCAAGGGATTGACAACCCCTTGTTTGCGTTGGGTGCAAGTATTTGTTGTTTTGTGTGTAGGTGTGTAGGTCTTGCGTGGTTCTCCTACTAGATTGATAACCTTGGTTCTTAGCTGAGGGAAATACTTAGCTCTACTGTACTGCAACATCCTCTCCCCTTCGAGGAAATCACAACGCAACTCACAAGTAGCAACCATCTCCATCGTCATCATTATCCACATCCTTAGCATCTACAACATCAAGAACCCCAGTGGATCCTTCAGTGCATAGATTGAATCATTCATACATGTATTCCACCACCATCCTCATGATGCTTGTTGTTCTTATGTGTGAATAGATCCCTTGTTCTTGAGGATATGGATGAACCTTGGTATGTGTACGATCTGAAACATATAATGTGGATATGAGATAACTATCGGTGTCAAAACCGGCCGATCTCGGGTAGGGGATCCCAAACTGTGCGTCTGTGGATCGAAGGTAACAGGAGGCGGGGGACACGATGTTTACCCAGGTTCGGGCCCTCTTAATGGAGGTAATACCCTACTTCCTGCTTGATTGACTATGATGAGTATAGGGGTTACAAGAGTTGATCTACAACGAGATTGTAATGACTAAACCCTAGATGTCTAGCCTCTGTGAATTCTGATGATCTCTAGGGACTAAACCCTCCGGTTTATATAGACACCGGAGAGGGCTAGGGTTGTACAGAGTCAGTTTACAGAGAAAGGAAGTTTCATATCCGAACGCCAGGCTTGTCATCCACGCAAAGGAGAGTCACATCCGGACAATGGGGAAGGCCTTCAATCTCGTATCTTCATGGCCCATTAGTCCGGCCCATGTCACATAGTCCGGATGCTCGGGGACCCCCTAGTCACAGCCTAAAAACTTTGTTTTTCCAGTGCGTATATTCAGGTCATCCGCCTCATAGCGAGTGACATGTACAACCACACAATCCTTGTCTGCATCAGGGCTCTAGTTGAAATAGAAACAAATTCTGAATTACTTTCTAGCATAAGAAACACAAGTTATTTAAACCACTATGTATAGCATGGCATCGAAGCTAATAAATTTTTGCATTATTCATCACCACATACTTAGATGAAAAACCACAATCGAGATCGACAAAGAAGAAAATCACCTTGGGCAGCTCAGCGGGAGGGACACATCCTCGAAGGGGGAAAACTGCTCCTGCAGTGCCACGGGGGCTGTAACCTCAAACGGGGCGTTGACCATCTCAGTAGTGGCCGTGAGCGTATCTGGGGTCGGCTCGGTGGCTGCCTCCATCTTCTTGGAGCTCTCTGTCTCGTGGGGATCAGCCTCCCGCGTCTGCTCCAATATCGGCAGATCTTTGCCTGGTTCTCCTTGGTCCATCATGAAACTGACGAATACTAGGAGACCACTGAAAGTAAAACACAATTGCAATGACAATGAAACAAAAAAGAGAGTGAGGATCGGTTACTGCTTTGCAAAAGTTCTTTTTTTATCTGAACGAAAATATACCAACATCACGGATCCGCTTACCTTCCCTTTGTTGGGAGAGAAGAACAGTGGCAGATGCGAGTGTTGCCTTTCTTGAAGACTGTGAGGGAGAAGGGGATTCAGCGAAGAGTGAAATGATGGTTGCTTCGTCCGTCAAACTTAGACTGCGGGGAGGTGGGGTTTTGTGATACGACGGCTCGTTATTGCCGCGCTACGACCGGGGTGACTCTCCGCCTGCATACTGCCTTCTAATTTGGTGGATGGCATTTGGGCCCGCGTGCTGCATGGCCCGCATGCCGGTGAACAAAAGTATAACGGCATTCAGTAGAGTGAGACATTTCGATGACCTAGGAGGAGCCAGAAGCGGTATTGTATCCACTGTACTAGTAGTAATTGTTTTCCTGGGTAGCTCTAGAGTGTCTCCAATGTACTAGTAGTAATTGTTTCTCTGGGCCCAAGACAAAATAGCCCATCCACCCTAGTAAATAGTAAAATCAATTCAAAAGTCCATATATTTACTGAATGAGAGGCGCTACCCACACCCAGCACACCGCCCCCAAAAAAAACCTGGGTGTTCTTCTTCCTCCTCACTCCCACCCACCTCACGTCAGCTCGCTCCACTCGTACCCCAAAATTCCTCACCTCACTCCTACAGAAAACCCCAGCTCCCTTTCTTCCTCACTACTACAGAAAAACCCCAGCTTCCCTTCTTCTTCACTCGCACTACAACTAGGCTCGTCATTCGTTACTCTGCTCAAATCCGTGAGCGCGACGCGATGCCCTTGAGGAAAATGGAGTCGGCTGACCCCAGCGCCAAGAAGATGAGGCTCTCGCCAGCGGCGATGCCTGTTGTAGATCCCGCACCCGGCAGCGCGGGGAGAAGCGGTGCCCCCGCCCCCACTGGATCCCAAAAACCCGTAGAATCTCGGGTGGACCGCATCAGCGATCTCCCGGACGCGTTCCTTGTGGAGATCATCTCGCTTCTCCTCACCAAGGATTGCTGCCGCACCCAAGTCCTCTCAATTTGATGGCGCCCTCTATGGCGCGCCGTGCCCCTTAATCTCGACTGTCGTCAGCTATCTCTCTACAATAATTTTGAAATCCCCAGAGCCATCATCTCCTCCCACCAGGGCTCCGTTCAAAGCCTCTGCATCCCGTCATGCTACCTGAGCAAGCATACCATGCCCTGCACGGTGGACGCCTGGCTGAAATCCCTTGAATTCACAGAACTACAGTGATGCGTCCATTTTGCATCATGCTTTTATATCGATATTTATTGCATTATGGGCTGTTATTACACATTATGTCACAATACTTATGCCTATTCTCTCTTATTTTACAAGGTTTACATAAGGAGGGAGAATGCCGGCAGCTGGAATTCTTGGCTGGAAAAGGAGCAAATATTAGAGACCTATTCTGCACAACTCCAAAAGTCCTGAAACTCCACGAAAGTTATTTTTGGAAATAATAAAAAATATTGAGCGGAAGAAATACGTCAGGGGGGCCTCCACCTGGCCACAAGGGTGGGGGGGCGCCCCCCTGCCTCATGGGCCCCCTGTTGGCCCTCCGGTGCCCATCTTCTGCTATATGAAGTCTTTCATCCGAAGAAAAATCATAAGCAAGCTTTCGAGACGAGACTCCGCCACCACGAGGTGGAACCAATTAATCTAGGGCTTCGGCAGAGCTGTTCTACCGGGGACACTTCCCTCCGGGAGGGGGAAATCATCGCCATCGTCATCACCAACGCTCCTCTCATCGGGAGAGGGCAATCTCCATCAACATCTTCAGCAGCACCATCTCCTCTCAAACCCTAGTTCATCTCTTATATCCAATTCTTGTCTCTAAGTCTGGGATTGGTACCTGTAGGTTGCTAGTAGTGTTGATTACTCCTTGTAGTTGATGCTAGTTGGTTTATTTGGTGGAAGATCATATGTTCAGATCCTATACGCATATTAATACTCCTCTGATTGTGAACATGAATATGCTTTATGAGTAGTTACATTTGTTCCTGAGGACATGGGAGAAGTCTTGCTATTAGTAGTCATGTGAATTTGGTATTCGTTCGATATTTTGAGGAGATGTACGTTGTCTCTCCTCTAGTGGTGTTATGTGAATGTCGACTACATAACACTTCACCATTATTTGGGCCTAGAGGAAGGCATTGGGAAGTAATAAGTAGATGATGGGTTGCTAGAGTGACAGAAGCTTAAACCCTAGTATATGCGTTTCTTCGTAAGGGGCTGATTTGGATCCATATGTTTCATGCTATGGTTAGGTTTACCTTAATACTTTTGTTGTAGTTGCGGATGCTTGCAATAGAGGTTAATCATAAGTGGGATGCGTCCAAGTAAGGGCAGCACCCAAGCACCGGTCCACCCACATATCAAATTATCAAAGTACCAAACGTGAATCATATGAACGTGATGAAAACTAGCTTGACGATAATTCCCATGTGTCCTCGGGAGCGCTTTTCTCTGTATAAGAGTTTGTCCAGGCTTGTCCTTTGCTACAAAAAGGATTGGGCCACCTTGCTGCACTTTATTTACTTTTGTTACTTGTTGCTCGTTACAAATTATCTTATCAGAAAACTATCTATTACCTATAATTTCAGTGCTTGCAGAGAATACCTTGCTGAAAACCGCTTATCATTTCCTTATGCTCCTCGTTGGGTTCGACACTCTTACTTATCGAAAGGACTACGATAGATCTCCTATACTTGTGGGACATCATACAGCTGCTTGAGTTCTATTATTCCCCTGGAAATCACCTACTAGATACGAAACGCCATCTACTTGTGCCCTGAGCACCGATGTCCATCTCGCGGTTTTCCTCCTCTCTCCACACTGCCACCTTTGCGCTGTGCGACCTACCAGACAATCTGGTACTAAACCTTCGACTCCCATTTCTCAAGAAACTTTCACTTGTGCGGGTTCGTATATCGAAGGCCTCATTACACAGCATCAGCCACTCCAGTTGCCCTGCCCTGGAGTGCTTGGTGCTTGTTTTCACAGTTAGAATCGGTTGTCTCCAAATAAAGTCGCCTAACCTTGTAAGAATTGGAATTTGTTTTGACGGAAGGAAGCTCATCATCCAAGATGCCCCTTCACTTCAAAGGTTGATCCTTGATTCTAGTTATTCACCGTTGCAAATAACCGTCCTCTCTGCGCCTAAACTGGAGACCTTGGGTGTAATACATGATCTCTGTGCTCATTTCAATATGGTGTTTGGCTCCCAGTTCTTCAGGTACTTTACATTATCAGCTACACTTGTAACCACAAGCTGCATTTTAAATTTCTGCGCATAAGTTATATGTCATCTTGGAGTACATATTTTGTACTAATATTATGTTCTATGCTCAATGAAGAGTTTCTCCATGGATGGCCTATCAATGGTGCTGGATTCTGTCAAGATTTTATATATCCAAATGAATAGTTTTGATCTGAACAAGATTATTGGCTTGCTGCAATGCTTTCCATGTCTGGAGAAGTTGTATATAAAGGTGATAATTTCGCGCACATTGGAAGCCCGCATATAGTGTACTAGAATTAACCGTTCAGCTGTTGCTCTTTCGACACTCTTTTTTTAGACCTTAACTGTTTTCAATCTTCGTGTCTATTTAGGCAATAGGACAGGGTAAGAAAGTTATAACCAATCGGTGGATGCGTAAGCATCGGGATTTTCTCACTTCTCATGAGATTCGATTGAAGACAATAACGCTAGAACAATATGTAGCCAACCGTGTAAACACTAGATTTGTCACATTCTTCCTGATGAATGTGAGGTTACTATTGTCCATCAGGCTTAAGTTTATCAGCAGCATGGTTTTGACGGATGGGTATGTGGAGGAGCAAAAAAAGGAGTTTCAGGTGGGCAAAAGAGCTTCTAAACGTGTCGGGCTTCTATTTACAACATATTGTGGTCATAATCCAGTAAATTTTACGACCCATGATGTTCATTCTATGGACCTGACCGATCCATTTGATTGTGACTGCCAAAAACAGTGTTGGAGTTAGATGTTGTTGCCCTTTTCAACCTGGGTTTTTTTGTAAACCTAATGAACAATTAACCCTCGTGCTTTTGTACAGTTTGTAAGCTGGAGTTAGATGTTCTTGCCCTTTTCAGCTCGGCTGTGACTGACATATTTTCTTTGAAGCAAGGCAAATGGCTTGCCAGTCGTTTAATTTAGAGTGAAATATTGTAACAACTAACAAATCCCAACCAGTTATTTATACTAGTTTTAGCGACGGATCAGGGTAACAACGGGGCTGTGCGGGGCCTGTGGCCCATCTAGCCGGGGTTTTATTTATGTTTACCACATCATGAGCCCAGTTGTGTTTTTTTCTTGCTCAAAATGGCTAGCCCAGTTCTATTTTTTTTACAGAAATACCCAAACGAGGCCTACTTGCTTTATCAGCCCTGCTGGGCTGCAAATCTTTCAAGACGAGGAGAGTTTCATTCGGTTTGCCCAGAAATGGGCTGTATATTTTTAAAACACATCAAACCGGGAATTAGTTTCAATTTTTTTCATTACAAGATTTTAAATTCCATTGTTTTTATGCGTGGACAATTATTTGGATTTTATATTTATATAAATTATTTTTCAAAATAGATTGAATGTGAATCGATATTTCAGGATTGAAAACAGTTGACCGCACCGAAATATGCAAAAAATCATATACTTTTTAACTGTGGCCACAATATGGGGTGTAATTAACAAAAAGAAGATGGGCTCCAAAAAAATCTTAAGGCAAATGGGCTGTACATTATTAGAAATAATGCACACGAGAGCAGTGACTGTTGGATGTCCATCCAATGGCTGTCGTGCTTCTTCAATCTCTGCTTTTCCTGCTCCAGCCGCTCCAACAAGCACCGGCGGGACTGCCTGCTCCCTCCTCCCGCGGCCGGCTATGCTGCCGCGCAGGCCTCACCGCCCCACCGTACTCCCATCGCTGGCCTAGCCATCCCTCTACTCACCCACACCTGTTGTTATTCTCCGGGTGTCGGTGTCAAAACCGGCGGATCTCGGGTAGGGGGTCCCGAACTGTGCGTCTAAGGCGGATGGTAACAGGAGGTGGGGGACACAATGTTTACCCAGGTTCGGGCCCTTTCGATGGAGGTAATACCCTACTTCCTGCTTGATTGATCTTGATGATATGAGTATTACAAGAGTTCATCTACCACGAGACCGTAGAGGCTAAACCCTAGAAGCTAGCCTATGATTATGATTGTTGTTGTCCTACGGACTAAACCCTCCGGTTTATATAGACACCAGAGGGGGCTAGGGTTACACAGAGTCGGTTACAAGGGAGGAGATCTACATATCCGTATTGCCAAGCTAGCCTTCCACGCAAAGGAGAGTCCCATCTGAACACGGGACGAAGTCTTGAGTCTTGTATCTTCATAGTCTAACAGTCCGGCAGAAGTATATAGTCCGGCTGTCCGAGGACCCCCTAATCCAGGACTCCCTCAGCAGCCCCTGAACCAGGCTTCAATGACGATGAGTCCGGCGCGCAGATTGTCTTCGGCATTGCAAGGCGGGTTCCTCCTCCGAATACTCCATAGAAGATGTTGAACACAAGGATCGTGTCCGGCTCTGCAAAACAAATTCCACCTTCCACCGTAGAGAGTATAATATTTCCACAAATCTAATCTGCTGACAAGCTTCATAGCATGACATCACGCCACGGCTTTCATCGTAGATCGTGCTTTCATTGAGAGTTCCACTGTGCTGTCGCGATAAAGGCTTGATGGCTCCTTCGATCATCGAAAACGATGCGATCCAGGGCGAGGCTTTCCTCCCCGGACAGATCTTCGTATTCGGCGGCTTCGTACAGCGGGCCAACTCGCTTGGCCATCTGGAGCAGATCGAGAGCTACGCCCCTGGCCATCAGGTCAGGTTTGGAAACTTGAACTATACTGCCGACATCCGCGGAGACTTGATCTTCTACGGATTCGAGCCCATGTCAGGTGCGCTACACAGTCACGACGAGCATGACTTAGCTCTGCCGTCGGACAGTGTTTGGGAGATCACACCTAGAACTACTCCGGCCCTCAATCCGGAGCAGATCGTGCCGTCCGAGGATGGGTGGATAGACCCCGCCACGGAGGCCGCGCACGCAGCGGCGATAGAGCCGAATACTGACTTCACCTCTTATGAGACCCGTGTTGCGGGACACTTGGATTCGTCCCCGGCCACGGGCTCCGAACCGCCTGCGTCCGTGCCAATCGAATCTGATTGGGCACCGATCATGGAGTTTTCCTTCGCGGATATCATTCAGCACTCACCACTGGGCGATGTGCTAAACTCATTAAGGTCTCTCTCCTTGTTAGGAGACCCTTGGCCGAACTATGTCCGGCTAGAGTAGGATGCGGACGACGAAGAAATTCGCTCCCCACCCACCACCCACGTAGTAGCCACTGTCGATGATTTAACCGACATGCTCGATTTCGGCTCCAAAGACATCGACGGTGTGGACGACGATGCAGGAGACGAACAGGAACCACTACCCACAGGGCGCTGGACTGCCACCTCATCATATGATATATACATGGTGGACACCCCCAAAGAAGGCGATGGCGATAAGGCACCGGAGGATAATCCCTCCAAGAAGCAATCCAAGCACCGGCGTCAGCGGCCGCTCTAAGTCCCGCCATAGCAAAAGCAGCGATACCGGCACAAGAGACAATAACGCTACGGATAGTGCCAATGACGAAGACAATCCCCTCCAGCCAGGCCTCGAGCAGGAGGATGAACGAGCTAGCCCTCAAGAACAGGCAGCACACGGAGAATCAGAGGATGACAATTATATGGTTCTCTCCAAAGACAAGGTGAGCCTCGGCGACGAAGAATTTATTGTGCCTGAGGATCCCGTCGAGCAGGAGCGCTTCAAGCGCCGGCTTATAGCCACAGCAAATGGCCTGAAGAAAAAGCAACAACAGCTTCGAGCTGATCAAGATCTGCTAGCGGATAGATGGACTGAGGTCCTGCCGGCCGAGAAATACGACCTTGAGCGCCCAACCAAGAGTTACCCAAAGCCCAGGTTGCTACCCCAACTCGAGGAGGAAGCATTAAAACCTGCATTACCAGCGTATGATGTTGCTGATCGGCCACCTCGTGGCCGAGACAGAGGGGCATATCAGCCCGAAGTCCAGCCCGCACCCCCGTCGCCAGACAAACAAAAACACCAAGGCCCGGGGCAACACGCAGGACCTGCGAGACGTATTGGAAAACAAAGCACGACATACAAGATCGATCTACAAATCACGGGGGCGCGCCCCAACGCGTGACGATGATCGTCACGCCGGATACACTAAAAGCAAATCCGGCCGGGCTGAGTACAGCAGACAAGACTCATATGAACTACGTCGTGACATAGCCCGACACAGAGGCGCCGCACACCCCCTATGCTTCATTGATGAAGTAATGGATCACGAATTCCCAGAAGGATTTAAACCCGTGAACATTGAGTCATATGATGGTACAACAGACCCCGCAGTATGGATCGAGGATTTCCTCCTCCACATCCACATGGCCCGTGGTGACGATCTACATGCCATCAAGTACCTCCCACTAAAACTCAAAGGACCAGCTCGGCATTGGCTGAATAGCTTGCCAGCAAACTCCATTGGCAGTTGGGAGGATTTGGAAGATGCATTCCTTGACAACTTCCAGGGCACTTATGTGCGACCTCCGGATGCTGATGACTTGAGCCATATAACTCAGCAACCAGGGGAATCGGCCAGGAAATTCTGGACCCGGTTCCTAACTAAAAAGAACCAAATTGTCGACTGTCCAGATGTAGAGGCCTTAGGGGCATTTAAGCATAACATCCGTGACGAGTGGCTCGCCCGGCACCTCGGCCAAGAGAAGCCGAAGTCTATGGAAGCCCTCACGACACTCATGACCTGCTTTTGCGTGGGCGAGGACAGCTGGCTGGCTCGCAGCAACAACACATCAAGAAGTCATGGCAATTCAGATGCCAAAGATAGTAACGGCAGACCACGTCGCAACAGACACAAGCGCCGCAACAATGGCGACAACGCCGAAGACACGGCAGTCAATGCCGGATTCAGTGGCTCTAAATCCGGTCAACGGAAGAAGCCATTCAAAAGAAGCAATCCGGGTCCGTCCAGTTTGGACCGCATACTCGATCGCTCGTGTCAAATTCACGGCAGCTCCGATAAGCCAGCCAATCACACCAACAGAGAATGCTGGGTGTTCAAGCAGGCCGGCAAGTTGAATACCGAAAACAGGAAAAGGGGCTGCATAGCGACGATGAGGAGGAGCCCCGGCCGCCGAACACAGGAGGACAGAAGAAATTTCCTCCCCAAGTGAAAACGGTGAACATGATATATGCAACCCATATTCCCAAGAGGGAACGGAAGCGTGCACTAAGGGACGTCTATGCGATGGAGCCAGTCGCCCCAAAGTTCAACCCATGGTCTTCTTGTCCGATCACTTTCGATCGTAGGGACCACCCCACTAGTATCCGTCATGGCGGTTCTGCCGCATTGGTTCTTAATCCCATCATCGACGGATTTCACCTCACTCGAGTCCTTATGGACGGTGGCAGCAGCCTGAACCTGCTCTATCAGGATACAGTGCGCAAAATGGGTATAGACCCCTCGAGGATCAAACCCACAAAAACCACCTTCAAGGGTGTCATACCAGGTGTAGAGGCCTGTTGCACGGGCTCAATCACACTGGAAGTGGTCTTCGGATCTCCGGACAACTTCCGAAGCGAGGAACTAATCTTCGATATCGTCCCCTTCCGTAGTGGCTATCACGCACTACTCAGACGAACTGCATTTGCTAGATTCAATGCGGTACCGCACTATGCGTACCTCAAGCTGAAAATGCCAGGACCTCGCGGAGTTATAACAGTTAATGGAAACACAGAACGCTCGCTCCGCACGGAGGAGCACACTGCAACCCTCGTAGCGGAAGCACAAAGCAGCCTTCTGAGGCCAACCGCCAATTCGGCGAAAAGGCCCCCGGACACCTTCAAGTGAGTCCGGAGTAACCTGCAACAGGATCTCCAGGCACATTCGGAGCTCGGATAGCAATTTGGCCTCCGCCATAGTCCCAGTCAAGCGGCGAAATTTGTGCCGCGCGTACATAACTACGCACTCGAGATACCATGGGCATAGGCGGAGGCACATCTATGGCACGGCCAACAATGCCGCTCAACCGCCCCAGGGCACGTATACCTTTATTATTTTTTCTCTTTCAGGACCTTACTCTCTGGAAGTCCTCTCCGGCAGTCTGATTGTTGACTCATTGAAGGAAGGAAATACCAAGGAAGCAAGACGCTCTGATGTACAAGGGAATCCCCAGGTGGTCTCTGATAACGATCGAATACCTGTTTTACATACCAATACGCAGCTTGCCCTTGGATAGGACATGTCAAATAGTCCTATTTTTGCTTATTGCACTACTTGTATCCGTACGCTTTGACATATTATTTAAATAACAATGCATAGCGTTAGTCTATTATTGCATTTCCTTTTTCCTTGTCTGCTTATTTTACGACAAATTGCACCCGTACATTCGACCAGTGTGCCAGGGGCTTCAGTATACCCGACTTAGGCGTATATAGCGCCCCAAATTCGGCCTTCCGAATACTAGGGGCTTCGCCAAAATTTAAAATTGTAGACTTCTATGGCTAAGTGAGAGTGATAAAGCTTTATAGTCCGATTGCCTGGTTCGTTGTGCTAAACACCTCCTTCGAAGGACCCAAAATTGGGATAAAGAATGCTCAGGTTTATCCCGAACACCTCAGTACTAGTTACATGGGGGCAGAAGCCAACGACTGGCCAACTCTCAGATTTTATAAACGGCCGCACAGAAGGTAATATTTTAAATTAACAAGCGTTGCATAGTGCAGATGAACTCGTTTCATATTACAGGATCACATGAGTACATTCATTCAAATATTACATCCTTCGCACATTCCTCCACCACAAGGCGAGCACCCTTCAGGACACTGTCATAATACTATTCGGGGTGGTGATGCTCCTTGCCCTCCGGCGGCCCCTCCTTCACCAGCTTTTCGGCGTCCAGCTTCGCCCAGTGCACCTTCGCCCGGGCAAAAGCCCTGCACGCACCCTCGATGCAGACGGACCGCTTTATGACTTCAAATAGTGGGCAGGCATTCACAAGCCGCCTCACCAGACCGAGTAGCTACCAGGCAGGGGCTCGCCAGGCCACATCCGGACTATAAGACCCTTCATGGCCTGTTCGGCCGCCTTGTGAAGCTCGACCAGTTGCTTCAACTGGTCGCTCAAGGGCATTGGGTGTTCGGTCCCAGTATACTGAGACCAGAACAACTTCTCCGTCGAGCTCCCCTCCTCGGCTCGTTAGAACTCCGCAGCATCCGACACACTGTGGGGTAGATCTGCGAACGCTCCTGGAGAGCTCCGAACTCGGGTAAGTAAAAAGAAAGTTTCCTTCACATGCTTGTTTTGCATAATGAATGCCTTACCCGCCGCTATCTTCTTAAATGCCTCAATTTCCTGGAGGGCCTTTTGGGCTTCGGCCTTGGCATGTTGTGCGTTTTCGAGGGCCTTCGCAAGCTCGGACCCTTGCGTCTTAGAGTCAAGCTCCAAGGACTCGTGTTTCTTGACGAGAGCCTGGAGCTCTTGCTGAACCTCGCCTACTCGGGCCTCTTGCTTCTCTTGCTCGATGCGCTCCTTGGCCGCTTTGTCTTCGGCCTCGGATAGCGCCTTCTGCAGGGCCGCCACCTCGGTCGTGGCCCCTAGCAAAATTCATGACGATCCTATTATTCCAAAACCAAATTTTTCTTTATCAATATTCAGAGGGGGTGTCACTTACCTTTGTTCTCTTCGAGGTTCCTCTTGGTAAGGCCGAGCTCTTCCTTGGACCGCTCAAGGTCCCGCTTCAGTGCGGCGACCTCCGCAGTACGAGCGGCGGCGGCCAGCAGTGAAGCCTGCTTATTCACATAGACACATTCTGATTAGACTCCTGCGATTATTATTTGATCCTCTATTCGGCCTTTCTTCGCGAACGCCAAACAGAGCATCAGGGGCTACTGTCTATGCTGTAACATTTTCTTACAATTTGATTACTTACCTCAAAGCCGGTTAGGAGGCTGGCACAGGCTTCAGTCAGTCCGCTCTTAGCGGACTGAACCTTCTTCACTACCGCACTCATAATAGTGCGGTGCTCTTCATCAATGGAAGCGCTGCGAAGCACTTCTAGCAAGTTGTCCGATGCCTCTGGATGGACAGAGGCCATCAGCACAGACAGTTTGCCCCCCTTAGCGAGGGGTTGCCTAACAGAATCCGGAACCACTAGAGGTTCCGGCGCCGTATTCGGCTTGGGGCTAGACTTGCTGCCCCCGGCGTTAGGGCCCAGGGGAGTCTTGCCCCTCGTGCGCCCAACGCCTGGAATGTCGCCTTGGGGCGCCTCCGGAACTGTCTCCCCTTGGTTCAGTTCCCTTTGAGACAACACCTCGGCGTCGTCCGTAGGGCGGGGGGAGGAGGCGGTCGGGAGTGAATCGCTGTTCATATCTGACGGGCCCAAAGAATCATACGACGAAGATACGTCGATATGGGCTCGGGATGGACTGCATAATCATGTTCGGCGTGATAAGAAGCAGTACAATAAAACGTACCAAGAATTATTATGGTATCCGGGTACTCACGACTTCGCCAGGGGCTTGTCCCTGGGTAACCACTCCTCGTCGCTGAAAGCGGCTATCGTGGAGCAGTCCAAGAGGAGGGTCCTTCCCTTCTTGGACCCTTCGGCCTCCCCTGATGGGGCGGCCTTCCTTTTCCTCCCCCCCCCCCGGCTGGCGGGGGAGAACTTTCCTCTTCCTCCTCCTCGTTTTCGTGGGAGGAGTG
Source organism: Triticum aestivum (assembly GCF_018294505.1). Classification (NCBI taxonomy): domain Eukaryota; kingdom Viridiplantae; phylum Streptophyta; class Magnoliopsida; order Poales; family Poaceae; genus Triticum; species Triticum aestivum. The sequence goes on from NC_057811.1 coordinate 319,748,990, forward strand.
CGCCTCAGTGTTTTCGGACGATGAGTCCGATATAACCTTGCGCCGGAGACCCTTCCTAGTCCCCGTGGCCTTCTTCTTGGCCTTCTTCTCCGGCACCTCATAAGGCGCTGGAACCAGCATCTCCGTTAGGAGAGCATCTGCTGGATCTTCGGGCAGGGGGGCTGGACAATCGATCTGCTCCGCTGTCGCTACCCGGTCCTGTTAAATGGCGTGGAGGGTTAGATCCCGCGCATGGTTATATTGGGGAAAAGAACATCTTATGAGATAAAAAAGACTTACCGGATTGGCAGGGCGCTTTGCGCTGAGTCCGCGGTCCTCAGTAAGGGGAGGACATACCTCGGCGCCCTTGTACAGCACCTTCCAGACGTCCTTCTGTGTCGTGTCGAAGAGCTCTCGCAGCGTCTGGTGCTTAGCCGGGTCGAACTCCCACAAATTGAATGCCCATCTTTGACACGGGAGGATCCGGCGGAAGAGCATGACTTGGACCACGTTGACAAGCTTGATTTTCTTGCTTATCATGTTTTTGACGCAGGTCTGGAGTCCGGTCAGCTCCACCGATGAACCCCAGGATAGGCCCTTCTCTTTCTAGGAGGTGAGCCGCATGGGGATTCTGGATCAAATTCGGGGGCCGCCACCTAGTTGGTGTCGCGCGGCTCGGTGATGTAGAACCACCCCGATTGCCACCCCTTTACGGTCTCCACATAGGAGCCTTCGAGCCAGGTGACGTTGGGCATTTTTCCCACCATGGCGCCTCCGCACTCCGCTTGCTGGCCGACCACCACCTTCGGTTTAACGTTGAAGGTCTTCAGCCACAGGCCGAAGTGGGGCTTGATGCAGAGGAAGGCCTCGCACACGACCATAAACGCCGAGATGTTGAGGATGAAATTGGGGGCCAGATCGTGAAAGTCCATCCGGTAGTAGAACATAAGCCCACGGACAAATGGGTGGAGGGGAAATCCCAGTCCGCGGACGAAGTGGGTAAGAAATACCACCCTCTCATGGGGTTCTGGTGTAGGAAGGATCGGCCCCGCATCTGGTAGCCGGTGCGCGTTATCTGCGGCCAGGTATCCGGCTCCCCGGAGCTTTGTGATGTCCTCCTCCATAACGGAGGATACCATCCACTTGCCTCCCGCTCCGGACATGCTTGGAGTGGTTTTGAGGAGAAAATGCGAACTTGGGCACTTGAGCTCGAGTGCGCAAGAATGGATGAGCAAGGAAGAAGAAGGCGTAGGTGAAAAAGTTGAATCCTTGTCCCTTTATAAGGGCGGAAGAAACTATGCGCCTCCCCACCTGCCTGGTAAACTCGCTTATTCCCCAAGCGCCGTAATTGATGGCGCGGTTGGGTTACCCACACCCATATTGATGAGAATCCCGTGATAGGGGGACACGATCTCTGCTTCGACAAGACGTGCCAAGAAAACCGCCTCGCAATATGTGCAGTAGCTGGTTAGGAGAAACGGTTCGAATATTGACCGGGCCGTGGCATAATGTCACGCTATGAAACTTGTCAGCTGATTAGATTTGTTAAAATATTATACTCACTACGGTGCAATGTGGAATTTATTTTACAGAGCCGGACACGATCCTTGTGTTCAAAATCTTCTATGGAGTATTCGGAGGAGGAACCCGCCTTGCAATGCCGAAGACAATCTACGCGCCGGACTCATCGTCATTGAAGCCTGGTTCAGGGGTTGCTGAGGGAGTCCTAGATTAGGGGGTCCTCGGAGAGCCGGACTATATACTTTTGCCGGACTGTTGGACTATGAAGATACAAGACTCAAGACTTCGTCCCGTGTGCAGATGGGACTCTCCTTTGCATGGAGGGCAAGCTTGGCAATACGGATATGTAGATCTCCTCCCTTGTAACTGACTCTGTGTAACCCTAGCCCCTTCCGGTGTCTAAATAAACCGGAGGGTTTAGTCCGTAGGACAACAAAAATCATAATCATAGGCTAGCTTCTAGGGTTTAGCCTCTACGATCTCGTGGTAGATCAACTCTTGTAATACTCATATCATCAAGATCAATCCAGCAGGAAGTAGGGTATTACCTCCATCGACAGGGCCTGAACCTGGGTAAACATTGTGTCCCCCGCCTCCTGTTACCATCCGCCTTAGACGCACAGTTCGGGACACCCTACCCGAGATCCGCCGGTTTTGACACCGACACCGGGGACGGCAGACGAACCAGTAAACCCTCGTACTCCTCCGCATGGGAAACAACTGCCGAGTCTTCCCTGGCTCCGTGTCGTTCCCTTCCTAGGCCTCGCCATCGTCCACCGCCCTGGTGCTCTCGGGGCGGCCTGGTCAATGTGGTCAATGAATGATATCCATCGGAAGTGAACTGTACGTGGAGAGGCTGACAGCTGGGTCCACGGCCGCACGCAAGGAAATGCCTCCTTATTACGCACAAAATAATGATTCCTCCACCTGACAGCTAGGACCCACGGGAAGGGCTTCTGTATTTTGTGAAAAAAACGTTCCCCCCGCTGACAGGTCAGACCCACCAGCTATATCTTCGCACGCAAGGAAGTGCCTCCTTATGACGCACAAAAAAATGAATACCCCCTGCTAGCTGGGACCCACCATAGTGGGTGGCTGACTTGTGGGCCTACTAAGTTGACGGGGACAGAGGGCTTTGTCAACTTAGTCAATATGAATGATTCTAGCGCCAGTGACCGTACGATGTCCATCCAACGGCCATAGTGCTTCTTCAACCTCTGGTCTTCTTGCTCGGGTCGCCCAAAGCAGCGCCGGTTGTGCCGCCTGCTCCTGCCTCCCGTGGCCGGCTATGCTGCCGCGGAGGCCTCACCGCCCCCATACTACTCCCACCGCTTGCCAGGCCATCCCTCCACTCAGCCACACCCCCTGTTATTCTGCGGCGACGACAGCCTCACACCGCAGCCGAACCAGTGAACCCTCGTACTCCTCTCCGCGTCGGCATCCACTGCCACATCTTCCCAGGCTCCGCGTCGTCCCCTTCCTAGGCCTCGCCGTCGTCCACTGCCTTGGTCCTCTTGGCGCGGCATGGTCAATGTGGTCAACGACCGACTTCCATCGGAAGAGTACTGTACGTGGAGAGGCTGACAGCTGGGTCCAAGGCCACAGCCCAGTTTTTTTGTGATTTGCCAAGTAGGTCACTTTGTCAGGCCTGTTGGGCTGCAAATCTTTCAAGACGAGGAGAGCTTCATTCGGCTGGCCGAGAAAATGGCCTATCAGTAATGAGAAATGGGTTGTACATTTTTAAAACGCATCAAACCGGCAATTAGTTTCAAATTTCTTTTTTTCATTTCAAGATTTTAAATTGCATTGATTTTTATGCGTGGACAATTTGTTGGATTTTATATTGATATACATTTATTTTTAAAATCAGTTTGAATGTGACTCGAAATTTTGGGATTAAAAACAGTTCGGACCGCACCGAAATATGCAAAATTTCGTATAATTTTTTAACCGTGGCGACAATATCGGCTGTAATGCTAACAAAAACAATATGGGCTCCAAAAAAAACGTTACGAATTAGCAAATGGGCTGTAAATTATTAGAAATAATGGCAGATGGGTTGCATGATGTTTTCCTCAGATTTGAGGCTTTCCTAAAAAAAGGTTGACGCACAAGCAGTGATTGTTGGATGTCCATCCAATGGCCGTCGTGCTTCTTCAATCTCTGCTCTTCCTGCTCCAGCCGATCAAACATGCGCCGGCGGGATTGCCTGCTCCTCCTCCCCGCGGCCGGCTGTGCTGCCGCGCAGGCCTCACCGCCCACCGTACTCCTATCGCTGGCCTAGCCATCCCTCTACTCACCCACACGTGTTGTTATTCTCCGGCGACAACAGACGAATCAGTAAACCCTCGTACAGTCGTACTCCGCTCCGCGTGGGAAACAACTGCCGAGTCTTCCATGGCTCCGTGTCGTTCCCTTCCTAGGCCTCGCCGTCATCCACCGCCCTGGTGCTCTCGGCGCGGCCTGGTCAACGTGGTCAACGACCGACATGCATCTGAAGTGCACTCTACGTGGATAAGCTGACAGCTGGGTCCACGGCCGCACGCAAGGAAATGCCTCCTTATTACGCGCAAAATAATGATTCCTCTACCTGACATCTAAGACCCACCGAAAGGGCCTCTGTATTTCGCGAAAAAAACGTTACCACCGCTGACAGCTCGGACCCACCAGCTATATCTTTGCACGCAAGGAAGTGCCTCCTTATTGCGCACAAAAAAATGAATACTCCCCCTGTTAGCTGCGACCCAGTATAGTGGCAGGCTGACTTGTGGGCCTACTAAGTTGACAGGGACGGAGGGCTTTGTCAACTTAGTCCATATGCACGATTCTAGCTCCAGTGACCGTACGATGTCCATCCAACGGCCGTAGTGCTTCTTCAACCTCTGGTCTTCTTGCTCCAGCTGCCCAAACCAGCGCCGGTCGTGCCTCGTGCTCCTACCTCCCGTGGCCGGCTGCGACGCGGCGGAGGCCTCACCACCCCTACTACTCCCACCGCTGGCCAGGCCATCCCTCTACTCACCCACACCCCCTGTTATTCCGCGGCGACGGCAGCCTCACACCGCAGCGAACGAGTGAACCCTCGTACTCCACTGCCGCGTCTTCCCCGGCTCCGCGTCGTCCCCTTCCTAGGCCTCGCCGTCGTCCACCGCCCTGGTGCTCTCGGCGCGACGTGGTCAACATGGTCAAGGAACGGCTTCCATCGGACGTGGACTGTACGTGGAGAGGCTGACAGCTGGGTCCACGGCCGCAGCAAGGAAGTGCCTCCTTATTACATGCAAAATAATTATTCCTCCACCTGACAGCTAGGACCCACGGGAAGGGCTTCTGTATTTTGCGAAAAAAACATTCCCCCCGCTGACAGGTCGGACCCACCAACTATATCTTCGCACGCAAGGAAGTGCCTCCTTATGACGCACAAAAAAATGAATACGCCCCTGCTAGCTGGGACCCACCATAGTGGGTGGCTGACTTCTGGGCCTACTAATTAAGTTGACGGGGATAGAGGGCTTTGTCAACTTAGTCAATATGAACGATTCTAGCTCCAGTGACCGTACGATGTCCATCCAACGTCCATAGTGATTCTTCAACCTCTGGTCTTCTTGCTCCAGCCGCCCAAAGCAGCGCCGGTCATGCCGCCTGCTCCTGCCTCCCGTGGCCGGCTGTGCTGCCGCGGAGACCTCACCGCCCCCATACTACTCCCACCGCTGGCCAGACCATCCCTCCACTCACCCACACCCCCTGTTATTCAACGGCGATGACAGCCTCACACCGCAGCCGAACCACTGAACACTCGTACTCCTCTCCGTGTGGGCATCCACAGCCACGTCTTCCCAGGCTCCGCGTCGTCCCCTTCCTAGGCCTCGCCGTCGTCCGCTGCCTTGGTCCTCTCGGCGCGGTATGGTCAATGTGGTCAACGACCGACTTCCGTCGGAAGAGTACTGTACGTGGAGAGGCTGACAGCTGGGTCCAAGGCCACAGCCCAGTTTTTTTATGATTTGCCAAGTAGGTCGCTTTGTTAGGCCTGTTGGGCTGCAAATCTTTCAAGACGAGGAGAGCTTCATTCGGCTGGCCGAGAAAATGGCCTATCAATAATGAGAAATGGGTTGTACATTTTTAAAACACATCAAACCGGCAATTAATTTCAAATTTCTTTTTTTCATTTCGAGATTTTAAATTGCATTGATTTTTATGCGTGGACAATTTGTTGGATTTTATATTGATATACATTTATTTTTAAAATCAGTTTGAATGTGACTCGAAATTTCGGGATTAAAAATAGTTCGGACCGCACCGAAATATGCAAAATTTCGTATAATTTTTTAACCGTGGCCACAATATGGGCTGTAATGCTAACAAAAAGAATATGGGCTCCAAAAAAACGTTAAGAATTAGCAAATGGGCTGTAAATTATTAGAAATAATGGCAGATGGGTTGTATGATGTTTTCCTCAGATTTGAGGCTTTCCTAAAAAAAAGGTTGACGCACAAGTAGTGACTGTTGGATGTCCATCCAATGGCCGTCGTGCTTCTTCTATCTCTGCTCTTCCTGCTCCAGCCGATCAACCAAGCGCCGGCGGGACTGCCCGCTCCTCCTCCCCGCGGCCAGCTGTGCTGCCGCGCAGGCCTCACCGCCCCACCGTACTCCCATTGCTGGCCTAGCCATCCCTCTACTCACCCACACATGCTGTTATTCTCCGGCGACGGCAGACGAATCAGTAAACCCTCGTATAGTCGTACTCTGCTCCGCGTGGGAAACAACTGTCGAGTCTTCCCGGGCTCCCTGTTGTTCCCTTCCTCGGCCTCGCCGTTGTCCACTGCCCTGGTGCTCTCGGCGCGGCCTGGTCAACGTGGTCAACGACCGACATGCATCTGAAGTGGACTGTACGTGGATAAGCTGACAACTTGGTCCACAGCCGCACGCAAGGAAATGCCTCGTTATTACGCGCAAAATAATGATTCCTCTACCTGACATCTGAGACCCACCGAAAGGGCCTCTATATTTCGCGAAAAAATTGTTACCACCGCTGACAGCTCGGACCCACCAGCTATATCTTTGCACGCAAGGAAGTGCCTCCTTATTACGCACAAAAAAATGAATACTCCCCTGTTAGCTGGGACCCAGTATAGTGGCAGGCTGACTTGTGGGCCTACTAAGTTGACAGGGACGGAGGGCTTTGTCAACTTAGTCAATATGCATGATTCTAGCTCCAGTGACCGTACGATGTCCATCCAACGGCCATAGTGCTTCTTCAACCTCTGGTCTTCTTGCTCGGGTCGCCCAAAGCAGCGCCGGTTGTGCCGCCTGCTCCTGCCTCCCGTGGCCGGCTATGCTGCCGCGGAGGCCTCACCGCCCCCATACTACTCCCACCGCTGGCCAGGCCATCCCTCCACTCAGCCACACCCCCTGTTATTCTGCGGCGACGACAGCCTCACACCGCAGCCGAACCAGTGAACCCTCGTACTCCTCTCCGCGTGGGCATCCACTGCCACATCTTCCCAGGCTCCGCGTCGTCCCCTTCCTAGGCCTCGCCGTCGTCCACTGCCTTGGTCCTCTTGGCGCGGCATGGTCAATGTGGTCAACGACCGACTTCCATCGGAAGAGTACTGTACGTGGAGAGGCTGACAGATGGTCCAAGGCCACAGCCCAGTTTTTTTGTTATTTGCCAAGTAGGTCACTTTGTCAGGCCTGTTGGACTGCAAATCTTTCAAGACGAGGAGAGCTTCATTCGGCTGGCCGAGAAAATGGCCTATCATTAATGAGAAATGGGTTGTACATTTTTAAAACACATCAAACCGGCAATTAGTTTCAAATTTCTTTTTTTCATTTCAAGATTTTAAATTGCATTGATTTTTATGCGTGGACAATTTGTTGGATTTTATATTGATATACATTTATTTTTAAAATCAGTTTGAATGTGACTCGAAATTTCGGGATTAAAAACAGTTCGGATCGCACCGAAATATGCAAAATTTCGTATAATTTTTTAACCGTGGCGACAATATGGGCTGTAATTCTAACAAAAACAATATGGGCTCCAAAAAAAACGTTACGAATTAGCAAATGGGCTGTAAATTATTAGAAATAATGGCAGATGGGTTGTATGATGTTTTCCTCAGATTTGAGGCTTTCCTAAAAAAAGGTTGACGCACAAGCAGTGATTGTTGGATGTCCATCCAATGGCCGTCGTGCTTCTTCAATCTCTGCTCTTCCTGCTCCAGCCGATCAAACATGCGCCGGCGGGATTGCCTGCTCCTCCTCCCCGCGGCCGGCTGTGCTGCCGCGCAGGCCTCACCGCCCACCGTACTCCTATCGCTGGCCTAGCCATCCCTCTACTCACCCACACGTGTTGTTATTCTCCCGCGACGGCAGACGAATCAGTAAACCCTCGTACAGTCGTACTCCGCTCCGCGTGGGAAACAGCTGCCGAGTCTTCCATGGCTCCGTGTCGTTCCCTTCCTAGGCCTCGCCGTCGTCCACCGCCCTGGTGCTCTCGGCGCGGCCTGGTCAACGTGGTCAACGACCGACATGCATCTGAAGTGCACTCTACGTGGATAAGCTGACAGCTGGGTCCACGGCCGCACGCAAGGAAATGCCTCCTTATTACGCGCAAAATAATGATTCCTCTACCTGACATCTAAGACCCACCGAAAGGGCCTCTGTATTTCGTGAAAAAAACGTTACCACCGCTGACAGCTCGGACCCACCAGCTATATCTTTGCACGCAAGGAAGTGCCTCCTTATTGCGCACAAAAAAATGAATACTCCCCCTGTTAGCTGCGACCCAGTATAGTGGCAGGCTGACTTGTGGGCCTACTAAGTTGACAGGGACGGAGGGCTTTGTCAACTTAGTCCATATGCACGATTCTAGCTCCAGTGACCGTACGATGTCCATCCAACGGCCGTAGTGCTTCTTCAACCTCTGGTCTTCTTGCTCCAGCCGCCCAAGCCAGCGCCGGTCGTGCCTCGTGCTCCTGCCTCCCGTGGCCGGCTGCGATGCGACGGAGGCCTCACCACCCCTACTACTCCCACCGCTGGCCAGGCCATCCCTCTACTCACCCACACCCCCTGTTATTCCGCGGCGACGGCAGCCTCAAACCGCAGCGAACCAGTGAACCCTCGTACTCCTCTACGCGTGGGCATCCACTGCCGCGTCTTCCCCGGCTCCGCGTCGTCCCCTTCCTAGGCCTCGCCGTCGTCCACCGCCCTGGTGCTCTCGGCGCGGCGTGGTCAACATGGTCAAGGAACGGCTTCCATGGGACGTGGACTGTACGTGGAGAGGCTGACAGCTGGGTCCACGGCCGTAGCAAGGAAGTGCCTCCTTATTACAGGCAAAATAATTATTCCTCCACCTGACAGCTAGGACCGACGGGAAGGGCTTCTGTATTTTGCGAAAAAAACATTCCCCCCGCTGACAGGTCGGACCCACCAACTATATCTTCGCACGCAAGGAAGTGCCTCCTTATGACGCACAAAAAAATGAATACGCCCCTGCTAGCTGGGACCCACCATAGTGGGTGGCTGACTTCTGGGCCTACTAATTAAGTTGACGGGGATAGAGGGCTTTGTCAACTTAGTCAATATGAACGATTCTAGCTCCAGTGACCGTACGATGTCCATCCAACGGCCATAGTGATTCTTCAACCTCTGGTCTTCTTGCTCCAGCCGCCCAAAGCAGCGCCGGTCATGCCGCCTGCTCCTGCCTCCCGTGGCCGGCTGTGCTGCCGCGGAGGCCTCACCGCCACCATACTACTCCCACCGCTGGCCAGACCATCCCTCCACTCACCCACACCCCCTGTTATTCAACGGCGACGACAGCCTCACACCGCAGCCGAACCACTAAACCCTCGTACTCCTCTTCGCGTGGGCATCCACAGCCACATCTTCCCAGGCTCTGCGTCGTCCCCTTCCTAGGCCTCGCCGTCGTCCGCTGCCTTGGTCCTCTCGGCGCGGTATGGTCAATGTGGTCAACGACCGACTTCCGTCGGAAGAGTACTGTACGTGGAGAGGCTGACAGCTGGGTCCAAGGCCACAGCCCAGTTTTTTTATGATTTGCCAAGTAGGTCGCTTTGTCACGCCTGTTGGGCTGCAAATCTTTCAAGACAAGGAGAGCTTCATTCGGCTGGCCGAGAAAATGGCCTATCAATAATGAGAAATGGGTTGTACATTTTTAAAACACATCAAACCGGCAATTAATTTCAAATTTCTTTTTTTCATTTCGAGATTTTAAATTGCATTGATTTTTATGCGTGGACAATTTGTTGGATTTTATATTGATATACATTTATTTTTAAAATCAGTTTGAATGTGACTCGAAATTTCGGGATTAAAAATAGTTCGGACCGCACCGAAATATGCAAAATTTCGTATAATTTTTTAACCGTGGCCACAATATGGGCTGTAATGCTAACAAAAAGAATATGGGCTCCAAAAAAACATTAAGAATTAGCAAATGGGCTGTAAATTATTAGAAATAATGGCAGATGGGTTGTATGATGTTTTCCTCAGATTTGAGGCTTTCCTAAAAAAAAGGTTGACGCACAAGTAGTGACTGTTGGATGTCCATCCAATGGCCGTCGTGCTTCTTCAATCTCTGCTCTTCCTGCTCCAGCCGATCAACCAAGCGCCGGCGGGACTGCCCGCTCCTCCTCCCCGCGGCCAGCTGTGCTGCCGCGCAGGCCTCACCGCCCCACCGTACTCCCATCGCTGGCCTAGCCATCCCTCTACTCACCCACACATGCTGTTATTCTCCGGCGACGGCAGACGAATCAGTAAACCCTCGTATAGTCGTACTCCGCTCCGCGTGGGAAACAACTGCCGAGTCTTCCCTGGCTCCGTGTTGTTCCCTTCCTAGGCCTCGCCGTTGTCCACCGCCCTGGTGCTCTCAGCGCGGCCTGGTCAACGTGGTCAACGTGGTCAACATGGTCAACGACCGACATGCATTTGAAGTGGACTGTACGTGGATAAGCTGACAACTTGGTCCACAGCCGCACGCAAGGAAATGCCTCGTTATTACGCGCAAAATAATGATTCCTCTACCTGACATCTGAGACCCACCGAAAGGGCCTCTATATTTCGCGAAAAAATTGTTACCACCGCTGACAGCTCGGACCCACCAGCTATATCTTTGCACGCAAGGAAGTGCCTCCTTATTACGCACAAAACAATGAATACTCCCCCTGTTAGCTGGGACCCAGTATAGTGGCAGGCTAACTTGTGGGCCTACTAAGTTGACAGGGACGGAGGGCTTTGTCAACTTAGTCAATATGCACGATTCTAGCTCCAGTGACCGTACGATGTCCATCCAACGGCCGTAGTGCTTCTTCAACCTCTGGTCTTCTTGCTCCAGCCGCCCAAACCAGCGCCGGTCGTGCCTCGTGCTCCTGCCTCCCGTGGCCGGCTGCGATGCGGCGGAGGCCTCACCACCCCTACTACTCCCATCGCTGGCCAGGCCATCCCTCTACTCACCCACACCCCCTGTTATTCTGCGGCGACGGCAGCCTCACACCGACGCGAACCAGTGAACCTTCGTACTCCTCTACGCGTGGGCATCCACTGCCGCGTCTTCTCCGGCTCCGCGTCGTCCCCTTGCTAGGCCTCGCCGTCGTCCACCGCCCTGGTGCTCTCGGCGCGGCGTGGTCAACGTGGTCAAGGAACGGCTTCCATCGGACGTGGACTGTACGTGGGGAGGCTGACAGCTGGGTCCACGGCCGCAGCAAGGAAGTGCTTCCTTATTACAGGCAAAATAATTATTCCTCCACCTGACAGCGGGGACTCACCGGACGGGCCACCGTATTTCGCGAAAAAAAGTTTCCCCCTGACTGCTGGGACCCACCAGCTACATCTTTGCACGCAAGGAAGTGCGTCCGGGCAAAAAAACCGATTTGCCCCCTGACTGCTGAGACCCACCAGCTACATCTTCGTAGGCAAGGAAGTGCCTGACAGTCGGGACCCACCTGGTCAAAGCGTACGTAGTGTTGTCATTCTGGTTGCGAACGTGTACGTACATACTGGTCGATGTAGAGGCGCGCACGTACGTACATACGGGCAGGGTCTCGAACGCCTACTCGCGCATACGTACGGCCAGGGCTCGTGTACAGGGCTGGGTCGGTTTGGTGCAACAGCGTCGTCGTCGTGTTCATGGGGAGCCAACCGGCTGGGTCGGAACGGAATGTGTCGTCGTGTTCATCGGGAGGGCTTGGATGGAACAGCCGATGGAAACGAGGCCTGGCGTACCGCGGAATGGAGGAAACGGCCTTGTGTTCGACTGGCCATGTTCGAAACGGGATCCTGTTCATGGGAGGGGTCTGGCGTACCGCAAAACGGAGGAAACAGGCCTCCTACGATCGAAACAGGGGTCCTGTTGATCGGGAGGGCTGTGGCGTACCGCAAAACAAAGGAAACGGACTTGTATTGGAGCGCTAAGGTCGAAACAGGGGTCCTGTTCATCGGGAGGGGTGTGGCGTACTGCAAAACGGGACTCCACGGGATACTGTTCATCTCCACCGTCGACCCCCTACAGCCTCCACGGGCTACTGTTCATCCACCGTCGACCTCCTCCAGCCTCCACCTGCGACTGTTCATCCACGGGCTCCTGTTCATCCAGCCTCCACCGCGCGCTACTCCACCGGCTACTGTTCAACCAGCACTCTCCACGGGCTCCTGTTCAACCACCCCTCCACGGGCTACTGTTTGTCCAGACCTCCACCGTCTACTGTTCATCCTGTGCTCCACGTGGTGGTCCTGTTCATCCTGCCCTCCACGGGGTCCTGTTCATCCAGCCCCAACCGGCTCGATAGATCGGGGTCCTGTTCATCCAGAGGCAACACCGCGGGGTCCTGCTCATCCACCCCCACCAGGAACTGTTCATCCAAACCCCCCCAGCAACGCTCACTGTTCATCCAGAGGCAGCATCGATCGGCTTCAGTTAGCAGCAGTAGCGAAGGAATCGCTCGATCGGGTTTAGTTAACAGCCATCGATTGGTCGCTCGGGTTCAGTAACGTGTAGCATGTAGTGCAATCGCTCGGGTTCAGTTAGAGCCCAACGTCTCGCTCGGGTTCAGTTAGAGCCCAACGCCTCGCACCCACGTGCGTGCGTGTGCGAGAGAAACGCGCATCGCTCGGCCCCGACCACCCACCGTAACCGGGAACACAACGATATTTTCCTCGCCCTCGCTTCTACCACGGTTTTTTCCGTCATGGACGGCCCAAAGAATGTCATGCAGCTGCGTCTCCGGGCCGCCCAGGACGAAAAGCCAATTTTCTGTCATGATTTTTTGTCATAGAAGTAGGACCCCACCACATCTATGATGATACCGGGTTTTGTCACAATTATCGTCATAGAAGTGTCATAAGTATGACAGAAAAAAAATTCGGTCGGCCCAAAATGTCACGGATGTGTCTTTTTTTGTAGTGTCTATAATGAAGGGACCCTCCCATTTGGGCTTTAGCTTGTCCTTTTTCTTCTCTGGTAGGCGTAGAATGAGTTCACCGACATTATAAGTCTTGGCCCGCACTTGGTATCTTCGAGCTTCTTGTTGGTAGAATGCGGAACGAGCTTTTCCGACATTGCGCTCCTCCTCCAGGCCATCTAAGTCATCTTGTCGATCGAGCTCGGCCTCTCTCTCTTCGTACATGCGCACTCGAGGTGAGTCATGAATAATATCGCAGGGTAAGACGGCCTCTGCGTCGTACACCATGAAGAATGGTGTGTATCCGTTCATGCAATTGGGTGTGGTCCGCAGCCCCCAGAGTACGAAGTCGAGCTCCTCAACCCAGTGTTTACCTGACTCCTTTAGGCATTGCTCTAGACTGGGTTTGATGCCGCTCATTATCAAGCCATTGGCCCGCTCGACTTGACCGTTTGTTTGAGGGTGATATAGGGAGTTGTAATCGAGCTTGATGCCCAGATTAGCGCACCAAGTTTTCACCTCGTCGGCTGTAAAGTTAGAGTCGTTGTCGGTGATGATGCTGTGTGGGACACCATAATGGTGTACGACATCGAATATGAAATCTATCACTGGTCCGTCTTCAGCCGTTTTAACTGGTTTGGCCTCTATCCACTTAGTGAATTTCTCTACCATGACCAGCAGGTATTTTTTCTTATGGCTTCCCCCTTTAAGGGGTCCGACCATGTCCAGCCCCCAGACCACAAAAGGCCATGTGATGGGGATTGTTCGTAGGGCGGTAGGCGGCATATGGCTTTGATTAGGGAAAAGCTGCCATCCTACACAATGTTGGACGAGGTCTTGTGCATCTGCTTGGGCCATAGGCCAGAAAAAACCAGTACGGAAGGCCTTACTTACAAGGGCCCAAGCTGCGCCGTGATGGCCGCCCAGAACAGCATGGATTTCGGCCAAGAGCTGCCTCCCCTCTTCTTCGGAGATACATCTTTGAAGGACTTCGGTAGTACTTTTCTTGTAGAGCTCTCCTTCATGAACCTTGTAGGCTTTCGAGCGTCGAACGATGCAACGAGCCTCGTTCTGGTCCTCAGGGAGCTCCCGCCTATTAAGGTAGGCCAGGAAGGGTTCGGTACATGGGGCGATTACTGCCATGATTACATGGGGCAGAAGGCGTTGGTTATGTGCCCGAGCCCCCGATGATATCTGAATCGTGTTCGGTATCTGGGGGTGTGATCGGCGCCAGACTGGTGGTTCCGCTCTCGTCCTGCCATACTACGGATGGCTTGAAGAGCCACTCCACAAATTTCTTAGGCGAAACGGGGTCGCGTTTAGCGCCCATTCGAGCAAGGATGTCCGCTGCTTGGTTACTGTCTCGGGCCACGTGATGGAACTCAAGCCCCTCGAACCGAGCTGATATTTTGAGCACGGCATTGCGGTAAGCTACCTTCTTTGGGTCTTCTGCGTCGAATTCTCCATTTATTTGGGATATTGCAAGATTTGAATCCCCTCGCACCTCGAGGCATTGTATGCCCATAGAAACAGCCATCCGGAGACCATGTAGTAGGGCCTCATATTCGGCTACGTTATTGGAGTCCGTATACATGATTTGGAATACGTAACGGACTGTGTCCCCTTTAGGGGATGTTAGGATGACACCGGCCCCTAATCCGGCTAACATTTTAGAGCTGTCGAAGTACATCACCCAGTTGGAGTATGTGTCGTACTCTTTAGGGAGTTCGGCTTCTGTCCGTTCGGCGACGAAGTCGGCCAACACCTAAGATTGAATTGCTCGACGTGGTTTGTACGTTAAATGGTAGGAGCTCGATGGCCCATTTTGCAATGCGGCCGGTGGCGTCTCGATTGTTTATGATATCATTGAGTGGTGCCTCAGAGGCCACCGTGATCGAGCACTCTTGAAAGTAGTGTCGCAGCTTCCGAGATGCCATGAAAACCGCATATGCTATCTTTTGATAGTGCGGGTATCAGGATTTGCATGGTGTGAGAGCCGCCGATACGTAGTATACGGGTTTTTGGAGTGGGAATTTTGTCCCTCTTCCTCTCGTTCGACGACGAGTACCGCGCTCACCACCTGGTGAGTTGCAGATATATACAGTAGCATAGGTTCGCCGATGTTAGGTGCGGCAAGGATTGGGTTGCTTGCTAGCAGAATTTTTATTTCTGCCGGCCTGGCTATTGCCGCGTCCATCCACTCAAAGTGGTTGGTACACCGAAGCAGGCAATGTAGCGGCAGCACCTTTTCTCCCAATCTGGAGATAAAGCGGCTCAAGGCTGCCATGCACCCAGCTAGTTTTTGGACCTGTTTAGGTCTGTTGGTATCGCCAACTGTGACAAGGCTCGGATTTTGGCTGGGTTTGCTTCGATTCCTCTATTGGAAACGATGAACCCGAGCAACTTTCCGGCCGGAACGTCGAAAATGCATTTTTCCGGATTGAGTCGTATGTCATATGTTCGGAGGTTGTCGATTGTGAGACGTAAGTCGTCCACCAATGATTCGACATGTTTTGTTTTGGTGACTACATCATCTACATGTGCCTCCACCATCTTGCCAATTTGTTTTTCCAGGCATGTTTGAATCATGCATTGGTAGGTGGCACCGGCGTTCTTGAGTCCGAAAGGCATAGTGTTAAAGTAGAAAGGCCCATACAGGGTGATAAATGTCGTTGCGGCCTGATCGGATTCCTTCATCTTAATCTGATGGTATCCGGAGTATGCGTCAAGGAAACACATTGAATCGTGTCCTGCAGTTGCGTCAATGATTTGGTCAATGCGGGGCAGTGCGAAGGGGTCCTTAGGGCAAGCTTTATTAAGGTCCTTAAAATCGACGCAAATGTGCCAGGATTTGTCCTTCTTTGGCACCATGACCAGGTTTGCTAGCCAATCCGGGTGTTTTATTTCTTGAATAAACCCGGCTTCAAGTAGGTTGGCTAGCTCCTCCCCCATAGCTTTCCGCTTGGGTTCGGAAAATCGCTGTAGCGCTTGCTTAACTGGCTTGAACCCCTTTATTATATTGAGGCTATGTTCGGCCAGTCTGCGCGGGATTCCTGGCATATCCGAAGGGTTCCAGGCGAAAATGTCCCAATTCTCGTGCAGGAATGCTCTTAGAGCGGCATCGACTACCGGATCCAGCTGTGCCCCAATGGCTGCTGTTTTATTGGGATCCATTGGGTGGACTTGTAATATGACTATTTCGTTTGCTGGCTTGAAAGAAGTGGATTTAGGCCTTTTATCAAGAATCACGTCGTCTCTATCCATTGTGGAACGCAGAGCGGTGAGCTCCTCGGCCGCAAGGGCTTCGGACAGTGCCTCGAGGGCCAGGGATGCGGTTTTGTTTTCGGCGCGGAGTGCTATGTCCGGATCACTGGCGATAGTGATAACTCCGTTGGGCCCGCGAATTTTGAGCTTCATGTACCCGTAATGAGGTATGGATTGAAAGCGTGTGAATACATCTCGCCCTAACAGGGCATGATATCCGCTGTTGAAAGGTGCCACCTGGAAGATTAATTCTTCGGACCTGTAGTTCTCAGGCGTGCCGAATACCACATCAAGTTTTATTTTTCCCAAACATCGCGCTTCGTTGCTGGGGATAATACCTCGAAAGGTTGTACTGCTCTGCTCGATACGGATCTTGTCTATTTGCATTTTGTCGAGCGTGTCCTCATAAATGAGGTTTAATCCGCTGCCTCCGTCCATGAGCACTTTAGTAAGCCGAAAGCCGTCCACAATTGGGTTTAGAACTAAGGCGGCTGGTGCTCAGACTGATCAGGCCTGTGGTTCATCAGTGGCATTGAAAGTTATCGCCATGTCATTCCAAGGGTTCCGTGCGGTTACTTGGTTAATTTCGGCGAGGTCGTGGAGCGCCCTTTTACGCCGATTATTTGAAGAAAAGGTCTCAAAGACCGTAAACACATTGAGATCGTTATCCTCGGGGGAGTACCTCGCCAGGTACTATTGGTGAGCATGGCCTCACCGCTTTTTAGCCACCTGCCGGAGTATCCAACATGCCCGAAGGCTATGTGTTGGTTCGGAATTTGGCATCATGTGTATCTGAAAAGGCTTGTCGAGCCATTCATCAAGGACAGTTCTATGTCCCGTTAAGGGCTTATTTTTCCTGTCCGTGAAGTGATGATCAGGTGCCCCGTAAGGGTGCATCCTTTTTGCCCGACCGGTGGGTGGCTTAAAGGCCGGTGGTTCCCACCGAGCTGTCTGGGATTTCCAAGCGCTTTCCATTGCGCAATACTTCTGTACTATGTGTGCCAAATCTGCAAAGTGCAGTATCCGGCGTCGATTGAGGGCATTGAGGATCCCCTCGTCTGTACAGTTGTGGCAGTAGACTGATACCGCATCGTCGTCGCAGCAATCTTTAATCTTGTTTTCAACAAGTAGGAATCTAGCCCAAAAGTGATGGACAGTTTCCTGAGATTGCTGTTGTATATACATTAAGTCACATATGTCCGGGGGACCATAATTTCTTGTAGAGTATTGATTGTGGTGGGCGGGTGGGCTTAAATCCGAACCCTGACCCACTGTGGGATTCGGATTTTGAAAAAATTCCGAGGTCATTGGCCCAGGATCCGGAGTGTCCTGGGGGGTTTTCAGGCTCAACACCTGATTCTATGTTCAGAGGATAGATGATCTCTTCTCGAAGACGGGTGTCTAGCTCGTAGGGCTCGGAGATCCGAACATAGTTTGTTTTTAGCACAGGAGGAGCGGTATCCTCAACTTGCTCTTCCACGAAAGTCACCAGGTGGGTGACAGGTGGGGACCTGATTTCCCTCTGATCGGGTTTAAGCCCAATCAGATCGTAATCTGTTGCGACCCCCAGGGCGGTGATGCGATCTAGCAATTCGTTTAAAGACGAGATATCTGCCGGATCCATCTTATCAACACTTTCGGGGTTGATGCGGAGATGATTTTTGGCAATCCGGGAGACTGCCTTGGGCTTAACGGCCGGGCGGGCGCCTATGGTGAAATTGCCGATCTGGAGGATCTGCCTGGGAACTAGGGCCCTTACAGAGGTGATTTTGTCGTTGACAACAAGGCGAGCCATTGATCCTTCTATCGACAACACGGAGGAACTCTCAATGAAAGCACCAATGTCGGTGTCAAAACCGGCCGATCTCGGGTAGGGGGTCCCGAACTATGCATCTGTGGATCGAAGGTAACAGGAGGCGGGGGACATGATGTTTACCCAGGTTCGGGCCCTCTTAATGGAGGTAATACCCTACTTCCTGCTTGATTGACTATGATGAGTATAGGGGTTACTAGAGTTGATCTACCTCGAGATCGTAATGACTAAACCCTAGATGTCTAGCCTGTATGAATTCTGATGATCCCTATGGACTAAACCCTTCGGTTTATATAGACAACGGAGGGGGCTAGGGTTGTATAGAGTCGGTTTACATAGAAAGGAAGTTTCATATCCGAACGCTAGGCTTGCCATCCACGCAAAGGAGAGTCCCATCCGGACATGGGGGAAGGCCTTCAATCTCGTATCTTCACGGCCCATTAGTCTGGCCCATGTCACATAGCCCGGATGCTCGGGGACCCCCTAATCTAGGACTCCCTCAATAACCTGTTGAGTGCTTAGTTTAATAACTTCGTGAATGTTGTGAAGGGGCCACTCAACATTCGTGCCTATGTAGGCCACGAAGTATATCACTAACTTTGCATGTGTTGAGAATGTTGAGGTAATTCGAGGTGATAGTAAAAGCCAACTGCTCCTAACCTTTACAAATGACCGGGGATCATGGAGAACCCTTACCGAGGCCGCGTCCACAGGGTAAACCCTTAATTTTCATGACATGTAACCCTTTGGGGGAGACTACGACGGTGGCGTGCGTGGCATGAAGTATACCATGAGTAGAACATGTTCTGTACCTGGCTCCGCCCAACATAATCGTCAATAGTGGCTCAAGTATCCCCTCCATGCTATGCTTATGCATAGTAGTAGTAGAAACATACCAATGGGGATTCCAGATTCCCTGAGAACGCCTTTCTAATTCTGTTGCTTCACCGTTCCTTACTGTTCTTGCCATTATTTTATTTTCATGCTATTTAGTTGCACGTCACCATGTTGCTCATTCCTTATTTAATCCGCCCTCACTCTGCTTCAAGTCTACAATTATCTGTAGGCACAAAGCTACATAATTCTTTACAATGGGCAAAAGACTAATTCTTGTGCTCCATGTGGGATCGATACTCTTACTTCGATAAGGCTACAACCAAACCCTGTGCACATGGGGCTATCAAGCTTTTTCTGGCACCATTGTCGGGGAGCTGAGCACTTTTGGGACTTGCCTTGAGATTTGAGTTATTTTGTGATCTAACGGTTTTTGTAGATGAAGAGTAGCCATGGTCTTACAAGAAAAAGTTTATCAGGTAGGTGTTGAGTAAAAAGCAAGACCGGCTCGAGGAGAGGACTACATAACCACTGGTCCTGACCTACCTGGCAAAATATATGAGATAAGCCCTCGGTTAACTGCTATGATAAAATAAAATGTGTTCTGAGGTGATGCAACTGAATTCCCTTATGATCATATTGACAATTTTGATCTTGCATGTGGAATTCTTCAGTTGCAGGAGTTAACCAATAACGAGCTCAAACTAAAAGTATTTCCCCATTGTCTCCAGGGAGCAACTAAAAAATCGCTAAGATGTTCGGATATAAGTACCTTGAGTAGATGGCCAAAATTAAGGGATGCCTTTTCTTCTCATTATTGTCCTCAAGGGAAGCTATACAATCAAGAGAAAGATAAGAAACTTTGGACAACGAGAAGGTGAGAAACTAGTGGAGGCATATATAAGGTTTCGTGAAATACTTCTAGCTTTCCCTGAACATCATTATCTTGACTCTTTAGTAGTCAAATTATTTTATGGTGGGCTTAATCCACAAAGTAAACAAGCTTTAGATCTTGCCTCTAAAGGTTCCTTTTATGGAACTGAGATATCAGATGCTTGAAACTTACTTGACAGGATGAGGTACAATGCTGAGAATTGGTACCTTTGTTCGAAGGAAAAGAGTAAAGTTGATCTTGTTTATGATAGCACTAAATCTTTTCTTAGAACTTCGAAAGTAAAAACTTACGCCATGAGCTAAATGTTGGAAGTGACCTCATGTTGCATGTCTTGAAAGATTTTTGTAAGTTCTTAAACTTGCCATAGGAGAAGTATCTAAAATTCAGCAAGGAGTCTAAGGCTATTCACATGGGGGAAGCTATAAAGAAAAAGAATACTCCGCCCGAAAAGCGAAAAGAAGCTTATTGCAAGCCCAATGATAAAAAAATTTGTAGGAACACCATCGGAGAAGGAGAAGAAGATAGTCATGATGGAAAAATGTGGGATTCCACCCTATGTCAATATAGTAAAAAGAACTTGCTATACCTATACAAGTGTTGAATAAAGAAGTCTATTTGGATAGGGATACTACTTCTTATCTCAAAGGGTGTAGTAAGGCAAAAATGCGGGTAAGCAAATTTTATCATGTGCTTTTGAATGTAAGTCATATTTTGTGTTATGTCACCCCGGTTCACCAGTTAATATTATTCCTTATGGTCTTTATGCTAAAATTTAGGATGAAATTGCTCCCTGTATCCTTGAACCTACTGACGTTATTATCAAGCTTGCAGATAAAACCGAAAGGAAACCTTGTGGAATCTTCAAATATGTCAACATAGTAATAGGCCCTCTCATTTATCCCATTGACATTTATGTACTAATGATCTCCGAGGATAAAGATTGCCTAATTGTTTTGGATCCTCCTTTTTGAATGTTGTAGGATCCTACATAAAGAAGAATTCCATCTCCATGAAGTGGGGAGATGAGATGGTAAAATTCCCTTTTCCTCTGTATTTAAGTAAGTCGTATGAAGAGGAGCTCGAGATAATGAGAAGCAAGAACTAAATCAACTGGCTGAAATCCATCTTCAAACACCAGAGGCTGAAATTGAGTGGGTATTGGTGAGTCTAGGACCCTTGTATGAAGATGAAGAGAAAGAGGAGATCGAAATGATAATGGATGCTACACCAATAGTATGCCTACGCCTTAATAAAGTCTATGAAGCCCTCGAAAGAAAGGCAGATGAGGAGTTACCTGCTCCTACTTTGAAACCACTACCCAAGGGGTTGAGATATGAGTTTATGGATAATACAGAAAGATTTCCTATTATTGTTAATGCTGACCTTTTAGGCAAAGGGAAAGAAAAGCTCTTAGCAGTACTGAGTAAGCATCGAAAAGCTTCGGGCTATTCAATCTGGGATGTAAAAGGGGTACATCCTTCTATATATTCTCATGCCATACGCTACTGCAGGATGGTCCAAATGCGACACTGCAATCAAAGACCCTTCAAGGAAACTGTGTGCGATGCATTAATCGCAAACGGTGATGTAAAAACCGTCAAAAATGACACGAAACACGATTCATATTGTAGTTGCGTGTGCGATGCGTGGCATATGGTTCACTCCAGTGAACTGTCTGCGATGAGCCAGAACAACAGAAATGGGCAGCCAGATGAAGGTGTCTGCGATATACGGCACACGGTTCACTCGAAAGAAC
This sequence comes from Triticum aestivum, assembly GCF_018294505.1. Lineage (NCBI taxonomy): Eukaryota > Viridiplantae > Streptophyta > Magnoliopsida > Poales > Poaceae > Triticum > Triticum aestivum. The sequence goes on from NC_057811.1 coordinate 319,770,460, forward strand.
TGTTTATGATTAGGCAACACAACAGAAACAGGCACCCAGATCAAGGTGTTTGTGATAGAGAGCAAACAGTTCACACGGATGAACTATTTGTGTTGATCCAAGATAACAGAAACGTTCCATGTAAACAAGATCTGTGAGATACGCGGCAAATAGGTCCGTAATCAGAAATGTGTGCGAAGACCGATAATAACACAGACGATTGCTACTAAAAGCTGTGTGTGTTGTGAGCAAATTGCTTCCTGTTATACAAATGTTAGCGATTGATGAATTCATCACTAACGGTTTCCCTAGTATGGTCCGTGTGCGATTTGGTTGCATCCAGAACAACAACATATTTACTTATAAGAACATGATTGCATAACCAAATTAAACATCCAATTACATAGGTGGCTAGCACACGCATGGCATTTGCACACACCAAAGTAAACTATTACATGCATAATTAACTAGGTTAAACGATCATCTCATTATCATCTACTTTTCTTGTGACGCTTGCCGCCACTGCTCTGCTGGTTGCTCGATCCGGCCTCGTCGATTGTTGGGGAACGCAATAATTTCAAAAAATTCCTACGCACACGCAAGATCCATCTGGGTGATGCATAGAGACGAGAGGGGAGAGCGTTGTCCACGTACCCTCGTAGACTGAAAGCGGAAGCGTTATGACAACGCGGTTGATGTAGTCATACGTCTTCACGATCCGACCGATCCTAGTACCTAAAGAGGCACCTCCACGATCTGCACACGTTCAGCTCGGTGACGTCCCACGAACTCTAGATCCAGCTGAGTGTCGAGGGAGAGCATCGTCAGCACGATGGCGTGATGACAGTGATGATGAAGTTACCGACGCAGGGCTTCGCCTAAGCACTACAACGATATGACCGAGGTGGAAATCTATGGAGGGGGGCACCGCACACGGCTAAGACAATCAACTTGTGTGTTCTAGGGTGCCCCCCTACCCTCGTATATAAAGGAGCAAGCGGGAGGCCGGACGCCCCTATAGGCGCGCCAAGGAGGGGAGGAATCCTCCTCCTAGTAGGAGTAGGATTCCTCCTTTCCTAGTCCTACTAGGAAGGGGGAGGAAGGAGAGGGAGAGAGGGAGGGAAAGAGGGGGCGCCGCCCCACTCCTTGTCCAATTCGGACTCCTCAAGGGGGGGGGCACGGCCAGCCCTAAGGCCCCCTCCTCTCTCTCTCACAAGGTCCATGTTGGCCCATTAGTTCCCCCGGGGGTTCCGATAACACCCCGGCACTCCGATAATTATCCAGTGACCCCCGGAACTCATCCGGTGTCTGAATATAGTATCCAATATATCAACCTTTATGTCTCGACCATTTCGAGACTCCTCGTCATGTCCGTGATCACATCCGGGACTCTGAACTACTTTCGGTACATCAAAACACATAAACTCATAATACCGATCGTCATCGAACGTTAAGCGTGCGGAACCTACGGGTTTGAGAACTATGTAGACATGACCGAGACTCATCTCCGATCAATAACCAATAGCGGAACCTGATGCCAATATTGGTTCCTACATATTCTACAAAGATCTTTATCGTTCAAACCGCATAACAACATACGTTGTTCCCTTTGTCATCGGTATGTTACTTGCCCGAGATCCGATCGTCCGTATCTCAATACCTAGTTCAATCTCGTTACCGGCAAGTCTCTTTACTCATTCCGTAATGTGTCATCCCATGAGTAACTCATTAGTCACATTGCTTGCAAGGCTTATAGTGATGTGCATTACCGAGAGGGCCCAGAGATACCTCTCCGATACACGGAGTGACAAATCCTAATCTCGATATATGCCAAATCAACAAACACCTTCGGAGACACCTGTAGAGTATCTTTATAATCACCCAGTTACGTTGTGACGTTTGATAGCACACAGTGTTCCTCCGGTATTCGGGAGTTGCATAATCTCATAGTCAGAGGAACATGTATAAGTCATGAAGGAAGCAGTAGCAATGAAACTGAAACGATCATAATGCTAACCTAACGAATGGGCCTTGTCCATCACATCATTCTCTAATGATGTGGTCCTGTCCATCAAATGATAACACATGTCTATGGCTAGGAAACTTAACCATATTTGATTAACGAGCTAGTTAAGTAGAGGCATACTAGGGACACTCTGTTTGTCTACGTATTCACACATGCACTAAGTTTCCGGTTAATACAATTCTAGCATCAATAATAAACATTTATCATGAAATAAGGAAATAAATAATAACTTTATTATTGCCTCTAGGGCATATTTCCTTCAGTCTCCCACTTGCACTAGAGTCAATAATCTAGTTCACATCGCCATGTGATTTAACACCAATAGTTCACATCGTCATGTGATTTAACACTCTATAGTTCACATCGCCATGTGTCCAATATCCAAAGGGTTTACTAGAGTCAATAATCTAGTTCACATCGCCATGTGATTAACACCAAAAGAGTACTAAGGTGTGATCATATTTTGCGTGTGAGAGAAGTATAGTCAACGGGTCTGCCATATTCAGATCCGTATGTATTTTGCAAATTTCTATGTCTACAATGCTCTGCACAGAGCTACTCTAGCTAATTGCTCCCACTTTCAATATGTATCCATATTGAGACTTAGAGTCATCTGGATCAATGTCAAAGCTTGAATCGACGTAACTCTTTATGACGAACTCTTTGTTACCTCCATAACCGAGAAATATTTCCTTAGTCTTCCAAGGATAATTTTGACCGCTGTCCAGTGATCTACTCCTAGATCACTATTGTACCCTCTTGCCAAACTCAGGGTGAGGTACACAATAGGTCTGGTACACAGCATATCATACTTTATAGAACCTACGACTGAGGCATAGGGAATGAATTTTCATTCTCTTTCTATTTTCTATCGTGGCCGGGTTTTGAGTCTTTACTCAATTTGACACCTTGCAATACAGGTAAGAACTCCTTCTTTGACTGTTCCATTTTGAACTACTTCAAAATCTTGTCAAGGTATATACTTTGTCGAAAGTCTTATCAAACGTCTTGATCTATATCTATAGGTCTTGATGCTCAATATGTAAGTAGCTTTACCAAGATCTTTCTTTGAAAACTCCTTTCAAACTCTCCTTTGTGCTTTTCAGAAAATGCTACATCATTTCCGATCATCAATATGTCATTCACATATACTTATCAGAAAGGTTGTAGTGCTCCCACTCACTTTCTTGTAAATGCAGGCTTCACCGCAAGTCTGTATAAAACTATATGCTTTGATCAACTAATCAAAGCGTATATTCCAACTCCGAGATGCTTGCACCAGTCCATAGATGGATCGCTGGAGCTTGCATATTTTGTTAGCACCTTTAGGATTGACAAAACCTTCTCGTTGCATCATATACAACTCTTCTTTAATAATTACATTAAGGAATGCAGTTTTGACATCCATTTGCCGATTTCATAAAATGCGGCAATTGCTAACATGATTTGGACAGACTTTAAGCATCGTTACAAGTGAGAAAATCTCATCGTAGTCAACACCTTGAACTTGTCAAAAACCTTTTGCGATAATTCGAGCTTTGTAGATAGTAACACTACTATCAGCGTCCGTCTTCCTCTTGAAGATCCATTTATTCTCAAATGGCTTAATGATCATCACGCAAGTCAACCAAAGTCCATACTTTGTTCTCATACATGGATTCCATCTCAGATTTCATGGCCTCAAGACATTTTGCGGAATCTGGGCTCATCATCGCTTCCTCATAGTTCGTAGGTTCGTCATAGTCTAGTAACATGACTTCCAGAATAGGATTACCGTACCACTCTGGTGCGGACCGTACTCTGGACCTACGAGGTTCGGTAGTAACTTGATCCGAAGTTTCATGATGATTATCATTAGCTTCCTCACTTAGTTGCTGTAGGCATCACAGGAACTGATTTCTGTGAAGAACTACTTTCCAATTCGGGAGTAGGTACAATTACCTCATCAAGTTCTACTTTTCTCCCACTCACTTCTTTCGAGAGAAACTCCTTCTCTAGAAAGGATCCATTCTTAGAAACGAATATCTTGCCTTCGGATCTGTGATAGAAGGTGTACCCAACAGTCTCCTTTGGGTATACTATGAAGACGCATTTCTCCGATTTGGGATCGAGCTTATCAGGTTGAAGCTTTTTCACATAAGCATCGCAACCCGAAACTTTAAAAAACGACAGCTTAGGTTTCTTGCTAAACCACAGTTCATACCGTGTCGTCTCAACGGATTTAGATGGTGCCCTATTTAACGTGAATGCATCTGGCTCTAATTCATAATCCCAAAACGATAGTGGTTAATCGGTAAGGGACATCATAGATCGTACCATATCCAATAAAGTACGGTTATGACGTTCGGACACACCATTATGCTGTGGTGTTCCGGGTGGCGTGAGTTGCGAAACTATTCCGCATTGTTTCAAATGAAGACCAAACTCGTAACTCAAATATTTGCCTCTATGATCAGATCGTAGAAACTTTATTTTCTTGTTATGATGATTCTCTACTTCACTCTAAAATTCTTTGAACTTTTCAAATGTTTCAGACTTCTGTTTCATCAAGTAGATATACCCATATCTGCTCAAATCATTTGTGAAGGTCAGAAAATAATGATACCAGCCGCGAGCCTCAACACTCATCGGACCGCATACATCAGTATGTATTATTTCCAACAAGTCTGTTGCTCGCTCCATTGTTCCGGAGAACGGAGTCTTAGTCATCTTTCCCATGAGGCATGGTTCGCAAGCATCAAATGATTCATAATCAAGTGATTCCAAAAGTCCATCCGCATGGAGTTTCTTCATGCGCTTTACACCAATATGACCTAAACGGCAGTGCCACAAGTATGTTGCACTATCATTATTTAACTTTGCATCTTTTGGCTTCAATATTATGAATATGTGTATCACTACGATCGAGATTCAATAAACCATTTACATTGAGTGTATGACCATAGAATGTTTTCTTCATGTAAATAGAACAACAATTATTCTTTGACTTATATGAATAATCTATTACAATAAACATGATCCAATCATATTCATGCTCAACGCAAACACCAAATAACATTTATTTTAGGCTCAATACTAATCCTGAAGGTAAAACGAGTGTGCGATGGTGATCTTATCAACCTTGGAATTATTTCCAACACACATCGTCACCTTGTCCTTAACTAGTCTCTGTTCATTTTGCAACTCCTGTTTTGATTTACTACTCTTACACTACTAGGAAAAACACTACCAGTAGCGTGGTTTTTTTTGCATACTAGTAGCATGGGTTCCCGCGCTATTGCTACGGCGCTACAACTAAAAAGTTAGTAGTAGTGTGTGTGCACCCGCGCTACTACTAACCTAAAACCCACGCTACTAGTAACCTAACTACTAGTAGCCCTCACTTTTGACCCACGCTACTACTAACAAATTAGGAATAAAAAAAATTAGATGTAGTACTCATGAATGGTAATACGTCCATTGCAAACCAAACCAACTCACAGAACCATCTTAGATTCCATTTAACATCAGATACACACAACCATCATCGTAAGGTGGGTACCTTCCCTAGTGGCCACCAACCTAAATAGACCACCTCTCTAGATGTATCTACAAGGCTAGGAGCTCAAACACCGCTGGACACGAATCCTCCCTCTCACGGACGGTGGCGTCGAGGTCCTCCAAATCGGCGACTTCCGGCATCGAAATCACCTGGACGATCATCTGTGCGACGTGGCCACCGGGCTTCACAGCGAAGTCCGCCTCTGAGTGGTTGAAGAGCACAGCACCACCGGGCCGCGCTTGTCAGCGTCGATCACCTCTGCTCCCACGTCGGGAAAGTGAAAACTTGTTAGTACGCAAATTGCATCAGTTCAACGAAATAGTACTATTAACAGGGTGCTGCAAGAATAAGAAAGCTCAATGTCAAACATCACTTTGGTTGTTAAAAATATCATTCATTCATCATATAACATTATTTTTTTGCCAAATCCTGTACACCAAATTCACATTTACAAGAAGTCAACTTCTCATTTCTAAATAGCTGAAAAGCGATCTATTTGGTAACAACAAATGCCAACAGTCAAATTCATATTGGCAGAGATCAGACCATAAGAATCTAAGACAAACATACAAGCACTGAAGTATATAGGGCGTCCTTCAAAAGTTCAGTCAACCCTTCATATGAATCCGACCAAATCTAATAACATAAAAGTTTTTCAGTAGAGAAGGCTATTGGAAATATGCCCTAGAGGCAATAATAAAATGGTTATTATTGTATTTCCTTGTTCATGATAATTGTCTATTGTTCATGCTATAATTGTATTAACTGGAAACCGTAATACATGTGTGAATACATAGACCACAACATGTCCCTAGTAAGCCTCTAGTTGACTAGATCGTTGATCAATAGATGGTTATGGTTTCCTGACCATGGACATTGGATGTCATTGATAACGGGATCACAACATTAGGAGAATGATGTGATGGACAAGACCCAATCCTAAGCATAGCACAAGATCGTGTAGTTCGTTTGCTAAGAGCTTTTCTAATGTCAAGTATCGTTTCCTTAGACCATGAGATTGTGCAACTCCCGGATACCGTAGGAATGCTTTGGGTGTATCAAACGTCACAACGTAACTGGGTGGCTATAAAGGTGCACTACAGGTATCTCCGAAAGTGTCTGTTGGGTTGGCACGAATCGAGACTGGGATTTGTCACTCCGTATGACGGAGAGGTATCTCTGGGCCCACTCGGTAATGCATCATCATAATGAGCTCAATGTGACTAAGTAGTTAGTCACGGGATCATGCATTACGGAACGAGTAAAGTGACTTGCCGGTAACAAGATTGAACGAGGTATTGGGATACCGACGATCGAATCTCGGGCAAGCAACATGCCGATAGACAAAGGGAATTGTATACGGGATTGATTGAATCCCCGGCATTGTGGTTCATCCGATGAGATCATCATGGAACATGTGGGAGCCAATATGGGTATCCAGATCCCGCTATTGGTTATTGGCCGGAGAGGTGTCTCGGTCATGTCTGCATGGTTCCCGAACCCGTAGGGTCTACACACTTAAGGTTCGGTGACGCTAGAGTTGTTATGGGAAGTAGTATGTGGTTACCGAAGGTTGTTCGGAGTCCCTGATGAGATCCCGGACATCACGAGGAGTTCCGGAATGGTCCGGCGGTGAAGATCGATATATTGGACGAAGGGTATTGGAGTCCGGAAGTGTTCCGGGGGTACCAGGCTATGGCCAGCATGACCGAAAGGTGTTTCGGGAGCCCCGGCAAGTGTTGGAGGGCCTCATGGGCCAAAGGGGAAGGGGCAAACCAGCCCACTAAGGGGTGGTGCGCCCCCCACACCCTTTCCCACGTTACTTGGGGAGGTGGGGCGCCTCCACCTTGCTTGGGAGGCAAGCCTCCACCTGCTTGGCTTGGGGGGCAAGTCTCCCTAGGATTTTCCCTAGGGAGATCCAATCTGCTTGGCCACCGCCCCCTAGGGGAAACCCTAGGGCGCCTCCCCCTCTCCCCTTGCCCCTATATATAGTGGAGGGGTGGGAGGGCAGCCGCACCTCTTTCCTGGCTCAGCCCTCCCTCCTCATACACCTCCTCCTCCTCCTCCGTAGTGCTTAGCGAAGCTCTGCTGGAGAACCACGAGCTCCATTGCCACCACGCCGTCGTGCTGCTGGAGTTCTCCCTCAACTTCTCCTCTCCCCTTGCTGGATCAAGAAGGAGGAGACGTCCCCGGTCTGTACGTGTGTTGAACGCGGAGGCGCCGTCCGTTCGGCGCTAGATCGGATCATCCGCGATTTGAATCGCTGCGAGTACGACTCCATCAACCGCGTTCTTGTAACGCTTCCGCTTAGCGATCTTCAAGGGTATGAAGATGCACTCCCTCTCTCTTGTTGCTAGCATCTCCTAGATTGATCTTGGTGACACGTAGGAAAATTTTGAATTATTGCTACGTTCCCCAACAGTGGTATCAAGAGCTAGGTCTATGCGTAGATTCTATGCACGAGTAGAACACAAAGTAGTTGTGGGCGATGATTTGTTCAATTTGCTTGCCGTTACTAGTCTTATCTTGATTCGGCGGCATTGTGGGATGAAGCGGCCCGGACCGACCTTACACGTACTCTTACGTGAGACAGGTTCCACCGACTGACATGCACTTGATGCATAAGGTGGCTAGCGGGTGTCTGTCTCTCCCACTTTAGTCGGATCGGATTCGATGAAGAGGGTCCTTATGAAGGGTAAATAGCAATTGGCATATCACCGTTGTGGCTTTTGCGTAGGTAAGAAACGTTCTTGCTAGAAACCCATAGCAGCCACGTAAAACATGCAACAACAATTAGAGGACGTCTAACTTGTTTTTGCAGGGTATGCTATGTGATGTGATATGGCCAAAGGATTGATGAATTATATATGTGATGTATGAGATTGATCATGTTCTTGTAATAGGAATCACGACTTGCATGTCGATGAGTATGACAACCGGCAGGAGCCATAGGAGTTGTCTTAATTTATTGTATGACCTGCGTGTCAATGAAAAACGCCATGTAATTACTTTACTTTATTGCTAACCGTTAGCCATAGTAGTAGAAGTAATAGTTGGCGAGACAACTTCATGAAGACACGATGATGGAGATCATGATGATGGAGATCATGGTGTCATGCCGGTGATGAAGGTGATCATGCCGCGCCTCGAAGATGGAGATCAAAAGGCGCAAGATGATATTGGCCATATCATGTCACTTTATGATTTGCATGTGATGTTTGTCATGTTTACATCTTATTTGCTTAGAACGACGGTAGCATAAATAAGATGATCCCTCACTAAAATTTCAAGAGACGTGTTCCCCCTAACTGTGCACCGTTGCGAAGGTTCGTTGTTTCGAAGCACCACGTGATGATCGGGTGTGATAGATTCTAACGTTCGCATACAACGGGTGTAAGCCAGATTTACACATGCGAAACACTTAGGTTGACTTGACGAGCCTAGCATGTACAGACATGGCCTCGGAACACAAGAGACCGAAAGGTCGAACATGAGTCGTATAGTAGATACGATCAACATGGAGATGTTCACCGATGATGACTAGTCCGTCTCACGTGATGATCGGACACGGCCTAGTTGACTCGGATCATGTATCACTTAGATGACTAGAGGGATGTCTATCTGAGTGGGAGTTCATTAAATAATTGATTAGATGAACTTAATTATCATGAACATAGTCAAAAGGTCTTTGCAAATTATGTCGTAGCTTACGCTTTAGTTCTACTAAAGATATGTTCCTAGAGAAAATTTAGTTGAAAGTTGATAGTAGCAATTATGCGGACTGGGTCCGTAAACTGAGGATTGTCCTCATTGCTGCACAGAAGGCTTATGTCCTTAATGCACCGCTCGGTGTGCTGAACCTCGAGCGTCGTCTGTAGATGTTGCGAAACATCTGACATACACGTTTTGATGACTACGTGATAGTTCAGTGTGTGATGCTAACGGTTTAAATTGTGGCACCAAAGACGTTTTTGAAACGTCGCAGAACATATGAGATGTTCCAAAGACTGAAATTGGGATTTCAGACTAGTGCCCACGTCAAGAGGTATGAGACCTCTGACAAGTTTCTTAAGCCTGCAAACTAAGGGAGAAAAGCTCAATCGTTGAGCATGTGCTCAGATTGTCTGAGTACTGCAATCGCTTGAATCGAGTGGGAGTTGTCTTCCAGATGAGATAGTGATGGTTCTCCATAGTCACTGCCACCAAGCTATTAGAGCTTCGTGATGAACTATAACATATCAGGGATAGACATGATGATCCTTGAGCAACTCGCGATGTTTGACACCGCGAAAGTAGAAATCAAGTAGGAGCATCAATTGTTGATGGTTAGTAAAACCACTAGTTTCAAGAAGGGCAAGGGCAAGAAGGGATACTTCATGAAACGGCAAATCAGTTGCTGCTCCAGCGAAGAAACCCAAGGTTGAACCCAAACCCGAGACTAAGTGCTTCTGTAATGAGGGGAACGGTCACTGAAGCAGAACTACCCTAGATACTTAGTAGATGAGAAGGCAGGCAAGGTCGACAGAAATGATATATTAATGTGTACTTTACTAGTACTCCTAGTAGCACCAGGGTATTAGATACCGGTTCGGTTGCTAAGTGTTGGTAACTCGAAATAAAAGGCTACGGAATAAACAGAGACTAGCTAAAGGTGAGATGACGATATGTGTTGGAAGTGTTTCCAAGGTTGATGTGATCAAGCATCGCATGCTCCCTCTACCATCGAGATTGGTGTTAAACCTAAATAATTGTTATTTGGTGTTTGCGTTGAGCATAGACATGATTGGATTATGTTTATCGCAATACGGTTATTCATTTAAGGAGAATAATGGTTACTCTGTCTATTTGAATAATACCTTCAATGGTCTTGCACCTAAAATGAATGGTTTATTGAATCTCGATCGTAGTGATACACATGTTCATGCCAAAAGATATAAGATAGTAATGATAGTACCACATACTTGTGGCACTGCCACTTGAGTCATATTGGTATAAAACGCATGAAGAAGCTCCATGTTGATGGATCTTTGGACTCACTCGTTTTTGAAAAGATTGAGACATGCGAACCATGTCTATTAGTATATATGCATGAAGAAAGTCCATACAGATGGATCGTTTGGACTCACTTGATTTTGAATCACTTGAGACATGCAAATCATACCACATGGGCAAGATGACTGAAAGGCCTCGTTTTCAGTAAGATGGAACAAGAAAGCAACTTGTTGGAAGTAATACATTTTGATGTGTGCAGTCCAATGAGTGCTGAGGCATGCAGTGGATATCGTTATGTTCTTGCTTCACAGATGATTTGAGTAGATGCTGAGTATATTTACTTGATGAAACACAAGTCTGAATTATTGAAAGGTTCAAGTAATTTCAGAGTGAAGTTGAAGATCGTCGTGACAAGAGGATAAAATGTCTGTGATATGATCATAGAGATGAATATCTGAGTTACGAGTTTGGCACACAATTAAGAAATTGTGGAAATTGTTTCACGACTAATACCGCCTGGAACACCATAGTGTGATGGTGTGTCCGAACATCATAACTGCACCCTATTGGATATGGTGCATACCATGATGTCTCTTATCGAATTACACTATCGTTTATGGGTTAGGCATTAGAGACAACCGCATTCACTTTAAATAGGGCACCACGCAATTCCGTTGAGACGACACCGTATGAACTATGGTTTAGAGAAACCTAAGCTGTCGTTTCTTAAAAGTTTGGGGCTGCGACGCTTATGTGAAAAGTTTCAGGCTGATAAGCTCGAACCCAAAGCGGATAAATGCATCTTCATAGAATACCCAAAACAGTTGGGTATACCTCCTATTTCAGATCTGGAAGCAAAGTGATTGTTTCTAGAAACGGGTCCTTTCTCGAGGAAAAGTTTCTCTCGAAAGAATTGAGTGGGAGGATGGTGGAGACTTGATGAGGTTATTGAACCATGACTTCAACTAGTGTGTAGCAGGGCACAGGAAGTTGTTCCTGTGGCACCTACACCAATTGAAGTGGAAGCTTATGATAGTGATCATGAAACTTCGGATCAAGTCACTACCAAACCTCGTAGGACGACAAGGATGCATGCTACTTCAGAGTGGTACGTAATCCTGTCTTGGAAGTCATGTTGCTAGACAACAATGAACCTACGAGCTATGGAGAAGCGATGATGGGCCCGGATTCCGACGAATGGCTCGAGGCCATAAAATCCGAGAGAGGATCCATGTATAAAAACAAAGTGTAGACTTTGGAAGAACTACTTGATGGTCGTAAGGCTGTTGGGTGCAGATGGATTTTAAAAGGAAGACAGACAATGATGGTAAGTGTCACCATTAAGAAAGCTCGACTTGTCGTTAAGATGTTTTCCGGCAAGTTCAAGGAGTTGACTGCGATGAGACTTTCTCACTCGTAGCGATGCTAAGAGTCTGTTGGAATTATATTAGCAGTTACTGCATTATTTATGAAATCTTGCAGATAGGATGTCAAAACATTGTTTCCTCGACGATTTTCTTGAGGAAAGGTTGTATGTGATACAACCAGAAGGTTTTGTCAATCCTGAAAGATGCTAACAAGTATGCAAAGCTCCAGCAATCCTTCTAAGGATTGGAGTAAGCATCTCGGAGTTGGAATGTACGCTTTGATGAGATGATCAAAGATTTTGGGTTTATACAAAGTTTATGAGAAACTTGTATTTCCAAAGAAGTGAGTGGGAGCACTATAGAATTTCTGATGAGTATATGTTGTTGACATATTGTTGATCAGAAATGATGTAGAATTTCTGGAAAACATACAGGGTTATTTGAAAAGTGTTTTTCAATGCAAAACCTGGATTAAGCTACTTGAACATTGAGCATCAAGATCTATAAGGATAGATCAAAAACGCTTAATAGTACTTTCAAATGAATGCATACCGTGACAAGATTTTGAAGGAGTTCAAAATAGATCAGCAAAGAAGGAGTTCTTGGCTGTGTTACAAGGTGTGAGTATTGAGTAAGACTCAAGACCTGACCACGGCAGAAGAGAGAGAAAGGACGAAGGTCGTCCCCTATGCTTTAGACGTAGGCTCTACAGTATGCTATGCTGTGTACCGCACCTGAAGTGTACCTTGCCATGAGTCAGTCAAGGGGTACAAGAGTGATCCAGGAATGGATCACATGATAGCGGTCGAACTTATCCTTAGTAACTAGTGGACTAAGGAATTTTCTCGATTATGGAGGTGGTGAAAGAGTTCGTCGTAAAGGGTTGCGTCGATGCAAACTTTGACACTATCCGGATGACTCTGAGTAGTAAACCGGATTCGTATAGTAGAGCAGTTATTTGGAATAGCTCCAAGTAGCGCGTGGTAGCTGCATCTACAAGATGACATAGAGATTTGTAAAGCACACACGGATCTGAAAGGTTCAGACCCGTTGACTAGTAACCTCTCTCACAAGCGAGATATGAACAAACCCCATGGGTGTTGGATTCATTACAATCACATAGTGATGTGAACTAGATTATTGACTCTAGTGCAAGTGGGAGACTGTTGGAAATATGCCCTAGAGGCAATAATAAAATGGTTATTATTGTATTTCCTTGTTCATGATAATTGTCTATTGTTCATGCTATAATTGTATTAACTGGAAACCGTAATACATGTGTGAATACATAGACCACAACATGTCCCTAGTAAGCCTCTAGTTGACTAGCTCGTTGATCAATAGATGGTTATGGTTTCCTGACCATGGACATTGGATGTCATTGATAACGGGATCACATCATTAGGAGAATGATGTGATGGACAAGACCCAATCCTAAGCATAGCACAAGATCGTGTAGTTCGTTTGCTAAGAGCTTTTCTAATGTCAAGTATCGTTTCCTTAGACCATGAGATTGTGCAACTCCCGGATACCGTAGGAATGCTTTGGGTGTACCAAACGTCACAACGTAACTGGGTGGCTATAAAGGTGCACTACAGGTATCTCCGAAAGTGTCTGTTGGGTTGGCACGAATCGAGACTGGGATTTGTCACTCCGTATGACGGAGAGGTATCTCTGGGCCCACTCGGTAATGCATCATCATAATGAGCTCAATGTGACTAAGGAGTTAGCCACGGGATCATGCGTTACGGAACGAGTAAAGAGACTTGCCGGTAACAAGATTGAACGAGGTATTGGGATACCGACGATCGAATCTCGGGCAAGCAACATGCCGATAGACAAAGGGAATTGTATACGGGATTGATTGAATCCCCGACATCGTGGTTCATCCGATGAGATCATCGTGGAACATGTGGGAGCCAATATGGGTATCCAGATCCCGCTATTGGTTATTGGCCGGAGAGGTGTCTCGGTCATGTCTGCATGGTTCCCGAACCCGTAGGGTCTACACACTTAAGGTTCGGTGACGCTAGAGTTGTTATGGGAAATAGTATGTGGTTACCGAAGGTTGTTCGGAGTCCCGGATGAGATCCCGGACATCACGAGGAGTTCCGGAATGGTCCGGCGGTGAAGATCGATATATTGGACGAAGGGTATTGGAGTCCGGAAGTGTTCCGGGGGTACCAGGCTATGGCCAGCATGACCGAAAGGTGTTTCGGGAGCCCCGGCAAGTGTTGGAGGGCCTCATGGGCCAAAGGGGAAGGGGCAAACCAGCCCACTAAGGGGTGGTGCGCCCCCCACACCCTTTCCCACGTTACTTGGGGAGGTGGGGCGCCTCCACCTGGCTTGGGAGGCAAGCCTCCACCTGCTTGGCTTGGGGGGCAAGTCTCCCTAGGATTTTCCCTAGGGAGATCCAATCTGCTTGGCCGCCGCCCCCTAGGGGAAACCCTAGGGCGCCTCCCCCTCTCCCCTTGCCCCTATATATAGTGGAGGGGTGGGAGGGCAGCCGCACCTCTTCCCTGGCGCAGCCCTCCCTCCTCATACACCTCCTCCTCCTCCGTAGTGCTTAGCGAAGCTCTGCCAGAGAACCACGAGCTCCATTGCCACCACGCCGTCGTGTTGCTGGAGTTCTCCCTCAACTTCTCCTCTCCCCTTGCTGGATCAAGAAGGAGGAGACGTCCCCGGGCTGTACGTGTGTTGAACGCGGAGGCGCCATCCGTTCGGCGCTAGATCGGATCTTCCGCGATTTGAATCGCTGCGAGTACGACTCCATCAACCGCATTCTTGTAACGCTTCCGCTTAGCGATCTTCAAGGGTATGAAGATGCACTCCCTCTCTCTCGTTGCTAGCATCTCCTAGATTGATCTTGGTGACACGTAGGAAATTTTTTAATTATTGCTACATTCCCCAACAAAGGCACCTTTGGGAATGATAACTTTGGTGGAGCTTCAACAACTTCACCAAATTTAACCTTTTCACGTCCAGGGAATTCAATATGAGTCTCGACCTTACCAGCCTTGCACTTCTTTTTCTTCTCATCCAGATGTCTGAAACCAATGATACAACATACTTTATTATCATACATTGCCATGAGTGAATGTGGAAGTTCTCTTAGAATATTTTGTCCTAGTTCAAAAATAAAAGCTGAAGCAAGATACATGGTTTATTCTTTACACGAGGCAACATTGGATCCAAATGAATTGATGCAAAAGCTACACAATTAGAGTCAAGTAAACCAAGACAGATCAAATGGTTAGACAACTTAATTCTTCACTTTCTGCTTCTTCGAAACCGAGACATTCGCCTCGAGTTCCTTGAAAAATATTCTCAATAGGATTTCAAAAACCGCCGTCGAATACACCAAGATACTCTATAACAGAATCACTAATAGCAGCTATAGAATCGTACAATATATTATATGTACAAAATAGACACTCCAAGATACCATGTCAAAAAAATGGCTGGGTCAAAGTTCCATGACATATAGAACATCGACAAAGTACATTTTCTTTAAAGTCATTCTTTTCTACAGCCCATAAAAGCTGTCACTCAAGGAGCGACATGTTTTTTATTACAAAAATTCACCACATTCTGATGAACATGGAAAAGCAAGCTAGAGTTAGCAGACCAAAATTAGATTCAAAATGTAATGCTACAGATATCCAATATTCACAACTAGTACTTTCAGGCGGCGTGTCAACTCACCATGTACAACAATCATTAGGCAGATCGCACCATCTTCTTCAAGTGGAAAGTGTCAACAGACCATGAGAAGATTAACAAACAAAATGCGAAGAGATGCTCTTACCCTTTTAGGTATTGATGTAGTTCCAGCTAGCATACTCAGTACTGATGCTAATATGGCTGTAGACGAACGGACAACCTATACAAAATTAAAATATTAGACTCAATAGACCAGGCCAAATGTGTTGTAAAAATATTAAAATAAAACTGACCTTAGGTGGATCTGCTCTAAGGTGATTGAGCTACAGGAGACACGGGTTCCGAACCTGACGGCAAAGAAGCAGTCTGTAGTAAGAAAGAGAAAAAGGTCAGCCTGTGAAGATCAAAACTATATTGAAACTGGAAAAAGGGGTGAATGAAGTTACCCTGGTAATTCCTTCTAAAGACTCGATTGCAGGGAGAGAAGTTGATGCTGTGACCTGAAAAATGATTTTGTTTACGAGATTAGGATTCACAGAGAACATGACATTCGAACCAACAGACCTCATGCCATAGACGCATCATGATAATAGCCACAATAAAACAAGCACACTATAGCGAATAAGGTACGAGATATTCTCCGGACTTGCCTTAGGAGTATCGGCTTTGGACTCCGATCCAATCTTTTACTGAACTCACATGACTCATGTATTCCTCGTGTTGTGTGATCCTAAGATATTTCAGTCAAAAGGGTTAGCAACACATAATCTCTATAGAAAAACAAACTATGGGCTAGGAATTTCTACTTACTTGAGTATATGCAAGGCGTCCAAGCTTTGTCTCCTGCAAAAGAGTAAGAGATTTAGTTTGTACTTACTACTAGAAGTCCTACTCTAAGGGGAAGAGATTATATTGAACACAAAAATAGAAGTGTGTGCAGTGCAAGCCTGAAAGGTATTACTCCACTACTTACCAGAGTGCGGACAACATGGTGAACTGATTGTATTTCCTCCTGAAAGGCACTTAGATCTCCATGTATAACTGTAACTTGTGAAATACGTATTATTTTTGCATCAGCATCTTCTAAAATACACTAAAGCCTGGAAACAATAAATATGCAGACAACATGGAAACTGAGAGAGAGGGTGAGGGAGGAGACCTTGAGATGGTCCATCCATGGAGGCGGCGGTGGGGTGGGAGCTCCATGGAGGGGGGGCGTCCCAAGAAGAAGTACGCGGGGGAGGTTGCATGGTGGCGACCCCGTCAATCCTCGTCTCCCTGCAGCAGCGGCGATGGTGGTTGCGGAGAAGGAGCGCGGCGTCCCGAGAAGAAGTAGACGGGGTGAGCTCGATGGTGGCTGCCCCGTCAATCACCTCCTCCCTGCGGTGATGGTGGTTCTGGGGAAGGAGCTGACCTTGGCGGCCCAGCTCGATGGCGGCGCGGATCCAGGAGCCCCCGATGTGGCCGCCGCCAGGGAGAGAAGGAGGGTGGAGAGGATGGGGGCGTCGGCGTTGGTGGTGGAGGGGAGGTCGGCGGTGGGTGCGGCTGTGGATGAGAGATCGCCGTCCGCGGTGGGTGGGTGGCCCGCGGTGGAGGGGATCTGGATCGGGGTTTGGGTGAATTTTTTTTTGAGATAAACGGGGGCGCGGGTGGACGGTGGGGGTGGGACAGTTGGTGGGGTGGGGGTGGGCATATACTAGTAGCGCGGTGGTCTCACCTGCGCTACAGCTATCCACATAGGAGTAGCGCAGGTTTTAGAACCCGCGCTACTACTATGGTCTGTTCGCGGGGCACGGTTAGAGATATTTACTAGTAGCGTGCTTTTTTGGCCACGCGCTACTAGTAAGTAGCAGTAGCGCGGGGCAATATAGCGCGCTACTAGTAAGTAGCAGTAGCGCGGGGCAATATAGCGCGCTACTAGTAAGCGTCTGTCTATAAGCTTTTCCCTAGTAGTGTTAGCAACTGAACCAGTATTAAATACCGAGGGGTTGCTATAAACACTAGTAAAGTACACATCAATAACATGTATATCAAATATACCTTTGTTCACTTTATCATCCTTCTTATCCGCCAAGTATCTAGGGCAGTTCCACTTCGAGTGACTATTTCCTTTGCAGTAGAAGCACTCAGCTTCAGGCTTGGGTCTAGCATTGGGCTTCTTCATGGGAGTGGCAACTTGCTTGCTATTCTTCTAGAAGTTCCCTTTCCTTCCCTTGCCCTTTTACTTAAACTAGTGGTCTTTTCAACCATCAACACTTGATGCTTTTCTTGATTTCTACCTTCGCTGATTTCAGCATCAGGAAGAGCTCGGGAATCGTTTTCTTCATCCCTTGCATATTATAGTTCATCACGAAGTTCCAGTAACTTAGTCACAGTGACTAGAGGACTTTGTCAATCACTATCTTATTTGGAAGATTAACTCCCACTCTATTCAAGCGATTGTAGTACTCAGACATTCTGAGAACATGCTCACTGGTTGAGCTATTCTCCTCCATCTTGTAGGCAAAGTACTTGTCAGAGGTCTCATACCTCTCGACTCGGGCATGAATCTGAAATACCAATTTCAGCTCTTGGAACATCTCATATGCTCTGTGGCGTTCAAAACTTTTTTGAAGTCCCGGTTCTATACCGTAAAGCATGGTGCACTAAACTATCAAGTAGTCATCATACCGAGCTTTGTCAAACGTTCATAACGTCTACATCTGCTCCTGCAATAGGTCCATCACCTAGCGGTGCATCAAGGACATAATTCTTCTGTGCAGCAATGAGGATGATCCTCAGATCACGGACCAAGTCCGCATCATTGCTACTATCATCTTTCAACTTAGCTTTCTCTAGCAATGCATTAAAATTCAAAGGAACAGTAGCACGGGCCATTGATCTACAACAACATAGACATGCAAAACACTATCAGGTACTAAGTTCATGATAAATTAAAGTTGAATTAATCATATTACTTAAGAACTCCCACTTAGATAGACATCCCTCTAATCATCTAAGTGATCACATGATCCAAATCAACTAAACCATGTCCGATCATCACGTGAGATGGAGTAGTTTTCAATGGTGAAAATCACTATGTTGATCATATCTACTATATGATTCACGCTCGACCTTTCGGTCTCCAGTGTTCTGATGCCATATCTGCATATGCTAGGCTCGTCAAGTTTAACCCGAGTATTCTGCGTGTGCAAAACTGGCTTGCACCCGTTGTATGTGAACGTAGAGCTTATCACACCCGATCATCACGTGGTGTCTCGGCACGACGAACTTTCACAACGGTGCATACTCAGGGATAATACTTGGACCTTGAAATTTAGTGAGAGATCATCTTATAATGCTACCGTCGAACTAAGCAAAATAAGATGCATAAAGGATAAACATCACATGCAATCAATATAAGTGATATGATATGGCCATCATCATCTTGTGCCTTTCATCTCCATCTCCAAAGCACCGCCATGATCACCATAGTCACCGGCGCGACACCTTGATCTCCATCGTAGCATCGTTGTCGTCTCGCCAACTATTGCTTCTACGACTATCGCTACCGCTTAGTGATAAAGTAAAACAATTACATGGCGATTGCATTGCATACAATAAAGCGACAACCATATGGCTCCTACCAGTTGCCGATAACTCTGTTACAAAACATGATCATTTCATACAATAAAATTTAGCATCATGTCTTGACCATATCACATTACAACATGCCCTGCAAAAACAAGTTAGACGTCCTTTACTTTGTTGTTGCAAGTTTTACGTGGCTGCTACGGGCTGAGCAAGAACCGTTCTTACCTACGCATCAAAACCACAACGATTTTTCGTCAAGTGTGCTGTTTTAACCTTCAACAAGGACCGAGCGTAGTCACACTCGATTCAACTAAAGTTGGAGAAACTGACACCCGCCAGCCACCTGTGTGCCAAGCACGTCGGTAGAACCAGTCTCGCGTAAGCGTACGCGTAATGTCGGTCCGGGCCGCTTCATCCAACAATATCGCCGAATCAAAGTATGACATGCTGGTAAGCAGTATGACTATTATCGCCCACAACTCTTTGTGTTCTACTCGTGCATATAACATCTACGCATAGACCTGGCTCGGATGCCACTGTTGGGGAACACAGTAATTTCAAAAAAATCCCTGCGCACACGCAAGATCCGTCTAGGTGATGCATAGCAACGAGAGGCGAGAGTGTTGTCCACGTACCCTCGTAGACCGAAAACGAAGCGTTATGACAATGCGGTTGATGTAGTCGTACGTCTTCACGATCCGACCGATCCTAGTACCGAAAGTACGGCACCTCCGCGATGTGCACACGTTCAGCTCGGTGACGTCCCACGAACTCTAGATCCAGCTGAGTGTCGAGGGAGAGCTTCGTCAGCACGACGGCGTGATGACGGTGATGATGAAGTTACCGACGCAGGGCTTCGCCTAAGCACTACAACGATATGACCGAGGTGGAAATCTATGGAGGGGGGCACCGCACACGGCTAAGACAATCAACTTGTGTGTTCTAGGGTGCCTCCCTGCCCCCGTATATAAAGGAGCAAGGGGGAGGCCGGCCGGCCCTATTGGCGCGCCAACGAGGGGAGGAATCCTCCTCCTAGTAGGAGTAGGATTCCTCCTTTCCTAGTCCTACTAGGAGGGGGGAGGAAGGAGAGGGAGATAGGGAGGGAAAGAGGGGGCACCGCCCCCCTCCTTGTCCAATTTGGACTCCTCAAGGGGGGGGGGCAGCCAGCCCTAAGGCCCCCTCCTCTCTCTCTCTCTCACAAGGCCCATGTTTCCCCATTAGTTCCCCGGGGGTTCCGATAACCCCCCGGCACTCCCATAATTATCCAGTGACCCCCGGAACTCATCCGGTGTCCGAATATAGTCATCCAATATATCAATCTTTAAGTCTCGACCATTTCGAGACTCCTCGTCATGTCCGTGATCACATCCGGGACTCCGAACTACCTTCGGTACATCAAAACACATAATCTCATAATACCGATCGTCAGTGAACGTTAAGCGTGCGGACCCTACGGGTTCGAGAACTATGTAGACATGACCAAGACTCATCTCCGGCCAATAACAAATAGCGGAATCTGGATGCTCATATTGGTTCCTACATATTCTATGAAGATCTTTATCGGTCAAACCGCATAACAACATATGTTGTTCCCTTTGTCATCGGTATGTTACTTGCCCGAGATTTGATCGTCGGTATCTCAATACCTAGTTCAATCTCGTTACCGGCAAGTCTCTTTACTCGTTCCGTAATGGATCATCCCGTGACTAACTCATTAGTCACATTGCTTGCAAGGCTTATAGTGATGTGCATTACCGAGAGAGCATAGAGATACCTTTCTGATACACGGAGTGACAAATCCTAATCTCGATATATGCCAACTCGACAAACACCTTCGGAGACACCTGTAGAGCATCTTTATAATCACCCAGTTACGTTGTGACGTTTGATAGCACACAAAGTGTTCCTCCGGTATTCAGGAGTTGCATAATCTCATAGTCAGAGGAACATGTATAAGTCATGAAGAAAGCAGTAGCAATGAAACTGAAACGATCATAATGCTAAGCTAACAAATGGGTCTTGTCCATCACACAACACATGTCTATGGCTAGGAAACTTAACCATCTTTGATTAACGAGCTAGTCAAGTAGAGGCATACTAGGGACACTCTGTTTGTCTATGTATTCACACATGTGCTAAGTTTCCGGTTAATACAATTCTAGCATGAATAATAAACATTTATCATGAAATAAGGAAATAAACAATAACTTTATTATTGCCTCTAGGGCATATTTCCTTCATCGATTACAGGAAGGAGGCACTCCCTCATCTCGTAGCATGTGTACATATTCTTGGCTACGAATCTGAGGTGAGTTTCATCCAGTTGCCACATCTAGGCCCCGTGTCAGGATACGGGATGTGTTCTGTTGGCATCCTGCTTCATCTTTTCGAAGTAGGGGTCGATGATGGCCGAGGCAAGTTCAATCATGGAGTCATTCTTCATGCTGCCCCAGACCTTGTAGTGACCACAGATTTCGACAATAATGGAATGAGTTTAGGTATTTCCCCAAAGAGGAAGGGGTGATGCAGCACAGCGACGGTAGGTATTTCCCTCGGTGATGAAACCAAGGTTATCGAACCAGTAGGAGAATCAAGCAACACTACGTAAACAGCACCTGCACACAAATAACAAATACTCGCAACTCGACGTGTTAAAGGGGTTGTGAATCCCTTTCGGGCAGCGGTGCCAGAAATTGGCAAAAGGACGTGATAAAAATATGATAAATTGGATCGCGGGAACGCGAGATAAAATAAGTAATAATAAATTGCAGCAAGGTAGTTTTGTATTTTTTGTTTAATAGATCTGAAAATAAAAGCAAAGGAAAATAGATCGCAAAGGCAAATAATATGAGAAAGAGACCCCGGGGGCCGTAGATTTCACTCGTGGCTTCTCTCGAGAAAAATAGCAAACGGTGGGTAAACAAATTACTGTTGGGCAATTGATAGAACTTCAAATAATCATGACGATATCCAGGCAATGATCATTACATAGGCATCACGTCCAAGATTAGTAGACCGACTCCAGCCTGCATCTACTACTATTACTCCACACATCAACCGATATCCAGCATGCATCTAGTGTATTAAGTTCATGGAGAAACGGAGTAATGCAATAAGAACATTGACATGACGTAGACAAGATCTATTTATGTAGAAATAGACCCCATCGTTTTATCCTTAGTAGCAACGATTACATACGTGTCGGTTCCCCTTCTGTCACTGGGATCAAGCACCGTAAGATCAAACCCACTACAAAGCACCTCTTCCAATTGCAAGATAAATAAATCAAGTTGGCCAAACAAAACCCAAATATCGGAGAAGAAATACGACGCTATAAGAAATCATGCATATAAGAGATCAAAGAAACTCAAATAACTTTCATGGATAAAAATATAGATCTGATTATAAAATCAAAGTTCATCCGATCCCACAAACACACCACAAAAAGAGTTACATCATATACATCATATGGATCTCCAAGATTAAAATAAGTCACCCGTATAAAAAACATGCAGAAGACAGCAACTGGCACTTAGCACTATGTCAATAGGTTAGTACCAAAAAATGATATAAAATGACTATAAAATGATTATAAAACATCAAAGATTGATAATATAACAGCATGGAACAATAAAAAAATTATAGATACGTTGGAGACGTATGAGCATCCCCAAGCTTAATTCCTACTCGTCCTCGAGTAGGTAAATGATAAAATGGAATTTTTGATGTGGAATGCTGCCTAACATGTGATCTCATATTATTTTCTTTATAGCATGGACATTTGGACTTTTATATTGTTCAAAGCAATAGTCTAGTTTTGACATGATAACTTAAATACTCAAGCATACCAACAAGCAACCATGTCTTTCAAAATATCAGTGCTAAAATAAGTTATCCCTAGCCCATCATGCTCAATCATTGATCCATTCATGAAACACACTCGCATATTAGCTACACCCAATACTCAAGTACGATCATAGTGCCTCCAAGTTGGTCCTTGATAACAGAAGATGGAGACTCAAATTAAAAAAAGTATAAAGTAAAAGAAAGGCCCTTCGCGGAGGGAAGTAGGGATTTGTAGAGGTGCCAGAGCTCAAAGCAAAAAACTTAGAGATAAAAACATTTTGGGAGGTGTGCCTTTCCCACCAACGAAAAAGACTTCGAGTTCCCAACACTTTCCATGCTAGATATATCATAGGCGGTTCCCAAACAAAAATTAAAGTTTATTATTTTTTCCACCATACTTTCACTTTCCATGGCTAACCGTATCCACGGGTGCCTTCTATACCAACACTTTCCAAGGAATTTATTATTTGACAACATAAAGTAAATTCTTTATTCATTTCGGGACTGGGCATCCCTAATACCTTTGCTTTATTCTCGTGCAATGACAAGTGAATAAACACTCATTGTGAGAATAACACATCTAGCATGGAAAATATTAGCAACCCCTCACCGCTTCGCGAGCAGTACAAACACACAAAAGAGAAGTTTATTTTGAAAATTAGAGATGGCACATATAAATTTGCTTAGAACGGCAAAAGAATACCGCATATAGGTAGATGTAGTGGACTCATGTGGGAAAAACTGGCTTAAAGGATTTTTGATGGACAAGTAGTGATCATACTTAGTGCGAAATGAAGGCTAGCAAAAGATTGAGAAGCGACCAACCAAGAAACGAATAATCTCGTAAGCGAGCAATATGCATAATTAACACTGAATAATGCACCACAAGTAGGATATAATTTCATTGCATAACTATTGACTTTCATGCTTGCATAGGGAGTCACGAACCTTAACACCAATATTCTTACTAAAGCATCATTACTCATCAACATGGCTCACATATCACATCATCATATCTCAAAACTATTACTAAGAATCAAGTTTATTTTGTCCAATGATCTTCATTAAAGTTTTTATTATATCCTTCTTGGATATCTATCACTTTGGAACTAATTATCATGTGTTGATTTTGATAAGCTCATACAAATATAAGTGAAGATCATAAGCATAATATTTCTTTCTCTCAAATTAATTTAAGTGAAGCAAGAGAGAATTTCTTCAAAAATATTACTAACTCTCAAATAAATCTAAGTGAAGCAAGAGAGCATTTCTTCAAAAAAATACTAAAGCACACGGTGCTCAAAAACATATAAGTGAAGCACTAGAGCAAATCCATAGCATAAAAATTTAAGTGAAGCATAGGGAGCACTTCTAAGAAGTCATGGAATAATTTTGACTCTCTCAAATAGGTGTGTCTAGCAAGGAATCAAGACTAAAAACACAAACAAAACAAGCAAAGACTCATATCATACAAGACGCTCCAAGGAAAACACGTAGTATGTGATGAATAAAAATATAGCTTTGAGTAAAATACCAATGGTCGTTCGAAGAAAGAGGGGATGCCACTCGGGGCACCCCAAGCTTAGTTCCTTGCTTCTCTTTGGATAATAACTTGGGGTGCCATGGGCATCCCCAAGCTTAGGCTCTTCTTACTCCTTATTCCTTCATCCATCGTAAGATCACCCAAAACTTGAAAACTTCAATCACACAAAACTCAACAAAACCTTCGTGAGATCCGTTAGTATAAGAAAGCAAATCACTACTATAAGTACTGTTGCAACCCATTCATATTTTATTCTTGCATTATATCTACTGTATTCCAACTTTTCAATGGCAAAAACTCATCAAAGAAAACCATAGAATCATCAAAACAAACACACAACGCAAAGAAAACAGAAGCTGTCAAAACAGAACAGTCTGTATCAATCTGAATATTTCGAATACTTTTGTAACTCCACAAATTCTGAAAAATTTAGGAACACGTGAGCAATTTGTATATTAATCTTCTGCAAAAAGAATGGGTATTTTATCACGCTCCTGTGAGTTTTAACAATTCTGCGACTGGCGTGCAAAGTTTCTGTTTTTTCAGCAAGATCAAACAACTACCACCCAAGAAGATCCTAAAGGCTTTGTTTGGAACAAACACTAACGAAAACACAAAAAACACAATCATCACAGTAGCATAATTGTGCTAACACTCAAGAACAGAAATAAAAAAGCAAAAATAAATTTTATTCATTGGATTGCCTCCCAACAAGCGCTATCGTTTTACGCCCCTAGCTAGGCATAAGATTTCGACGATGCTCACACGAAAGATAATAATTGAAACACAAAGAGAGCATCATGAAACATGTGACGAACACATTTAAGTCTAACATACTTCCTATGCATAGGAATTTTATAGGAAAACAAATTGTCAAGGCAAGAAATATCTAGCATATGCAAAAGAGAGGAATAAAATATTGACAATCTCAACATAACAAGAGGTAATCTAGTAACATGAAAATTTCTACAACCACATTTCCCTCTCTCATAGTAATTACATGTGGGATCGTATTTAAATTCAACAATATAACTATCAAATAAAATAGTCTCTTCATGATCCACATGCATGCAAAGTTGTCATTCTTCCAAAATAGTGGGATTATTATCAAATAAAGTCATGACCTCTCCAAACCCACTTTTATTAAAAAATTCATAAGATCGAACACTCTCCAAATATGTGGGATTATTTTTAGCTAAAGTTGACACTCTTCCAAACCCACTTTTACTATAATCGCAAGCATATCCATCATGAGGTTTAAATAAATTTTGAAGATCATAAAAATCATTATCACCCCAATCATGATCATTGCAATAAGTAGTGGAAATAACAAAACAAGCATCCCCAAGCTTGGGGTTTTGCATATCACTAGCACAATTGACATTAATAGAATTTATAATAGCATCATTGCAATCATGCTTTTCATTCAAGGAGCTATCATGAATCACTTTATAAATTTCTTCGTTTAACACTTCATCACAATTTTCAGATTCATAGATCTCAAGCAAAACTTCATAAAGATAATCTAGTGAACTCAATTCACTAGCAATTGGTTCATCATAATTGGATCTTTTGAAAAGATTAGCAAGTGGATGAGGATCTATATCAATAGATTATTAGCAAGCAAAGATGCAAGCAAATAGAAGACACATGGCAACATAAGAAAAGAGGCAAACAAGATTGCACACAAAAACAGATCTGATGAGGAAAAGGCGAACGTAAAAAAGACGAATAAAACAGCAAATTTTTGTGAAGTGGGGGAGATGAAAACGAGAGGCAAATGGCAAATAATGTAAATTGCAAGGAGATGAGATTTGTGATTAGGAACCTGGTATATGTTGAAGATCTTCCCCGGCAATGTCGCCATAAATTCCTATTGATGCGGCTTGAAGCTACGTTGGTATTTCCCCAAAGAGGAAGGAATGATGTAGCACATCAACGGTAGGTATTTCCTCAGTGATGAAACCAAGGTTATCGAACTAGTAGGAGAACCAAGTAACACTACATAAACAACACCTGCACACAAATAACAAATACTCACAACCCGACGTGTTAAAGGGTTGTCAATCCCTTTCGTGCAGCGGTGCCAGAAATTGGCAAACGGATGTGATAAAAATATGATAGATCGGATCGCGGGAAAGCGAGATAAAATAAATAAGAATAAATTGCACTAAGGTATTTTTGTATTTTGGTTTAATAGATTTGAAAATAAAAGCAAAGGAAAATAGATCGCAAAGGCAAATAATATGAGAAAGAGACCCGGGGGCCGTAGATTTCACTAGTGGCTTCTCTCGAGAAAAATAGCAAACGGTGGGTAAACAAATTACTGTTGGGCAATTGATAGAACTTCAAATAATCATGACGATATCCAGGAAATGATCATTACATAGGCATCACATCCAAGATTAGTAGACCGACTCCTGCCTGCATCTACTACTATTACTCCACACATCGACCGCTATCCAGCATGCATCTAGTGTATTAAGTTCATGGAGAAACGGAGTAATGCAATAAGAACATGACATGATGTAGACAAGATCTATTTATGTAGAAATAGACCCCATCGTTTTATCCTTAGTAGCAACAATACATACGTGTCGGTTCCCCTTCTGTCACTAGGATCAAGCACCGTAAGATCTAACCCACTACAAAGCACCTCTTCCCATTGCAAGATAAATAGATCAAGTTAGCCAAACAAAACCCAAATATCGGAGAAGAAATACGAGGCTATAAGCAATCATGCATATAAGAGATCAAAGAAACTCAAATAACTTTCATGGATAAAAAGATAGATCTGATTATAAACTCAAAGTTCATCTGATCCCAACAAACACACCACAAAAAGAGTTACATCATATGGATCTCCAAGACACCATTGTATTGAGAATCAAAAGAGAGAGAGGAAGCCATCAAGCTACTAACTACGAACCTGAAGGTCTACAAAGAACTACTCACGTATCATCGGAGAGGCACCAGTGGAATGGTGAACCCCTCCGTGATGGTGTCTAGATTGGATCTCGTAATTCTGGACTCTGCGGTGGCTGGAATTGATTTTCGTCGACTCTCCTAGGATTTCTAGAATATTGGGATATTTATAGAGTAAAGAGGCAGTCCGGGGGGCACTCGAGGTGGGCACAACCCACCAGGGTGCGCCTGGGCCTCCAGGCGCGCCCTGGTGGGTTGTGCTCCCCTCGGAGCTGCCCCTAGGTGCTTCTTTGGCCCACTGAATGTCTTCTGCTCCAAAAAAATCTCCAAAAAGTTTCTCTGCATTCGGACTCCGTTTGGTATTGATTTCCTGCGATGTAAAAAACATGCAGAAAACAGCAATTGGCACTTGGCACTATGCCAATAGGTTAGTACCAAAAAATATATAAAATGCTTATAAAACATCCAAGATTGATAATATAACAGCATGGAACAATCAAAAATTATAGATACGTTGGAGACGTATCAATGGTCGATGTTGATATCCTTGTGAATATTGACATGCTATAGTATGAGCCAGCTCACAATGCTAGTCCCAGTAGTGCTAATGTTTTGTGAAGTTCTTTTTAGGAAGAACAGTATGTTAAAAGCCTACTGCAAAATTATTAGAAGCAAAAAATTCTCAAAGAATACATGATGCAATTTATATGGACCTATCTAAAGTTAGAGATCTAGGCCTCCAACTCTTTGTATTTATTTGTTCTAGCTTCTTGAATACCTGGAGCATTAGTCCCCTAAATGTTTTCTATTGGCATAGGGTAGGCAGTACTCCGTTGAAAATACCATTGTTTCGGCAGGTTGGTTTGATGCTATGCCATTGACAATAGTGGTGCATTTTGATTGGGAAGGCGCAACGTTTTCAGTTGGGGCGGGGATTGTGTTTGGGAACAGTGATTACGAGTCAGTAGCGACGTCGAATTGGGAGCCAAAGAAAGGGGGTGGAACAAGAATTGTGTGTGCGAATTCCCAAGGTATATGTTTTATACGATTGGTGTTGAACCATTAGGATATTTATGCCCCCGCTTGCAATGAACGAGCATCTGTCTCGTGTCTCACTAAGGTGACATTCCCAATGTTTTCACCTATGATTTGTCCCTCATCTTATTTGCCTAGCCTTTTACTTTTTTCTTGTCAAATCTTAGATTTCACTGTTAGTAAATAGTGCATTACCTGTCACTCCGCCTTTCTAAGAAGGCCTTTTGCTTAGTTGTCCTTTCTACTGGAAGTTTCCTTTAGCAGTTCTGGAACATCTATTGTATGTTTGAATGTCGGCAATTTTTCTATATTCTCTTCCTCCTCATCCATAATATCAACAACGAGGTGCCTGTGTTGTCTTCGTAAATCTCAAGATTCATCGACTCAATCTTGGATGTGCTCATAGGGGGTAGAGTTTGCGCATATGCATTCATAGGGTGAATATATGTGTGTGTATGTGAGTGTTTGTACCACATTTCAAAAAAATAATATGGCATGTGACAACCGTGCATCAGCCACATGTGTAGGTGAGTTACGGTGCTCTTTATTATGTTGGTCTAAATTAGAAGTTAAGTTAGCTGTATCAAGTTATAACTGGAGTCGACCAACAGGGTGGATTGGAAAATACCATGAGATAAACCCAGCTTGATAGGACTTAGGCGTATATTGATCACCGAAGGTGGATGCATGAAACTATCATTGTCATCCTGGCCACCCCTACCCTTCCTCCACCCCAACCGCGGACCCGAGAAACCCACTAGCTGCAAGCCTCTACCACCCTATATCACCCGTATAAAATGATTGTCGCCATAGGATCCAAGGGGCAAAGCTCAAACTACACGACATAGTCAGCGGCAGGACCTTTTTTCTTCGCATGGCACAAAGGCGAGGATCTGGGCACGGTGACTTACATGCATGATGTCGCCAAGGCGTGGTGTCTGCAGACGCATAAACCGCATTGCTGGCAATCACAGGCGCGAGCTCACCGTCGGTGGCATGATAGTGTGGCCATGGTGGTCGACTGCGCGTGGAGCCACAATTCCGCAGGCCGAGGGACCATTGCCTGTGACACCTGACGGCGGCGGCAAGGCGCGGCGGCGGCAGGAGGTGGGCGGAAGCGTTTGGATAGCACAGAAAAATGTATGATGGTAGAGGCAGCTAGTTATTGCTGTTGTGCGCACGATTACTCATCTACAAGATAGTTGTGTAGCAATGACTAAAAGTGATGTGACGGAGTCTTCTGTTCTGCCGAAATATTCTTTGGCCGGCTAGTTCTATGTGAATAGTTGGTATAGAAACATTGTGTCCTTATTGAAAATGTTATCTTGAAGTTATGCTCGGGACGACTTATCACAAGTTTGCCTTTGGTTGGCCAACATCAACATGTGGAGGCTATTCCTTCTTCAAGATGTTGCCTTGAAATTTTATGCCATTTCTTAGGTTACATATTGCTGGAAGAAAAATTATGATCCATGGACCTAGGGTTTATGGTAGGGTTATCAAGTTTTCCTTTTTCTTCCCTAAGCTGATTTGTAGGACGTCAGTGCTTAGGTTTCTCCTTCTTCCATTTTTTTAAGAAGTAGGACACTCCCCTTATATTAAAAACAAACATGTAGACAGATTCTACGTTTGAAGGGGATGCTGAATTCTTGATCAGAGAATCGATACTGCTATGCCTTACGGGCCTGCTTGAACGGTGAGTGCCAACTCGCCATCGTGCATAGCCATAGCGAGTCAAACTCAAAGGGTGCCACCTACTGGTGGACAGTAGTATACGGCACAAATTGAGATGCTTCCGCCCAATGCACATCTCGAGTATACTGTACTTCGGAGTCGTCCATCAACCATGCTAGTGAAGTGCCGAGACGCGCGAGCTTCTGCAACGGTGTTCCTCTCCAGGCGGTGTCACTTTGAATGGTCTCTTAACCGTGATTAAGACTAAACGGCTAGTTACCATGATGTTTTTTAGGGAACCAATGATGTTGGCATGTACGTATCAGGTAAGATCTTTACAGCATCTACAGCCGGACGATCCAAATCTGTCTTAAACATCTGGGCAGGCGGATTGGTCACTGATGGGTCACAAAATAATAAAAAATCAACCCACTTGGGTGCCTCAAACCGGCCTCAAACGCCTGGGTTGTCCGGCCTCCCTCATATCCAGCTAAAATATAGGGTGGATATGGGGCGGCCCGTGCACATCCGTCACGTCGAAGCAGACAGGCTCGGTCTACCATCGACCCCACGACTGTCCTACAAAAACTCAATCCGGCTCCTCTCTCGCTCCGTCCTCTCCTCTTCCCTCTCCGAATCTGATCCAATCCGGCACAATGTCGAGCTCCGACAACCACTACGGCTCCGATGTCGACGTCGACGAGGAGTTGGCCGTTCTCATTGCCTTGGAGCGGTCCAA
Organism: Triticum aestivum; assembly: GCF_018294505.1. Classification (NCBI taxonomy): domain Eukaryota; kingdom Viridiplantae; phylum Streptophyta; class Magnoliopsida; order Poales; family Poaceae; genus Triticum; species Triticum aestivum. The sequence goes on from NC_057811.1 coordinate 319,801,363, forward strand.
GGTGAACACTGGGGCAACTACGAATCTGCAGCGTCGCCCAAGCTCCCGTGCCGGCGCAGCGCAGACATTAGAGCTGGCCCCTCCCGGCCCGCGCGCAGCTCCGCCAGGGAAGCGCCGTTCGCTCCACCCCCGCGTCGTCCCCTTCCCCGCCGGCCGCTGCTTCGCGCGGGCAGCGGTGGGTGCTAGTGCCTGCGCCACCGGCCCGCAAGCGCGCTCCGAAATCGGAGGCGCCCGCAGCCCGCCGCGAGAGGCAGCAGGCGATGGAGCAGGACGCGATGGAGTAGTCCGTGCGCTGCCGCCGCGGGCAGGGGCGGAGATAGGGAGCGAGCAAGGGCTAGCACAGATCCTAGTATATATCACGTACTTGGCTGTAGATTTATTCCTTAACTACCGTTCAACTAGTACTGCATACGAAGGCCCAATGAATTGATTTCCTAAGTTTTGTGGCGCTGCGTGTACGTACCCAAGCCCAAACACAGCCCATGTCTCATCTCTAGGCCACCGTGGAGAATTTTGACCAAGCTTTCCTATCTTTCAAGTCGTTCAGAATAGATCGATCACGATTTTCTGCTAGCCGCCACTGGCCGCCCTAGCCGATCGACGGACGACACCGCCACACCGCCGTCCCCGTCTCTGCCTTTGCAGATCCTGCAGCGGCAATGATCTAGTCCGCAAACGCTGAAGTCTAATCCGCGGCGATGGCCCCGGATCATCGCCGCGGATTAGACTTCAGCGTTTGCGGACTAGATCATTGCCGCTGCAGGATCTGCAAAGGCAGAGACGGAGACGGCGGTGTGGCGGTGTCGTCCGTCGATCGGCTAGGGCGGCCAGTGGCGGCTAGCAGAAAATCGTGATCGATCTATTCTGAACGACTTGGAAGATAGGAAAGCTTGGTCAAAATTCTCCACGGTGGCCTAGAGATGAGACATGGGCTGTGTTTGGGATGGAGGGAGTACAAATTACTAGATGTGTTTTTCAGTCATACGGGAGATTTTGCTTGTAGTACATCTTAACTGTTGTTTCGTCCTCAGGTTGCCTTTTGGCATTTTTCGTTTTTATTGAACGTAGTCTGCACCCTGTCCTTCTATTTCGATGGAAGCAGGGCTGACTGCATTCGTCAATTTATGATATTTGTGTTTCACTGAAAAATAAATAGCTCCAAAGTTGAGATTATCTTATTGTTCGATGATCTTGCTAGTTGTAGACCTAAATTTAATCCTGTAGAAAGAAGCCCTTTTGTGAATTGCCAAAAATGTATTACTATGTTTTGATAAGTCAGTGTGATACATTATGACATTTTATTCTCAAAATTTTCTTCTAATATAGTAAGACAGCACACATTTAGGTGTGTACTGGAAAAAAAATTGCATGTACTATCCTTATCTTCTTCGCCCCCCTCATGCCTAAATCCTGGCTCCGCCCCTGGCCGCGGGATGCCGACGGAGTCCGATGAGGCTGAAGGGGCTCATCGTCCTCTCCCACGAAGACGGCAACGACCACAACTCCTCCGTTAACTCCGATGATCCACCACCTGCAGTCGACGCCAACAACTACGCTGGCGATCGGAAGAGCAAAGGCCCAGCGAGGAAGTGGTGAATCTCCCCCTTCTATGTATTTAATTTCTAGTTATTTATGTCTCTAGTTAGAACATGTCGGTTGTATGTAGATTATGTGAACTTTGAGTAGCTTTTGGAGATCTGTCTATGATCTTTTGGTGATTGAAATGTGCATATCTAGCTCCGTTTCATAGTCAGCGCGATGATCTACGTAATTTATCTTGATGTTGCGTGAGCAGTATTAAATATAGGAGTGCCCGGTCAATCTCTGGACTCGCCGCCGACGTTTGAGGGACCGAATTTGTCAAGTCCGGCAGTAGGTGCCCTTAGATTGTTAGATCGAAATCTAAGAAACGAGCACACATGTAAATTATTTGAGCCCACACGCGATTGTTTTTAATGGGGTCACTCTTGGGACCTCGTTTTTCTGCCGCGACAAAATGAAATCAGAGTTGTGCTGTGGAGATTTCAATAGTTTAACATGGCTGAGCGGAGAGCATGATCATACTTAATTCACATGCCGCGTGCAACCGACGATAAAGCTAAAGCCACCGGACAAAACAAAACATTCGTCAGTCAGTATCATTATGCATCCATAACCCGTAGGGGTAGGAGTATATTAATGTAGGACAAGACACAAGTCCCCGCAAGATGTAGTGCTACTAGCGCGTGGAAACTTTGAGTCTTTTACTGGATTCGATTGCCAACGTGTCGTCAGTTCTATAATAGGCATGGATACAAACCGCAACCACCAGGATCATTCCACATACCCTAGTAGTATACTAGAAAAAAGGCATTCCACATGTGGTGCATGACAAGACTCCGCAGCGTTGTCACTCAAAATATGCTTCCTAGTTCATTCGCATGCGGCATTGCTTAACTATACTTGGACGACTATTGTCTATTGTCTATTGAATAGTAAGGGTCCAGCCAAAATGGGGCCGCACGCATTCACAATGTTCACTTTAATATTTATTTTCAGCGAATTCACTTCGGTGTTTGGAAGTTACACGGACAGGGGGGAAATTAGCAGGGGCACGCACGTGTGAAGACACGCACCTTCCTAGCCCTTCCAAGCCACCCGTTTGCCTCTGACCCGCAAAGTAGTTAGACCGTGTACGGGGAACAATAAGTTTTAAGCTTTAAAACTTACGATTTTGTATCTAAAGTGTGTGATTTTCTCGGTCGCTCATATCATGTTTCGGAGTTGAAACTTGATTTTGTCAGTCGTGTGTATCAAGTTTCAAAGGTTTTTTCTTATTTCTCTTATGTTTTCTTGGGCTTAATTGTGTTGTGGCCCCAGCCGTCGTTTGTCTGGTGATGTTTGAATATGGGTTGTATGGACCGTTACTTTATTTATAAAACGGGGCAAACGTTTATTTCGAGAAAAGTTTCAAAGGTTGAAACTTAACGGAATTTCTGAAACTCTTCAAAATATGTTTGAAATGGATCTTATTTGGAAGCCCACGTCGTGAGAAACACAAATATGAAAACAAAACTTAATTTTGACTTTTTGTCCAAAAGATATAGAAGTTTAAGAAAGCCAAAAGAAAAAAGCACGCGTGAGAGACTCGGTGCTCCCGCACTTGCGTGCGACAAATCCTATGAGCATAGGGACAGAGAGTTCTTTGAGAATGCCGTTTTTGGCACGCTGGAGCATGTGCTCCCTAGGGCCAAAATGAATTTTCGATAAAAGCATCGCTTGTCACACAATTCTCGTGAGATGATCACTTTAGTCAGTGAATTCCGAAAACGTTGTGAATCGGCCACAAGGCTTTATTTTATGACCAAACTGGTCGCACCACTCTTCTAAGAGTTATGATCTCTACTGAACGTGTAGTCTTTTTGCGAAAACAACCTTGATAACTGTAGCGACCCGACCTCAGACGGTCAAGTCTCTGTGCTTTAGTGTCATCCCTGGATCGGTAATGCTGACACACACAATACTCAAAAGATTTATAATAGAGTATCAATCACACACTTATTACATCGAATGTCTCAAAAGAGAACTTAATACAATAAATATGGCTTAAGGCCATCTAACACGATAACAGCGGAAGGCTTGGAAGATAAAGTGAGTCCATCAACTCCAACGGCATAGTTGAGTGCATGACAACGACCTATTGCACTTTTACTCGTCGTCTGAAAAGTCTGCAACATAATACGTTGCAGCCCAAAAATGGGTCAGCACATGGAAAATGCTAGCAATATAACACAGTAGAGCAATGAACAGATAAATACTATCACTATATGCATATATGGCAGGTGGAGGCTCTATAGTTATATGATTTTGCTAAAAGCCAATTTTTTCCTACAATAAAGGAATAAATTTTATTTAACTATCATGGTAGTTGAAACATCATTGAGAAGGTTCCTCCAACTCAATCCCAATTAAAGATAATTATCAACCCAACAAATTAATTATATAGAGTGATGAGATCAACATGATAATTCAAGAACCAGATACTCAAGATGTCCATAACCGGGGACACGGCTAACCGTGATTAGTTCGTACACCCCGCAAAGGTTTGCGCACGTTTTTCCACAAGACTCGATCGCCTCCGTTGGATTTCTCGCACTACATGGTGTTTGAGAAACGGATGACCGAGACACAGTCTTTTAGAAGCATTAACTCTTTACTCTGGATGGACAGTTACACATACTTTCCCTCTACATCTGCTTGCCCACCACTGAAAGAGGTCATGCAACATACTCAACTATGCTAGAGCCCATAATAGCTTGTGGCTGCACACGGAAGTTTCTAGCATGAATAATCTTATGATCCCTTTGAGCCTGGGTGGTGGACCGTAGGATAATCACACGGGTACTTCGGGATATCCTAGGACAACACTGGATTCTCCAGATGCCCAAACCAGCAATCCATCCAGATGTGTATTAAAGTTGCCACCTTAAGTTGAACCATTAATTAACAACTCACATCTGTCATGGATACACTCAAAACCAATCCGCGTCTACGAGCATAGCATGGCATTATAAGCATAACGTAGAAGTAACTGAAGGAAATATGCCCTAGAGGCAATAATAAAGTATTATATATTTCCTTATATCATGATAAATGTTTATTATTCATGCTAGAATTGAATTAACCGGAAACATAATACATGTCTGAATACATAGACAAACAGAGTGTCACTAGTATGCCTCTACTTGACTAGCTCGTTAATCAAAGATGGTTATGTTTCCTAGCCATAGACATGAGTTGTCATTTGATTAACGGGATCACCTCATTAGGAGAATGACGTGATTGACTTGACCCATTCCGTTAGCTTAGCACCCGATCGTTTAGTATGTTGCTATTGCTTTCTTCATGACTTATACATGTTCCTATGACTATGAGATTATGCAACTCCCGTTTACCGGAGGAACACTTTGTGTGCTACCAAACGTCACAACGTAAATGGGTGATTATAAAGGTGCTCTACAGGTGTCTCCAAAGGTACTTATTGGGTTGGCGTATTTCGAGATTAGGATTTGTCACTCCGATTGTCGGAGAGCTATCTCTGGGCCCACTCGGTAATGCACATCACTATAAGCCTTGCAAGCATTGTGACTAATGAGTTAGTTGCGGGATGATGTATTACGGAACGAGTAAAGAGACTTGCCGGTAACGAGATTGAACTAGGTATCGAGATACCGACGATCGAATCTCGGGCAAGTAACATACCGATGACAAAGGGAACAACGTATGTTGGTTATGCGGTCTGACCGATAAAGATCTTCGTAGAATATGTGGGAGCCAATATGGGCATCCAGATCCCGCTGTTGGTTATTGACCGGAGAGGTATCTCGGTCATGTCTACATAGTTCTTGAACCCAAAGGGTCCGCACGCTTAACGTTACGATGACAGTTTTATTGAGTTTTGATGTACCGAGGAGTTCGGAGTCCCGGATGAGATCGGGGACATGACAAGGAGTCTCGAAATGGCCGAGACGTAAAAATCGATATATTGGACGACTATATTCGGACTTCGGAAAGGTTCCGAGTGATTCGGGTATTTTTCGGAGTACTGGAGAGTTACGGGAATTCGTATTGGGCCTTAATGGGCCATACGGGAAAGGAGAGAAAGGCCTCAAAAGGTGGCCGCACCCCTCCCCATGGTCTGGTCCGAATTGGACTAGGGAAGGGGGGCGCACCCTTCCTTCTTTCTCCTTCCCCCTTCCCTTCTCCTACTCCCACAAGGAAAGGAGGAGTCCTACTCCCGGTGGGAGTAGGACTCCCCCCTATGGCGCGCCTCTCCCCTTGGCCGGCTGCCTCCCCCTTGCTCCTTTATATACGGGGGCAGGGGGGCACCCCAGAGACACAACAATTGATCCTTGAGATCTCTTAGCTGTGTGCGGTGCCCCCGTCCACCAGATTACACCTCGATAATACCGTCGCGGAGCTTAGGCGAAGCCCTGCGTCGGTGGAACATCATCATCGTCACCACGCCGTCGTGCTGACGAAACTCTCCCTCAACACTCGGCTGGATCGGAGTTCGAGGGACGTCATCGAGCTGAACGTGTGTAGAACTTCAGAGGTGCCGTGCGTTCGGTACTTGATCGGTCGGATCGTGAAGACGTACGACTACATCAACCGCGTTGTGATAACGCTTCCGCTGTCGGTCTATGAGGGTACGTGGACAACACTCTCCCCTCTCGTTGCTATGCATCACCATGATCTTGCGTGTGCGTAGGAAATTTTTTGAAATTACTACGTTACCCAACAGTAACTCCCAAAGTTTGATAATAAACAGGGCAATACGTTCTACCTCATCATCTACTTCCCAAACCCACAAGTTAATCACATCCTAATCATGCAGTGTTTGAGGATTGTATCTAATGCATAAAAACTGGGTATGAAAAAGAGTATAATCAATGTGTTACTTGCCTTCCTGACGATCCGCAAAACATAGTGACTCGTAGTAGCACGCTTCGCACTCCGGGAATTCTATCACAAACAAACAATAGCATACATAAGCAATCAAGCAAAGAAGCATTGGTAAAACTCAAATAAGAAGATATAACCAGAAAGTTCAACTTAAGAACTCCGGTTTGCAAAAAGAATCAAATCAAACGGAGCAGCGAAACTCAAACTACGAAAGAAATAAGATCCAATTACTAATCTGGACTAAAGTCAAGTTGGTTAAACAGAAAGAGGGGCTTCGAGACGAAGATCTAGCCGCTTGAATCGCCTGATTCCGATAAACTAGCGAAAAAATAAACTAAAACGAAAATCGAATCAAAAATCGCGATCGGAAATAATCGTGAAAAACCCTGGAAAAAGAAAAACTGACGAACAGGCTAACGAACGAACGTTCGCTGTCTGTGACTAACGGGTGAACGGCGTTCGTTTAAACGAATGAACGGACGAACGTCCCCAAAATAAATAAACTGACGGAAAAACCGATCTAATGAATTAAACTGGAAAATAAAAAAAATAAAAAAAGATCTAGATCTAGGGTTTACCGAAATAAACCGACGAAAAAAAACGGCGGCGGCGGTGGCTAACTCCGGCGAAGTCGGCGGCTGGCGCGGCAGCGCGGCGAGGCGGCGCGGCGCGACGGCGTCGGCGTGGCGCGTGGCTCGAGGCGGCGGCGGCTAGGGTTTGGGAGGCGCGGGCGGGCCGGCGGCGGGGTGAGCTGCCGGGGGGGCTCGGGCGGCTTATAAAGGCGACCTGGCCTGGGGAGTCCGGGCCGGTTACGGCCCTTAGGTCGGTTATTTTTTTAATAATTCTGACGCGCAGAAAAGGAAAGAAAAAGAATACTAAACGGACTCCAAAAATCCCGAAATAAATTTTCCCCGTCCTCTAAAAATACGTCGAACAAGGTGAACATTTATTTGGGCCAAAAATGCAATTTTGAAAAATGCGTATCTTCCCTAATTCAAATAAAATTGCAATAAAGTCCGAATAAAAACAAATATTTGATTTGAATATATTTCCTCCAATATTTCATTTATTTTGGGAGAAGTCATATTATCTCCTCTCAGATATTTTAATATGAAATATTTTTGGAGAGAAAATAAATTAAAACCAAAGTGATCCTTGTTTCAATATTTGATAAAAGTCAAATATGAAAAACGTGAAATCCCCAACTCTCTCCAAGGGTCCTTGAGTTGCTTAGAATTTTCAGGATCGCGAAACAAAATGCAATAAAATATGATATGCATGAATGACATATGTATAACATTCCAAATTGAAAATTTGGGATGTTACAAACCTACCCCCCTTAAGATGAATCTCGCCCTCGAGATTCGGGTTGGCTAGGAAATAGGTGTGGGTGGTATTTGCGTAGATCATCCTCTCGTTCCTAGGTGGCTTCATCCTCCGTATGGTGGCTCCACTGAACTTTGCAAAACTTGATAACCTTGCTGCGAGTAACTCGACTGGCAAACTCAAGAATCTTGACAGTTTTCTCCTCATATGTCAAATCACTGTCCAACTGAATCGCTTCCAGCGGCACTGTATCTCTCAGAGGAATATCGGCCATCTCTGCATGGCACTTCTTCAACTGGGAAACGTGAAACACATCATGTACTCCTGACAGTCCTTCGGGTAACTCCAACTTGTAGGCAACCTGTCCCATTCATTCCAAAACACGGTACGGTCCTACAAATCTCGGGGCTAACTTTACCTTAACTCCAAAACGCTTAACTCCTCGAAGAGGTGACACTCGCATATATGATCTGTCTCCGATTTCATAGACTACCTCCTTGTGTTTTGAATCTGCATAACTCTTCTGTCGGGACTGAGCTACCTTCAGTCTATCCCGAATCAGCTTAACCTTCTCTTCAGACTCCTTAATCAAATCTGGTCCAAACAACTAGCGGTCTCCAACTTCATCCCACATCAACGGTGTTCGGCATCTTCTTCCATACAGGGCTTGGAAAGGTGCCATCCTCAAACTGGCCTGGTAGCTGCTATTGTAAGAGAACTCCACGTAGGGCAAGTTGTCATCCCAACTAGATCCGTAATCTAGCGCACAAGCTCTCAACATGTCCTCCAGAATCTGATTGACTCTCTCAGTCTGTCCATCTGTCTGCGGGTGAAAAGCTGTACTAAACTCCAGCCTGGTTCCCAAAGTCTGGTGCAGCTGGTGCCAAAACTTTGAAGTAAACTGTGTTCCTCTATCTGATACGATGGTCTTCGAAACTCCGTGCAGACATACGATCCTGGTCATATATATCTTAGCCAACTTAGCACTGGTATAGGTGGTTTTCACGGGGATAAAGTGGGCTACTTTGGTCAAGCGATCCACTACTACCCAGATAGAATCATATCCTGATCGGGTCCTGGGCAATCCGGTGATAAAATCCATGCCAAGCTTATCCCACTTCCATTCGGGTATCAGCATAGGCTGCAGTAATCCTGCTGGCTTCTGATGTTCTGCCTTCACTCTCTGACATACATCACATACGGCTACATACTCGGCAATATCCTTCTTCATACCAGTCCACCAGAAACACTCCTTCAAATCCAAATACATCTTGGTGTTTCCGGGGTGTATCGAGTATGGCGAGTCATGAGCTTCCTGAAGTATCAACTTCCCGATCTCTGTATTATTGGGCACATATATACGGTCCTCAAACCATAAGGTGTCTTTCTCATCCTCACAAAAACCTTTGGCTTTTCCTTCACTCATCTTCTCCTTTATGCCAGCAATCTCCTTGTCATCCTTCTGAGCTTCTCGAATCCTTCCCAACAATGTAGACTGAACTTCCATTGCTGCAACATAACCTCTAGGAACAATCTCCAAACGAAGTTCCCTGAGATCCTCGGCTAACTCCTTTGGCATCCCTCCGCTTACAAGGGTATTAACATAACTCTTACGGCTCAAAGCGTCTGCTACGACATTGGCCTTTCCTGGATGATAATGCAGCTTCATGTCATAATCCTTTATGAGTTCTAACCATCTCCTCTGCCTGAGGTTCAGCTCCTTCTGAGTAAAGATGTACTTCAAACTCTTGTGATCCGTGTACACATCGCAACGGTTTCCAATAAGAAAATGTCTCCAGGTCTTTAAGGCATGCACTACGGCTGCTAACTCCAAATCATGCGTGGCATAATTCAACTCGTGCAGTTTCAGTTGTCGTGAGGCATACGAAACAACTCTCCCGTCTTGCATAAGTACTCCTCCAAGTCCTAAGCGAGAGGCGTCGTAATACACTTGGAAATCCTTGCGTATATCTGGTAGAATCAGCACTGGGGCTGTAGTCAAACACTTCTTCAACTCCTGGAAACTTGCTTCACATTCATCAGTCCAATGGAACTTAGTGTCCTTCCTCAACAATGCCGTCATTGGCTTCGCAATCTTAGAAAAATTCTCAATGAATCTCCGATACTATCCCGCGAGTCCAAGAAAACTGCGGATCTCTCCAACTGAGGTGGGTGCCAACCACTACTGACTGAACCTTGGTGGGATCCACTGCAATACCTTCTCCAGATATAACATGTCAAAGAAATCCAACTTCCTTCAACCAAAACTCAAACTTGCTGAACTTGGCATATAACTGATGTTCCCTGAGCTTCTCGAGAACTAAACGCAAATGCTCCTTGTGTTCGTCTTCATTCTTCGAGTATACCAAGATATCATCAATGAACACCATGACAAACTTATCCAAGAACTCCATGAACACCTTGTTCATCATACTCATGAAATAGGCAGGGGCGTTATTTAGTCCAAATGACATAACCGTATACTCATATAACCCGTACCTTGTGGTGAAAGCGGTTTTGGGTATATCCTTCTCTCGGATCTTCAGCTGGTGATATCCTGATCGCAGATCGATCTTCGAAAACACCTTAGCTCCTTGCAACTGGTTAAACAAATCATTGATCATCTGCAGTGGATACTTATTCTTGATTGTCACCTCATTCAACGAACGATAATCAACAACCATCCTTAAGGATCCATCCTTGTTCTCGACCAAGAGCACTGGGGCTCTCCATGGTGATGAAATTCTTCGAATGTAACCTTTCTCCAATAACTCCTTAATCTGCTTCTTAATCTCCTCTAGATCGTTTGCGGGCATCCGGTATGGTCTCTTCGATATGGGCTCGGTGCCTGGCAACAACTCTATCAAAAACTCGATATCTCGATCTGGTGGCATGCCTGGTAACTCCTCCGGAAATACATCCGGGTAATCCTTCACTACCGGCACTTCCTCCTGAACAACTCCCGTGAGAGAATTTACTTGGGTCCTCCTTGGCGCATGCCTGGAAACATACTTGATCCTTTTTCCCTCCGGGATGGTGAGTAAAATTGACTTACTCGCGCAATCGATGTTTCCCCCATACATCGATAGCCAATCCATTCCTAGTATCACATCCAAACCTTGTGACTCCAGAATTATCAGGTCTGAGGGGAAAACATGGCTTCCAATGGTCAATGGCATCTGAAAACATCCTTGTCTTGCCATATATTCCGCTCCTGGCGAACTTACTAACATAGGTGTCCTAAGTACCTTAGTGGGAAACTTATACTTATCCACGAATCCCCTTGATATGTATGAATGCGATGCACCAGTATCGAAAAGAACAATTGCAGTAAAAGACTTAACCAAAATCTTACCGACAACTGCATCTGGCTCCTCCTTGATACGTCTCCGTCGTATCTACTTTTCCAAACACTTTTGCCCTTGGTTTGGACTCTAACTTGCATGATTTGAATGGAACTAACCCGGACTAACGCTGTTTTCAGCAGACTTTCCATGGTGTTATTTATGTGCAGAAACAAAAGTTCTCGGAATGACCTGAAACTCCACGGAACGTCTATTTGGAAATAATAAAAAATCCTTGCAAAAGATGAAGACCAGGGGCCCACACCCTGTCCACGAGGGTGGGGGGCGCCCTCCCCCCTAGGGCGCGCCCCCTACCTCGTGGGCCCCCTGGAGCTCCTCCGACCTCAACTCCAACTCTATATATTTGCTTTCGGGGAGAAAAAATCAAGAGAGAAGAATTCGTCGCGTTTTACGATACGGAGCCGCCGCCAAGCCCTAAAACCTCTCGGGAGGGCTGATCTGGAGTCCGTTCGGGGCTCCGGAGAGGGGGATTCGTCGCCGTCGTCATCATCAACCATCCTCCATCACCAATTTCATGATGCTCACCGCCGTGCGTGAGTAATTCCATCGTAGGCTTGCTGGACGGTGATGGGTTGGATGAGATCTATCATGTAATCGAGTTAGTTTTGTTAGGGTTTGATCCCTAGTATCCACTATGTTCTGAGATTGATGTTGCTATGACTTTGCTATGCTTAATGCTTGTCACTAGGGCCCGAGTGCCATGATTTCAGATCTGAACCTATTATGTTTTCATGAATATATGTGAGTTCTTGATCCTATCTTGCAAGTCTATAGTCACCTACTATGTGTTATGATCCGGCAACCCCGAAGTGACAATAATCGGGACCACTCCCGGTGATGACCATAGTTTGAGGAGTTCATGTATTCACTATGTGCTAATGCTTTGTTCCGGTACTCTATTAAAAGGAGGCCTTAATATCCCTTAGTTTCCATTAGGACCCCGCTGCCACGGGAGGGTAGGACAAAAGATGTCATGCAAGTTCTTTTCCATAAGCACGTATGACTATATTCGGAATACATGCCTACATTACATTGATGAATTGGAGCTAGTTCTGTGTCACCCTATGTTATGATTGTTACATGATGAACCGCATCCGGCATAATTCTCCATCACCGATCCAATGCCTACGAGCTTTTCACATATTGTTCTTCGCTTATTTACTTTCCGTTGCTACTGTTACAATCACTACAAAACACCAAAAATATTACTTTTGCTACCGTTACTTTGTTACCGTTACCACTACTATCATATTACTTTGCTACTAAATACTTTGCTGCAGATATTAAGTTATCCAGGTGTGGTTGAATTGACAACTCAACCACTAATACTTGAGAATATTCTTTGGCTCCCCTTGTGTCGAATCAATAAATTTGGGTTGAATACTCTACCCTCGAAAACTGTTGCGATCCCCTATACTTGTGGGTTATCAAGACTATTTTCTGGCGCCGTTGCCGGGGAGCATAGCTCTATTCTTTGAGTCACTTGGGATTTATATCTGCTCGTCACTATGAAGAACTTGAAAGACGCTAAGACAATAATTTATCCCTCAAATACGAGGGGAGGTAAGGAATTGCCATCTAGCTCTGCATTTGATTCACCTTCTGTTTTGAGTAAGCTTGCGACACCTAAACCTGCTTCTGCTATTCGTTCTGATATGTCGCATGTTATTGATGATGCCACTTCTGCTATGCATGATACTTATGATGAAACTACTTCTATGCTTGATACTACTGTGCCACTTAGTGAATTTCTTGATGAACAAATTGCTAGGGCTAGAGAGAAAGAAATTATTGAAACTGATTATATTGATGAAAGTGATGATGAAGACTTGCCTGTTATTCCTGAGGGTTATGTTTTTGATAAAGAAGCTTCTTTAGCTATTTTAGCTTGCAAAGATAGATATGAGCTCAAGAGGCTATTAGCTAAATGGAATCAGCAATCTCTTAATGATAGAATGAAACCTGACCCTGCTTTTGCTACTTCACCTATTTCTATTACCGATAAGGATTATGAATTCTCTGTTGATCCTGATATAATTACTTTGGTCGAATCTGATCCTTTTCATGGTTATGAATCTGAAACTGTTGTGGCACATCTTACTAAATTAAACGATATAGCCACCCTGTTCACTAATGATGAGAGATCTCGCTACTTTTATATCCTTAAAATATTTCCGTTCGCATTAAAGGGTGATGCTAAGATATGGTTTAATTCTCTTGATCCTGGTTGTGTGCGTAGTCCCCAGGATATGATTTATTACTTCTCTGCTAAATATTTCCCTGCTCTGAGGGAAATATACAATTTTGTGCAAATTGAAGAAGAGAGTCTCCCACAAGCTTGTGGGAGGCTTCTCAAGTTACTTAATGCTTTGCCCGATCATCCTCTTAAGAAAAATGAAATACTTGATATCTTTTATAATGGACTAACCGATGCTTCCGGAGATTACCTGGATAGTTGTGCTGGTTCTGTTTTCAGGGAAAGGACACCGGATGAAGCTGAAATTCTATTGAATAATATGTTGACAAATGAAAATAATTGGACACCTCCTGAGCCAATTCCTGAGCCTATTCCTAAACCAACTCCGAAGAAGAGAGGTGTTCTATTTCTCAGTCCTGAAGATATGCAAGAGGCAAAGAAATCTATGACAGAAAAGGGTATTAAAGCTGAAGATATTAGGAATTTACCTCCTATTGAAGAAATACACGGTCTTAATTTACCACCTGTTGAAGAAACATATGATCTTAATCCATTACCTACTGAAGAACCTCATGGTCTTGACAACCCGACACATGTAGTAAAGGTAAATTCTCTATATAGATTTGATGAAGGTGATATTCCTCACTATAAGTCTGCTAGACAATGCTTAGAAGAGTTTGATAATTTTATTATCAACAAGAAAACTTCAATGCTTATTTTGGTAGACAATTGAAATACAATTCCAATACGCTTGAACACTTGGGTGATTATATGTCTAGAGTTAAAGGTGAACTTAAACTCATTAGTAAACATGCTTCTATGGTTACCACGCAAGTAGAACAAGTACTTAAGGCTCAAAATGATTTGATCAATGAAATGAATAGTAAGAAAAATGATTATGCTGTTAGAGTGGCTACTAGAACTGGTAGAATGACTCAGGAACCTTTGTATCCTGAAGGCCACCCTAAGAGAATTGAGCAAGATTCTCAGAGAAATAATATTGATGCACCTAGTCCTTCTAAAAAGAAGAAAAAGAAAAATGATAGGACTTTGCATGCTTCTAGTGAACCTATTGCTGAACCACCTGAGAATCCAAATGATATATCTATTTCTGATGCTGAAACACAATCTGGTAATGAACATGAACCTAGTGAAAATGTTAATGATGATGTTCATGATGATGCTCAACCTAGTAATGATAATGATGTAGAAATTGAACCTGTTGTTGATCTTGATAACCCACAATCAAAGAATCAACGTTATGATAAGAGAGACTTTGTTGCTAGGAAACATGGTAAAGAAAGGGAACCTTGGGTTCAGAAACCCATGCCTTTTCCTCCCAAACCATCCAAGAAAAAGGATGATGAGGATTTTGAGCGCTTTGCTGAAATGATTAGACCTATCTTTTTGCGTATGCGATTAACTGATATGCTCAAAATGAATCCTTATGCTAAGTATATGAAAGATATTGTTACAAATAAGAGAAAGATACCTGAAGCTGAAATTTCCACCATGCTTGCTAATTACACTTTTAAAGGTGGAATACCTAAGAAACTTGGAGATCCAGGAGTACCCACTATACCATGCTCCATTAAAAGAAACTATGTTAAAACTGCTTTATGTGATCTTGGAGCCGGTGTTAGTGTTATGCCTCTCTCTTTATATCGTAGACTTGATTTGAATAAGTTGACACCTACTGAAATATCTTTGCAAATGGCTAATAAATCAGCTGCTATACCTGTCGGTATTTGTGAGGATGTGCCTGTTGTGGTTGCAAACGTTACTATTTTAACGGACTTTGTTATTCTTGATATTCCCGAGGACGATAGTATGTCTATTATTCTTGGAAGACCTTTTTTGAATACTGCAGGGGCTGTTATTGATTGCAACAAAGGCAATGTCACTTTTCATGTTAATGGTAATGAGCATACGGTACACTTTCCGAGGAAACAACCTCAAGTTCATAGTATCAACTCTATTGGAAAAATTCCATCAATTATATTTGGAGGTTTTGAATTTCCTCTTCCTACTGTCAAGAAGAAATATGATATTCTTATTATTGGGGATGTGCATATCCCCGTTGAGGTAACATAGTGTTATTCGAAATTTCTCCGGTTCCATGTTATTCGGAATGAGTTTGTTAACAAGACTGATCAACCTTGTTAGTGGATTCCTTTTGATGAGCATGAGATGGATGAAACTAGAAGGCACAGCCTTCTGTACCTTCCTTCTACTTTCCTGTTATTTAGTTGAAATAAAGTAAAAATAGTATTTTCTGTCTGTTTTCTGAGTTATCCGTGCAATATAAAAATACCCCGAAAATAAAAGTTCTCCAAATGCCCTGAAAATGGAATATGATTTTTTCTAGAATTTTTGAGAATATCTGGCACTGAGAGCACAGCAGGAGGGGCAAGCACCTGGCCACGAGGGTGGAGGGCGCGCCCCCCTGCCTCGTGGTCCCACGGTGACCGTCCTCCACTCATTCCTGCACCCATACACTCCTTCTTCCTCCCAAAAACACCAATATCCAGCTCAAGCACGAGTTCTAGCTCATTTTGCTGCGATTTTCGATCTCCTTGCTCAAAGCACCTCTCACAAAACTGCTTGGGGAGATTGTTCCTTGGTATGTGACTCCTCCATTGGTCCAATTAGTTTTTGTTCTAGTGCTTTATTCATTGCAAATTTTTGTTGCCTAGGTGACCATGTTCTTGAGCTTGCATGTCAAATTTATATGGTTCCAAGTAGTTCTAATGCATGATATAGGCTCTAGGCACTTGTAGGAGTAGTTGCTATCAATTTTATTGAGTTGGTTCACTTTTGTTTGAAGTTACTAAAAATTTCAGAAATTTTTCAGAGGAAGAAATATGCTTAGGAAAATGTTTCAAGGTGGTTCTTCAAGGAAGCAAGGACCCAGGCTTGCAATTCGTGATGCTGACGAGGAGCCACCAAGGGACGCTCCAGTGTGGCCCTGTGAATGGCCTTTAGAAAATTTTATGGATCGAGCGGGAATCAAGGAAGAATTTAACGCATATTTGCGTAACGCCGATCTTGTGAGCTTTGAGGCAGACAAATGCCGCCAGTACCACTATCTCACTAGTACATTTGTGAGGAGGTTTGAATTTTCATATTCACGTAATTCTCCAACTGTCCTGTTTGATCTTTATGAAAAATCTTATACCATGGACTTATAGGATTTTACTTCTGCTTGCAAACTTCCACAATGGGGTAGTGTTAGTGAAGCCCGTAAATCTGAATTTAGAAACTTTCTTGCTGGTATAACCGTGGGGGAATCTAGAGATATAGCACAAGCTACCATAGGGAGCATTCATTTCCCTGCTATACATCATTTTGCTCTTTTCATAGGTAGGTGCATAAATGGTAAAGATGAAGCATGTCACATGTGTGTCCCTGATCTCAGTATTCTTAGGAGTGCTGTGTTAGGAGACCAAACTTATAATTTGGGAGCCATTGTTGCACGTAGGTTGCATAATAATAGATCTAATGGTATAATTCTATGGTCTATAACCAGTTTGTCGAGAGGAATGAATCACCTCTCCGATATCGCTTAATCTTTGATAGACGTCATGCTTTCCGTATTACTCTCCCTGCTCCTGCCTTGTTTGATTATCAGGCAAAAGGAAGACATTTTATCACTAGAGAGGAGGCAGATGAGTACGAGAGGAGGGCGGAGGCAGCTCGCCGCCACGCTGCAGCTCAGGAAGCGATAAACGCTGAATCTCAGTACGACCCCAGCTACACCTACGGGTATCCGCCAGGCCATCCTTGGCAATGAACCAACTTAGGCCAAAAGCCTAAGCTTGGGGGATTACGTATTTCCCACCGACATTACATTTATGTTCACACACTCATTGCTAAATGTCGGTGCTCATACTCTTTCACTGTAATATCCATGCTAGTTTATTTTCTTTTTCTTGCTTTCTTCTTGTGTGTTTGATAAACCTTAAGAAAAACCAAAAAAATAGTTGTAGCTTTTAGTTAGTTTACTTTTCTTGCTGTAGTAGTAATAATTAAAAAGAAAACCCAAAAGATTTCCCGTTCTTCTTTTGCTTGTTGGGAGCTTTCCCGTGTAAATAGCTTTTATTTCTTTTCTTTGGGGTCGATAGGAGAAGACCATGATTAAATTGTTGAAGTCGCTCTTATATGCATTATTGTTGATTTAACTAAGAGCCCATATTGCCTTGTCTTCTCCTGTTTATTGAATGCTCGCAGATTCCAGCTTAGTCCAATGCACGTGCACTCTTATTATTATTCACATCGTTCGGTCGTGCAAGTGAAAGGCAATTATCATGATATATGATGGACTGAATGAGATGAGAAAAGCTGGTATGAACTCAACCTCTCTTGTTTTTGTAAATATGATTAGTTCATCGTTCCTGATTCAGCCTATTATGAATAAATATGTTGGCAATGACAATTAGAGATCATAGTTGCTCGTGCCATGCTTGATTAGCTATGAGTTATAATGGTTTACCTTGCGTGCCAACATGCTATTAAAATGGTTGTGATGTGGTATGATGGGGTGGTATCCTCCTTCGAATGATTTAAGTGACTTGACTTGGCACATGTTCACACATGTAGTTGAAACAAAATCAACATAGCCTTCACGATATTTATGTTCATGGTGGATTATATCCTACTCATGCTTGCATCCAATGTTTATTAATTTTAATGCATGTTCGTGACTGTTGTCGCTTCCTAGTCTTTTGCTAGCCTTCACTGCTACTAAGCGGGAATACTGCTTGTGCATCCAATCCCTTAAACCCCAAAGTTATGCCATATGAGTCCACTATACCTTCCTATATGCGGTATCTACCTGCCGTTCCAAGTAAATTTGTATGTGCCAAACTCTAAACCTTCAAATAAACATTCTGTTTTGTATGCTCGAATAGCTCATGTATCAACTAGGGCTGCCCTTATCTTCCATGTTAGGCGGGTTATTCTCAAGAGGAGTGGACTCCGCTCCTCACTCATGAGAAAATGGCTGGTCACCGGGATGCCCAGTCCCATGCTTTATGCAAACTAAATCAAAATAAGTGCAAACAAAACTCCCCCTGGGACTGTTGCTAGTTGGAGACACTCGTTGTTTCGAGCAAGTCATGGATTGATGCTTGTTGGTGGAGGGGGAGTATAAACTTTACCATTCTGTTTGGGAACCGCCTATAATGTGTGTAGCATGGAAGATATCGCCATCTCTTAGTTGTTATGTTGACAATGAAAGTATGCCGCTCAAAATATTATTTATCTCTATTTCAAAACCGAGCTCTGGCACCTCTACAAATCCCTGCTTCCCTCTGCGAAGGGCCTATCTATTTACTTTATGTTGAGTCATCACCCTCTTATTAAAAAGCACTAGCTGGAGAGCGCAGCTGTCATTTGCATCCATTACTATTAATTTATATTGGGTATGACTATGACTGGATCTCTTTTACCATGAATTACAATGTCTAGTCAGTCCTTGATCTTTAAAGGTGCTCTGCATTTATGTTTTGCGGTCTCAGAAAGGGCTAGCGAGATACCATCTTGTTATATCATATCATGATTGTTTTGAGAAAGTGTTGTCATCCGAGATTTATTATTATGCTCGCTAGTTGATTATGCCATTGATATGAGTAAACATGAGACCTAAGAGTTATTGCAAATGTGGTTAGTCATAATCTTTGCTGAAAACTTGAATGCTGGCTTTACATATTTACAACAACAAGAGCAAACAGAGTTTGTAAAAGTTTTTCTTTATCACTTTCAGTTTATCAACTGAATTGCTTGAGGACAAGCAAAGGTTTAAGCTTGGGGGAGTTGATACGTCTCCGTCGTATCTACTTTTCCAAACACTTTTGCCCTTGTTTTGGACACTAACTTGCATGATTTGAATGGAACTAACCCGGACTGACGCTGTTTTCAGCAGACTTTACATGGTGTTATTTATGTGCAGAAACAAAAGTTCTCGGAATGACCTGAAACTCCACGGAACGTCTATTTGGAAATAATAAAAATCCTTGCAAAAGATGAAGACCAGGGGGCCCACACCCTGTCCACGAGGGTGGGGGCGCGCCCTCCCCCCTAGGGCGCGCCCTCCTACCTCGTGGGCCCCCTGGAGCTCTTCCGACCTCAACTCCAATTCTATATATTTGCTTTCGGGGAGAAAAAAATCAAGAGATAAGAATTCATCGCGTTTTATGATACGGAGCCACCGCCAAGCCCTAAAACCTCTCGGGAGGGCTGATCTGGAGTCCGTTCGGGGCTCCGGAGAGGGGGATTCGTCGTCGTCATCATCAACCATCCTCCATCACCAATTTCATGATGCTCACCGCTGTGCGTGAGTAATTCCATCGTAGGCTTGCTGGACGGTGATGGGTTGGATGAGATCTATCATGTAATCGAGTTAGTTTTGTTAGGCTTTGATCCCTAGTATCCACTATGTTCTGAGATTGATGTTGCTATGACTTTGTTATGCTTAATGCTTGTCACTAGGGCCCGAGTGCCATGATTTCAGATCTGAACCTATTATGTTTTCATGAATATATGTGAGTTCTTGATCCTATCTTGCAAGTCTATAGTCACCTACTATGTGTTATGATCCGGCAACCCCGAAGTGACAATAATCGGGACCACTCCCGGTGATGACCATAGTTTGAGGAGTTTATGTATTCACTATGTGCTAATGATTTGTTCCGGTACTCTATTAAAAGGAGGCCTTATTACCCCTTAGTTTCCATTAGGACCCCGCTGCCACGGGAGGGTAGGACAAAAGATGTCATGCAAGTTCTTTTCCATAAGCACGTATGACTATATTCGGAATACATGCCTACATTACATTGATGAATTGGAGCTAGTTCTGTGTCATCCTATGTTATGATTGTTACATGATGAACCGCATCCCGCATAATTCTCCATCACCGATCCAATGCCTACGAGCTTTTCACATATTGTTCTTCGCTTATTTACTTTCCTGTTGGTACTGTTACAATCACTACAAAACACCAAAAATACTACTTTTGCTACCATTACTTTTGTTACCGTTACCAATACTATCATATTACTTTGCTACTAAATACTTTGCTCCAGATATTAAGTTATCCAGGTGTGGTTGAATTGACAACTCAACTGCTAATACTTGAGAATATTCTTTGGCTCCCCTTGTGTCGAATCAATAAATTTGGGTTGAATACTCTACCCTCGAAAACTGTTGCGATCCCCTATACTTGTGGGTTATCACTCCTCAACTTCCTCCATGTTCATGTGGTTCACTTGTCCCCTATTGAAAGGGTTGGGCTTCTTCCCAGCGCTTCCATTGCCATTACCATTCTTTGCTTCAGGGCACTCAGTGTCATAGTGTCTAGTCTTCCCGCACTTGAAACAAGTAATGTGACTTAGGTCCTTCTTGGCGGGTGTGGCTGGGTTAGAGCGGTTCTGATTGCTGCCTGCTCCTTTCCCGTTTCCATTCTTGGAGCCATTGTGGTTGTGAGAACTCCCTCCATTGTGGGTGTGGCCTCCATGGTTATGGACAAGTCCTCCCGAGTTCGCGGTGAAACGAGGCTTCTTCTCAGCTCCCGAATTGTACTTTCCTTGTCCATACTTCCTTTTGCGGCTCTCAATCTGCTGTTGCTTCCCTTCAATCATAAGATCCTTGTCTACCAACTCTTGATAGTTGTTGAATGTTTCCACCGTCAACTGCATGCTAATCTCATCATTTAGCCCTTCCATAAACTTCTCCTGCTTCGCGGCATCTGTGGCCACATCATCAGGGGCATAACGAGATAGCTTACTAAACTCATCTACGTACTGAGCCACAGTATGATTTTCCTGGCGTAAGTTGTGAAACTCACGCTTCTTCATGCTCATGGCTCCAGTTGAGACATGGGCTGTGCGGAATGCTTGCTGAAACTGATCCCAAGTGACATTGGCTATGGGAAAAGTGGCTGTGTAATTCTCCCACCATGACGCTCCTGGTCCATCCAATTGGTGTGCGGCAAAACGCACCTTCTCAGCATCTGTGCAACCGGTGGTGGTCAACTCCCTTCCAATCCTGTGTAGCTCGTCATCTGCAACTATTGGCTCGGTGCTACTGGAGAACACCGGCGGCTGTAACCTCAGAAAACAGGCTAAGTTGTCAACTGGAGGAGGGTTGTTGTTGTTGTTGTTTTTGTTGTGGTTGTTGTTGTTGTTGCCTTGGTTCTGAACTAATATCTGCATCAAGGCATTCTGCTGCTGGATCAACTGGGTGATCTCCGGTGGGAAGACAAATCCGGTGTCACGTCTCGGAGGCATCTGATGGGTTTAGAGGGGAGAGATTTAGAATAGAAATTAGGTCTAGTGAGAAAACACTACCCATATGCACATGAGGCAAGCACAATCGTATCACTCAATCAATCAAGCAAGGGCATACAATCGGTCTAGAACTATCGTTAAAAGTGCTCAGACTACTACTATGTGCAGGGGAAAATACTAGTAGTCGTATGGTGGTCATCTAGAAATATTGATCGGTGGAAGACTCCAGCTTCGTCTTCATAATCATCATCACTATCGTCAGGGTCGGAGTCGGTTTCGTCCATGATGATGTAGTCTTCGGAACGAATCTCCTTGGGTTCGTCGTCTTCTCCTCCTGACGCGGGGTCTCCCATGAAAACTCCTAGCTTCTTTGTCAGGTCGTCGTTCTTCTCCACGAGTATCATGATTTCCTCCTCATAATCATCGCGTGTAGCCTTGAGTTCCTCTTCAAGCTCGGTGATCCTGGTCATCGCCTTCTTTAAATCTATCATGCTTGCGCACATCTGGTTCTCCTGGCGTCGAATGTGTTGGTTTAACTCCTGGATGAATGCTGCAATGGACCTGTCCTTCCTGGTGCTGACTATCTCCCATTGCTCATCTCGGCGCCCGCATATCTGGTAGATAGTATCCTTGAGATCCTTGTGGTAAACTTCACCGATGCATCCCATGGCGATGTGGGCTGCCATGTTGTTTCCTAGACTCCAGGTGGGTGCATCAAAGGAAAACTCTATGGGCTCAGTGACTGGCATGAATGTCATTCCTGGAACTTGAACTTGAATCATCCGGCGCTCCTCTTCTGGTAATGTGGCATTGTAGGTCCCGGTGAAGCTTGGTCTTCCAATGTTCAGATATCTAGTGACTTCCTTCAAGGGTCGTCCAAAGGGGGTGTCTTCATCCGGTTGTGCAAACTTGTTCCTCGAATCCGCCATCCTAAAGAGTAGAAAATGGAGAGGAGTCAGAAATGAGTAGAGAAGAGTGACCTATGGCTTTTCTTAGTGCTCGTGTCCTACATTCAGCGTGTGCTCTGATACCATCTTGTAGCGACCCGACCTCATACGGTCACGTCTTTGTGCTTCATTGTCATCCCTGGATCGGTAATGCTGACACACACAGTACTCGAAGGATTTATAACAGAGTAGCAATCACACACTTATTACATCGAATGTCTCAAAAGGGAACTTAATAAAATAAATATGGCTTAAGGCCATCTAACACGATAACAGCGGAAGGCTTGGAAGATAAAGTGAGTCCATCAACTCCAACGGCATAGCTGAGTGCATGACAACGACCTATCGCACCTTTACTCATCGTCTGAAAAGTATGCAACATAATACATTGCAGCCCGAAAATGGGTCAGCACATGGAATATGCTGGCAACACAACACAGTAGAGCAATGAACAGATAAATACTATCACTATATGCATATATGGCAGGTGGAGGCTCTATAGTTATATGATTTTGCGAAAAGCCAATTTTTCCCAACAACAAAGGAATAAATTTTATTTAACTATCATGGTAGTTGAAACATCATTGAGAAGGTTCCTCCAACTCAATCCCAATTAAAGGTAATTATCAACCCAACAAATTAATTATATAGAGTGATGAGATCAACATGATAATCCAAGAACCAGATACTCAAGATGTCCTTAACCAGGGACACGGCTAACCATAATTAGTTTGTACACTCTGCAGATGTTTGTGCACTTTTCCCCACAAGACTCGATCGCCTCCGTTGGATTTCTCGCACTACATGGTGTTTGAGAAACGGATGACTGAGACACAGTCTTTCAGAAGTATTAACTCTTTACTCTGGATGGGCAGTTACACCTACTTTCCCTCTACATCTCCTAGCCCACCACTGAAAGAGGTCATGCAACATACTCAACTATGCTAGAGCCCATAATAGCTTGTGGCTGCACACGGAAGTTTCGAGCATGAATAATCTTATGATCCCTTTGAGTTTGGGTGGCGGACCGTAGAATAATCACACGGGTACTTTGGGATATCCTAGGACAACACTGGATTCTCCAGATGCCCAAACAAGCAATCCACCCATATGTGTATGAAAGTTGCCACCTTAAGTTGAACCATTAATTAACAACTCACATCTGTCATGGATACAGTCAAACCCAATCCGCGTCTACGAGCATAGCATGGCATTATAAGCATAACGTAGAAGTAACTCCCAAAGTTTGATAATAAACAGGGCAATAGGTTCTACCTCATCATCTACTTCCCAAACCCACAAGTTAATCACATCCTAATCATGCAGTGTTTGAGGTTTGTATCTAATGCATAAAAACTGGGTATGAAAAAGAGTATGATCAATGTGTTACTTGCCTTGCTGACGATCCGCAAAACCTAGTGACTCGTAGTAGCACGCTTCGTACTCCGGGAATTCTATCACAAACAAAAAATAGCATACATAAGCAATCAAGCAAAGAAGCACGGGTAAAACTCAAATAAGAAGATCTAACCAGAAAGTTCAACTTAAGAACTCCGGTTTGCAAAAAGAATCAAATCAAATGGAGCAACGAAACTCAAACTGCGAAAGAAACAAGATCCGATTACTAATCTGGACTAAAGTCAAATTTTCCAGTACCAAGATCTTGTTCAAGTTGGTTAAATAGAAAGAGGGCTTCGATACGAAGATCTAGGCGCTTGAATCACCTGATTCCGATAAACGAGCGAAAGGATAAACTAAAACGAAAATCGGATTAGAAATCACGATCAGAAATAATCGCGAAAAACCATAGAAAAAGAAAAACTCATGAACAGGCTAACGAACGAACGTTCGCTGTCTGTGACTAGTGGGCGAACGGCGTTCGTTTAAACGAACGAACGGACGAACGTCCGCAATAAACCGACGGAAAAACCAATCTAATGAGTTAAACCGGAAAATAAATAAAAAATAAAAAACGGATCTAGATCTAGGGTTTACCGAAATAAACCGACGAAAAAGACGATGGCGGCGGCGGCTAACTCCAGCGAAGTCGGCGGCGGCGCGGCACGGCGCGCGGCTCGAGGCGGCGGCGGCTAGGGTTTGGGAGGCGCGGGCGGGCTGGCGTCGGGGTGGGCTAGGGGGGGGCTCGGGCGGCTTATAAAGGCGGCCTGGCCTTGGGAGTCCGGGCCGGTTACGGCCCGTAGGTCGGTTATTTTTTTTAAATAATTCTGACGCGCAGAAAAAAAAAAGAATACTAAACGGACTCCAAAAATCCCGAAATAAATTTTACCCGTCCTCTAAAAATACGCCGGACAAGGTGAACATTTATTTGGGCCTAAAATGCAATTTTGGAAAACGCATATTTTTCCTAATTCAAATAAAATTGCAATAAAGTCCGAATAAAATCAAATATTTGATTTTAATATATTTCCTCCAATATTTCATTTATTTTGGGAGAAGTCATATTATCTCCTCTCAGATATTTTAATATGAAATATTTTCGGAGAGAAAATAAATTAAAAGCAAAGTGATCCTTGTTTCAATATTTGATAAATGTCAAATATGAAAAACGTGAAATCCCCAACTCTCTCCGAGGGTCCTTAAGTTGCTTAGAATTTCGAGGATCGCGAAACAAAATGCAATAAAATATGATATGCATGAATGACCTATGTATAACATTCCAAATTGAAAATTTGGGATGTTACAAACCGACCCCCCTTAAGATGAATCTCGCCCTCGAGATTCGGGTTGGCTAGAAAATAGGTGTGGGAGGTCTTTGTGTAGATCATCCTCTCGTTCCCAGGTGGCTTCATCCTCCGTATGGTGGCTCCACTGAACTTTGCAAAACTTGATAACCTTGCTGCGAGTAACTCGACTGGCAAACTCAAGAATCTTGACAGTTTTCTCCTCATATGTAAAATCACTGTCCAACTGAATCGCTTCCAGCGGCACTGTATCTCTCAGAGGAATATCGGCCATCTCTGCATGGCACTTCTTCAACTGGGAAACATGAAACACATCATGTACTCCTGACAGTCCTTCGGGTAACTCCAACTTGTAGGCAACCTCTCCCATACGTTCCAAAACACGGTACGGTCCTACAAATCTCGGGGCTAACTTTCCCTTAACTCCAAAACGCTTAACTCCTCGAAGAGGTGACACTCGTAGATATGCTCGGTCTCCGATTTCATAGACTACCTCCTTGCGTTTTGAATCTGCATAACTCTTCTGTCGGGACTGAGCTACCTTCAGTCTATCCCGAATCAGCTCAACCTTCTCTTCAGACTCCTTAATCAAATCTGGTCCAAACAACTGGCGGTCTCCAACTTCATCCCACATCAACGGTGTTCGGCATCTTCTTCCAGACAGGGCTTGGAAAGGTGCCATCCTCAAACTGGCCTGATAGCTGTTATTGTAAGTGTGGGGGGTTGGGTGCGACATATGCCAATGGATGGCTTATCATGATGGGAGCGAGTAGAACGTCGCCGGTGCCTGGTAGCGGGATAAAGCGTAGACACGAACGCCGTCGCACTTTACCCAGGTTCGGGGCTCTCCTAGGAGATAACACCCCTAGTCCTGCTCTGTGGAATCTCCGCATGATCACTAAGGCACAAGTGAATACAATGGTGCTCCTCGAGCTGTATGCTAGAGGTAGGAGAAGGCACGGCTAGCTCTCTCCTGTCTCTATGGGTTGGTCTAGTTCTAACAGGTTGGGAACCCTTCGCATGGGTGCCCTGGGGGGTTTATATAGGCCTACCCCCCAGGGGTACAATAGTAATCCGGCCCGGTGTAGGACCCGGTTGTCAGTCTCTCTGGTGGCCGGCTTCTCCGCCGGCTGCTAGGGCCCGCCGCCTGGTGGGCCCCGCCGACAGGCCATCTCCGCCGCTCGCGGGTCTTGTCGGCTGCTGATCACTGTAGTCGTGATGCAAATGATGCAGGCTCGGTCAAGGGAGCGTGGCTACAGCCCCGCCGCCTGGCGTGCGATCACTGTAGCCACTCTGTGTCTCATCTGGTTAATGGCGCATGGGATCCGAGGAAGGGACGGGCCGACAGCTGGGGACCGACTTCTCTCGGATCCGACTGGTGGGGCTTTGGCCGTCTTCCGGGCTCTCGCTGATCGGTGGGGCCCGTTGTCCTTGGGCCGTACCGACAGGCCGTCGTGGGAGCAGGACTCCGCCTGCATGGGGTGACGTCAGGGGCGGAGTGGCAACAGTGCCGCGCTGGGCGCGGATCTCCGCTGGTACGGTGCACTGTGGCCACGCCTGTCCCTGGATTTGGGAGGGATGGGCTATACTGTAGCCACTCCCTGTCTTGTCTTTCTTGATGAGGGCGCAGGCTTCGTAGGCGCTATGGGCCTACTGCCATGGGCCTACTTCTCTAGAAGCCGCCCAATAGGAGTCGGCTTATCTTGATGCCGGCCTCTGGAACTCGGCCGTCTACGGGCAACCGGCTATTCCTCCAGCCGGCCACCAGAAGGCGGCACTTTCTCTTGGTGCTATGAGGGGCGCACCCAGCCCCGATGTCTTGAAAGGTTCTGGGTCTCGGGTTAGCCTACCCGTGGACCATTACTCCGATAGTAGTCCCCGAAGCTGGTGAGGTGCCGCGGCTGAGCAGCCAAGGAGCCTCAGCAGTTTCTCTCTCCGAGGGCTTGAGGTGGGGCTTCGTCCGGCTTCTCGCGAGCCGACTGGTGGGAGTCTGCCTCGTCCAGCCTGACTTAATCCAAATTTCGAATGCGGCGGCTGGAACCAAGTGGCGTGCTTGCTAAATGTCATGTCGCGTCGAGTGGCCGGGCCAGTCTGCCAGCCCACGCTCGCGATGGGACGTGCCTGCTGGCGGGGCCCGCCACTACCAAGCCTCGGCACGCGAGCGGATCCGCTGCGGCCGAGGCGGGCGGTTGGGCTTTCCCACGAAGTTACTGTGCGCAGTAGCTCGTGCGATAAACGTGGGAGCGTGGGGTTGTGGGCGCAGTAAATCCCACGATCGCCCCCTCGGTTTCGTAGCCCGTAAGCCTATAAGTAGGGGGAGGAGGGGGAGCGGCGGAGTACGCGTGTCCCTCCCCCCATTCTTCCCTCCTTCTTCTTCCTCTCGCCGTAGCGCCTCTAGGCCACGCTGAGCGCTGCTGCCGTTCGTCTCCGATGAGCTCATCTTCCAACCCCACGCCCCCATGGCGCGCTCCGGGGCATGGGACGGCTCCGAAGTTCACGACTACCACATCAACTTTCTCCGCCAGACGCGGCGGCTGCCCGGCGAGGACCACGTGAAGGTCCACCTCGCGCCGAAGAGGGAGATCTCGCCGGCGCCGGAGGAGGGCGAGCGGGCCGTCTTCCGCTCGCACTGCCTGCGCGGCCTCGGCCTGCCGGCGAGCAGTTTCTTCCGGTCCTTCCTCGAGTTCTACGGTCCACCTCACCCCAAACACGGTGGTGCTGCTGTCCGCCTTCGTCACCTTGTGCGAAGGCTTCCTCGTCGTCCTCCCCACCATCGAGCTTTGGGGGGAGTTCTTCTACATCAAGCTCGGCACCCTCGTCACGGGCGTGCCGGCTAATGCGGTGCGTTTATTGCGGTGCGGAGGCCGGCGGCCGAAAATCCGTTCCCTTCCATCCCGCTGATCAAGTCGGTGAAGATGTGGCAGCGGTGGTACTTCTACGTGAAGAGCGTCTTCCCGGAGGGCGACTGGGTCAACTTGCCGGCTTACGAAGCCGGCCTGCCGGCTGGGAGGCGGCCCAACAGGTCGTACCGGGCCAAGACACTGTCGCCTTCTGGAGCCGCCGCCATCGCCCGGCTCCGAGTGTTGACACAGTCGGAGGGCCTGACCGGGCCCGACTTGCTATCCGCCTTCGTGGCGCGCCAGGTGCTCCCGCTCCAGAGCCGCCCTCACATGATCTGCCAGATGAGCGGGCATCGGGACCCAAGCCGGCTGTGCACCAAGGAGATGCCTCATGCAGAGGTAGCTCACATGGTGAACTACCTTGCGAACTGCGAGCTCATGGAGGAGTGGCGGTTTGGCAAGGAGCCGTACTCACGCGCCGACCCCCCCCCGCCTAGGGTAGCTTGTCTTTCTTTTTCTCTGTCCCTTTGTTGCCGAGTTCGACCTGTCCGACCTGACCAATCAGCTTTGAACAGAGCCCCCTCCTCCAGCTGGCAGCCGGTGCCGCGGGGCCGGAGCGCCAATTCCTCCCCGACCGAGTGGAGAGCGATGTCGACGACCCCGACTTGGGGGCGGAGGCCTTGGAGGACGACGCCGAGGGAGTAGGCGGCAAAGCAGGCGGCCCGAGGCTCGGGGCCATCCTCGAGGACTGGCCCGACGATGATGCGGGGGAAGTCGCCCCGCGCCACTAGCCAGGACCCGGCCAGCCGGGCGCGAGCTCATCTGCCGCGCCGGACGCCCAGGGCGGCGCGAAGAAACGCAGGGCCGCGCCGAGCTTGTTCGGCAGTCGGCCGAAGAAGCCCAAGGGCTCGGCCGCCGCGACCAAGCGGGACGAGGCGGCCGCAAAGGCCATCCGCTTCCGCAAGGAGGTGAAGAAGCCGCAGCTGGTTTCTGCGTAAGTACCGCCTTTATCTCGTACTTTCTCCTTCCTTGCCGAACTTGTCTGAATTTCTCTGTTTTGTTTCCCTTGATCTAGGGCTCCGCTTTCTCTTGAGAAGTCGGCCGCCGCCTCCATCGTTGGGTCGGCGGAGACTTCCGCAACCACTCGGCGGATCGATCCGGCCGCCGACCTCTGGGAGGCGACGGAGCGGAACACGCGAGAAGTGCACGAGGAGCGGGAAGCCGCCCGCCTGGAGAAGGCGGAAGCGGAGAAGGCGGAGGCCGCTGCCATGAAGAAACTAGCAGAGGCCAAAGCCGCCGACGCGGCGAAGAAGCAGGCCGAGGAGGCCGCGCACGGCCAGTCGGTGATATTCATCACTCCCCTGAACTCCGCGCCGCCATCTTCGGAGTTCGTGGCGCAGACTGGGGAAGTCAGCGACGAGCACCCGATCATGGAGAGGGACGGTGGCGACGTTGCCATGCCGGACGTGATCGTGCCTCCACCGCCGCCATCCGGGAGCGCGCAAGGCGAGCAGCCGGCGGACCTGCCGGTGCCGCCAGCCGGAAACAAGGTGGTGACGGGCCCGACTCCTGAGGTCCGCACACCGACGCGCCGCCAACTTGCAAAGGCGGCTTCGGCGCCACACCCGCTGGAGACCGTTGCCGCAAGCTCCTCGATCCTGGACACCAAGGCGACCAGCGCCGCGCCTACTGGGTGGGTGCAGGTAGGCGAGATGGGCCCTCTGAACAAGGCGGTCTTGGATGTTCAAGCTAAACTCCGCGCCGAAGCCGACGCCATCAAGCACTGCAACAAGACATACTTGGCATCGCGAGAGGCCATCCGGGTACGCTTATTGCTCCTTCGTTTTTAACTCTTGTATTGCTTCGTGGGGGCGCGACAGCGCACCCACTAGGTGTAGTCCCTGAGTTCCGGGCCGGCTGCTGAGCAGGCGGCTTGGAACTTTAATTAGGAGGCTCTGAGCATTGATATTCTTGCTGCAGGATTATCCTAACCTCCGTGCGGCCGCCTTCAACTCCAAAGTCCAGGAGTTGGATCAGCGTGCTGCCGACTTGTCGGAGAGCCGGAGTAAGTCTTCGTCTTTCTCTACGGGGGCGCGCTGGCGCACCCGCGGGCTATAGTCCCCGAGATTCGGGCCGACTGCTGAGCAGTCGGGCCAGATCTCCCTGGCAACTGTTCTTCTTTTCTGCTGGTTACTGACGTCTTTCCCTTCTTATTTTCTTCTGCAGAGGCCAACGCCGTCTTGCAGCAGCAGCTGGGCGAAGCCAACACCGCGCTACGCGCTAAGGAGGAGGAGTGCGGCAAGCTGGCGGAAGAGCGCGACCGGCTGGTCGCGCAACTGGTGGAGTAGGCGGAGCTTCTCAATTAGGCCCAGAAGCAGGCGGAGGACAAGGAGACCGGCCTCCTTGCTGAATTTGCGACCGAATGCTCCGCCTGGACCAACAAGGAGGCGATGTTGGCTTCCGGCTTTCACGAGATAGAAGACATAGTTGATGGTGAGCTTCCTTCTTTTTCCTTCTTTGAGCTGCCGGCTGCTGGTCGAACGGCCTCCTGTTTCTAACTTTGATTCTTTGCTTTCTGTCTTGGCAGACTTCTTCCCTGGTCACTCCAATGCCGCCAATCAAGCCATTGAAGCCGATCGCGAAAGACGGAAGGCGGAAGGCGCGGAGATCGCCGCTGACGCGCCCCGAACCCTTAGCGAGCAGATCCTGAGCATTGAGGCCCGTCTTCGGCCGGCTCACCGGATGCTGCGCCATCTTCAGCGTGTCGGCGCCCAGGCGATCGCCGCCCTGTGGCCGGACATGCCGGCACCGCGCACTCCTAGTCGGACTGCCGACTGGCTGGAGGTGGCGGCCGGCCGTCTTGAGGCCTGGAAGGGCTCCTCGGCTCGGGCTGGAGCGCGCTGGGCCTTGGAATTCGTCAAGGCGTGGTACCCTGGGCTAAGTCTAGCCCAGTTGGCCACGTTTTGGCTGCAGGCTCAGGAGGAGTTGGTGGTCGTGGAAGATGATCTTGTCAAGCGTGCGGCGGCAATCGCCGAGTACACTGACACCAGTGTCTTTGTCCCGGAGCGAGTCGAAAACGGTGCCGAGGCGCCACCAGAATGGTTCGGGCTGAACCCGGAGGACGGCGAGGACTCGGCCGAGGTGATCAGCTCCAGCGGCGAGGAAGAAGGCGAGGAGGAGGAGGAAGGCGAAAAGGAGGCGCCAGAGGTTGGAGCGGACGGCCAGCCTCAACTCGACCGCGCCTCCAGCAACGAGCCGCGCCCAAGCGAGCTGGCTACCACTAGAGGCGACCAAGCGGAGACTGACCAGCCGGCCGCTCCACCAACCGGCACCGCCGACTCCTCCGATCCACCAAACCCGTCTTCCGCGCCCTAGGCCGCTAGTTTATCTTTTGCTTTACCTGCTTATCAGTCTCGACGAACTTGTTAATTTTGCACAATTCCACCCGCGGGGTGTATCTTAAACTTCCGTTGAATTTTGGCCAAGGGCCCTTTGCTATGTAAAATATTTTTCCGGGTTCTATCTTTTCTTGCTTGCTGCTCTTTGACTTTTCCCTTTGCCGCCTTTCCTTGGTTGCTGTCTTGCCAGCCGAACAGCCGCTCTGCGGACTATGGCTGGATCAAGTACTTAGCTACTTCAGGGGAGGCAAGTACTTAGCCGTTTTTAGAGCATTTTAGCAAGTTAAGTAGAGGTCGGCCGGCTGGCTGCTCAACAACCGGTCGTAGAAGGCGAGAAGCCGGCTTGAACTATGCACATGCTTTGGGTCCTTAGCCATTTTTCACGTGGGCACTCTTTCTGCCTTTCTCCTACCAACCAGGCAGTCGCTCTGCGAGCTGTGGCTTCTGGTAGGAGACGGCTTAAGTGGCAACACATTACTTGTCCGGCTGTAGGAAGCATTTCATAGTACAAGGCGGCGAGTCCCCGGGCCGACTAGTCGGACCCGGTGCCAAGCGGCAAAAAAAGGAGATAATACATTCGTAGGCATAATTCTTATCATATAGATAAAAGAGGGCAGTCCCCGAGCTCTTCTCGGGGGACCCGGAGTCTTCGTACTTTAATACAAAAGGTAGCGTGGTACATACTGCATCAACTGTAAAATCTTCGGAGGAGATTTGCATTCCATGGCCCCTCCGTCTCCTTGCCGGAGTCGTCCCTCTTGCGCGCTCGAGGCTTCTGGGCGTCGATCAGGTAGTAGGAGTCATTGCCCAACACTTTACTGATGATGAAGGGGCCTTCCCAAGGCGCTGAGAGCTTGTGCTGGCCGGCTGTTCGCTGGATCAGCCGGAGCACGAGGTCTCCCTCTTGGAAAGATCTCGGCTTGACCTTCCGGTTGTAGTATCGGCGCTGGCTCTGCTGGTAGATGCTGGACCGGCTGAGTGCCAACAGCCGGCCCTCTTCCAGCAGATCGACGCCGTCTTGTCGCGCTTCTTCTGCTTCCTCGTCGTTGTACATGGTGACTCAAGGAGAGTCAAATTCTATGTCTGTCGGGATGACGGCTTCGGCACCGTAGACAAGGAAGAAAGGCGTGAAGCCGGTTGATTTGTTCGGAGTTGTGCGCAGGCTCCAGAGGATGGCTGGCAGCTCGTCGAGCCAGCAGCCGGCTGAACGCTCCAGAGGCTCGACCAGTCGTGGCTTGATGCCGGACAAAATGAGGCCGTTTGCTCGCTCCACCTGGCCGTTTGACTGTGGATGGGCAACGGATGCTAAGTCCAGTCGGATGCCCTGTGTCGCGCAGAAACGGACCAAGGCGCCTTTGGCAAAGTTCGTGCCATTGTCAGTGATGATGTTGTGTGGTATGCCATACCGGATGGTGATGTCGGAGATGAAAGTCACAGCAGTCGGACCATTCAGCTTCTTGATTGGTTTCGCTTCTATCCACTTCGTGAACTTGTCCACTGCGACAAGCAGATGAGTCATACCGCCTCATGCAGTTTTGAATGGTCCCACCATGTCCAGGCCCCAGACAGCAAAGGGCCAGGCAATGGGGATAGTCTTGAGTGCGGAAGCCGGCTGATGTGGCTTGGAGCGGAATTGCTGGCACCCTTTGCATTTCTGGACCAAGTCGGCCAGAAAAAACCATGGCGGAGAGCTTTGGCTACGAGTGCTCTTGAAGCCGCCTGGTGGCCACACTCGCCTTGATGAATATCTTTGAGGATTGCTTGGCCTTGCTCCGGCTCTACGCAGCGCTGGTAAACACCAGTGACACTGCGCCTCACAAGCTCTATGTTGACTATGGTGTATGCTGCTGCCCGGCGTTGCACTTGCTGGGCCGAGATCTCGTCAGCTGGCAGCTCTTTGTTCACCAGGAGGTTGAGGATAGGTTGGGCCCATGAAGGTGCTACAATTTCTTCGACTGCTAGGACTGCTACTTGCACGAGGGCGGTTGGGCCGGGAGGTGGCGGGTTGCAGTCAGCTGCTGCTTGCTGAGTCGATGAAGTCCCCGGGCCGGCTGCAGCAGTCCCCGAGCCGGGTTCTGAAGTTCCCGGGCTGGGTGCAGCTGTTGCAGTCCCCGGGTCGCTTGCCGAATTCCTTGTGCCGGCTGCTGGGGTCCTCAAGTCGGATCCGACTGCTTCAGGAGGAGCCGGCACAAAGATGCAATCTGATTCTGGCGATGGCTTGACAGACGGCTTGAGGAGGCGTTGCAGGGCGACGCCGGTTGGTATTGCTTGACGAGTGGAGCCGATTCGTGCCAAGGCGTCTGCTTGCTCATTATCATTTCTTGGCACGTGAAGAAACTCGCACCATTCAAAGTATCCACTGAGTTGTTGTACGAGGAAGCGGTAGCTCGCCATGTTTGCATCCTTGGCATCCCAGTCGCCTGACGACTGCTGGACCACCAAATCAGAGTCACCATAACACAGGATCCGGCGAATGCCGAGTTCTTTGGCAAGCCGGAGCCCATGAATGAGTGCCTCGTATTCAGCAACGTTGTTTGAGGCGGAAAAATGGATTTGCAGCACATATCTGAGCTTGTCGCCTTTGGGAGAGGTGAGGACGATGCCGGCTGCCAAACCAGTGCGCATTTTGGAACCATCGAAATGCATCCGCCAATGGGTGGAGTCGGGCGCTGGCGGCAGGTACTGGGTCTCGGCCCAGTCGACGAGGAAGTCGGCCAGTGCTTGTGACTTGATGGCGGTGCGAGGCTGGTAGTAGATGGTGTAGGGGGGCAAATCTATGGCCCACTTGGCCACTCGGCCTGAAGCATCTCGACCTCCAATGATCTCGGCAAGTGGAGCCGTGCAAACCATGGTGATTGGGTGCTCTTGAAAATACGGCTTCAATTTCTTGGCGGCAAAGTGTACGCCATAGCACATCTTCTGATAGTGGGGGTAGTTTTGCTTGGAGGCTGACATCACTTCACTCAGGTAATACACCGGTCTCTGGACTGGTAGTGCCTTGCCCTCCTCCTTGCGCTCTACCACTATGACTGTGCTGACTACCCGGCTGGTGGCGGCGATGTAGAGGAGCATGGGCTCCTTAGGAGTCGGAGGCGCCAGGACGGGTGGAGTAGTCAACATTTTCTTGAGCTGGAGAAAAGCTTCATCCGCCTTGTCGTGCTGACCAGTCGGAGCCATACAAGACGAGTATCCTGAAGAGCATGGGGCTTATGTCGTGTTCACCAGCGTGGACGACGATAAGCACAGCAGACGGCAACGACAGCAAGAAGTAAACGCAGTAGCATCAAAGACCCCCCGAGTTCATGCATTGGTCCGAGAATCCTATCAGTTGGAGTAGAGCCGACCACCCGGAAGTAATGCCCAATCCCGGCTGCTACGGTGGGGGAGGAGGTGGCTGCCCAGCAGGCGGAGGAGGCATAAGGCCGTCACCCTTGGCGATCCTGGTGAGCCAATGGCACTTCCGAGTGGTGTGGTTGGACGGCTTCGCGCCGCTGTAAAATTTGCAGGGCGCGTCAAGAGTCTGCTCATACGAGAAAGCAGGCAGCCAATTGGGCTTGCCGCCCTTCTGGCGCTTGGATGGAGGCTGCCCTTCTGGCTGCTGGTCTTCGACTGTCGCCACCTGCCGGCTTGTGGAAGCCGGCTGCATGGCCTTGCGCTTATTGTCGCTTGGTTGCTGGCGCCGACTAGTGTCGCCCGCTGGGGTCCGTGGAGCTTGAGGGGCCACTTTGCCAGATGCATCAACTTGGATCTCTGCCTTCATGGAGGAGTCGGCCGTGGCATATTTATCTGCTATGATCAGCAGCTCGTCGAGGGTTGCCGGATTGTCGCAAAGAAGCATGTGCTTGAGGAGGTTGCCCTCTCGGCACCCGGCGGTGAACTACTCGATGGCCTGCACCTCGTGCACGCCCTTGCAAGAGTTGCGGGGCTCAGCCCAGCGTGTGAGGTAGTCACGAGTCGATTCATTGGGGCCTTGGACGCACAAGGAGAGTTGGCGAGGCTTGGGCGGGCGCTTGTATGTGCTGGTGAAGTTGCGGACGAAGGCTTCGGTGAAGTCGACCCAACTGTTGATGCTGCGGGGCTTCAGGCTGTTCAGCCATGTCCGGCCGTGCCCTGGAGCATGAGCGGAACATACTTCACGGCAACACGCTTGTTGCCGTTCGCGATGCTGATGGCTGTGGAGTAGTCGACCAGCCAGTCTTCCGGCTTCACAGAACCGGTGTATTTGGGCGTGTCTCTCGAGAGCGTGAACCCTTTGGGGAAGGGCTCATCACGAATGCGGGGGCCAAAACAAGGCGGACCCAGCTCATCTTCTTCTTCTAGCGCCAGGGATCGGTTGAGACAGTCGATCCGGTGGCGGGCATCGTTCTCTCCGACTCCTTCTCGACGGCCAAGGCGGTCGCCGAGTGTCGAGTGTTCAACAGGCGGCGGGGAGACACACCTTTCCCTGCGAGGGGGAGGAGGCGGGCAGTCGTCCCGTCGTTCCACTGCTCTTGGGCGGCCGTCTTGGTCGTGCTCGATAGTGATGTGAGTCCGGCTGCGGCTGGCAGCCGGCTCCTTGTCTCTTCTTCCGCGGGCGCCACCAGTCGGTGTCCGGGAGGTCGCGCCTTGATCTCGGCGGGGAGGCGGATCGTCATTTCGCCGGTTGGGTGCTTCAGTGCGGCAGTCGGCCTTGTGCTGCTCAGCTGCCGCGTCGAGGAGTCGCTGGACACGCTCCGCCATCTGGCGATGCTCTTCGCCCTCGAACTTGTCCAGCTCTTCTGCTGCTGCCTGGGCAGCTCGTATGTTTTCCGCTGGCGTGGCGAAGACGGGGCGATCTGCCCCCAAACAGGCTGGCGATGGCCACACCGCGTTGCCGGACCATGCCGATGCGGCTAGGCCCATCAGGAGCCGGCGTGCCACCCACAGCGCGGTCCATCTCGCGCTGGTAGGCCTCCGACAGGCGTCTCATGTTGGCCAGCTTCTTGGCGCTCTCGACGAGCTGGACGCGGCGTGCTTCCAGCGTCTCGGCGTCGGCGTCTTCTGGAATAGGCGCCGTCAGGTCTTGCAGTGCCGCATCGAGTGGGTCATGAGCACCTCCGCCGGAGTGCTCGCTGTGGCCGATGACAAGCACCTCCGTGACGGCGCTTTCGCCGCTCTCCGCGCGAGGGAGCGGCTCGTCGTAGACCACCACGTTGGCGGGGAACGCGTCAAACGACGCAGTGTCGGAGTCGACAAGCATTGGGTTGGTGGAGCCAACAGACTACAAGTCGACAGCAGGCTCGCTGGCGACGTGGAGCTGATCGAGGAGGCTCACGAGGCGGCTCTCGGGAACATCAGTGCCCGCGTCAGACGCAGGCTCGTCGGAGAGGCGAACCTCGCCAACAAGATCAGTGAGGTGGCTCGCCGCGCAGGCGACCTCCGCGCCATGCAGCGCGTCGGCGCAGACTCCGTCTGGCGTGCCGGGCTGGCTGCACTTGCCGGGAAGGAACAAGGTTCCCGTCCAGAACAGGTCTCCGGACGACAGTGCACCTCGCCCCACGTTGGGCTTCAAATGTCGAGGTTGGGTGCGACATATGCCAATGGATGGCTTATCATGGTGGGAGCGAGTAGAACGTCACCGGTGCCTGGAAGCGGGATAAGGCGTAGACACGAACGCCGGTGCACTTTACCCTGGTTCGGGGCTCTCCTAGGAGATAACACCCCTAGTCCTGCTCTGCGGGGTCTCCGCATGATCACTAAGGCACAAGTGAATACAATGGTGCTCCTCGAGCTGTATGCTAGAGGTAGGAGAAGGCACGGCTAGCTCTCTCCTGTCTCTATGGGTTGGTCTAGTTCTAACAGGTTGGGAACCCTTCGCATGGGTGCCCTGGGGGGTTTATATAGGCCTACCCCCCAGGGGTACAATAGTAATCCGGCCGGGTGTAGGACCCGGCTGTCAGTCTCTCTGGTGGCCGGCTTCTCCGCCGGCTGCTGGGGCCCGCCGACTGGTCTGGTACGGAGCCAACAGGCCGTCTCCGCTGCTCGCGGGTCTTGTCGGCTGCTGATCACTGTAGCCGTGATGCTAATGACGCAGGCTCGGACAAGGGAGCGTGGCTACAGCCCCGCCGCCTGGCGGGCGATCACTATAGCCACTCTGTGTCTCATCTGGTTAATGGCGCATGTGATCCGAGGAAGGGACGGGCCGACTGCTGGGGACCGACTTCTCTCGGATCCGACTGGTGAGGCTTTGGCCGTCTTCCGGGCTCTCGCTGATCGGTGGGGCCCGTTGTCCTTGGGCCATATCGACAGGCCGTCGTGGGAGCAGGACTCCGCCTGCATGGGGTGACGTCAAGGGCGGAGTGGCAACAGTGACGCGCCGGGCGGGGATCTCCGCTGGTACGGTGCACTGTGCCCACGCCTGTCCCTGGATTTGGGAGGGATGGGCTATACTGTAGCCACTCCCTGTCTTGTCTTTCTTGATGAGGGCGCATGCTTCGTAGGCGCTATGGGCCGACTGCCATGGGCTGGCTTCTCTGGAAGCCGCCCACTAGGAGTCGGCTTATCTTGATGCCAGCCTCTTGAACTCAGCCATCTACGGGCAGCCGGCTATTCCTCCAGCCGGCCACCAGAAGGCGGCACTTCGTCTTGGTGCTATGAGGGGCGCAGCCAGCCCCGATGTCTTGAAAGGTTCTGGGTCTTGGGTTAGCCTACCCGTGGCCCATTACTCCGACAGTAAGAGAACTCCGCGTAGGGCAAGTTGTCATCCCAAATAGATCCACAATCTAGCGCACAAGCTCTCAACATGTCCTCCAGAATCTGATTGACTCTCTCAGTATGTCCATCTGTCTGCGGGTGAAAAGTTGTACTGAACTCCAGCCTGGTTCCCAAAGTCTGGTGCAGCTGGTGCGAAAACTTTGAAGTAAACTGTGTTCCTCTATCTGATACGATGGTCCTCGGAACTCCGTGTAGACAGACGATCCTGGTCATATATATCTTAGCCAACTTAGCACTGGTATAGGTGGTTTTCACGGGGATAAAGTGGGCTACTTTGGTCAAGCGATCCACTACTACCCAGATAGGATCATATCTTGATCGGGTCCTGGGCAATCCGGTGATAAAATCCATGCCAAGCTTATCCCACTTTCATTCGGGTATCGGCATAGGCTGCAGTAATCCTGCTGGCTTCTGATGTTCTGCCTTCACTCTCTGACATACATCACATACGGCTACATACTCGGCAATATCCTTCTTCATACCAGTCCACCAGAAACACTCCTTCAAATCCAAATACATCTTGGTGTTTTCGGGGTGTATCGAGTATGGAAGTCATGAGCTTCCTGAAGTATCAACTTCATGATCTCTGTATTATTGGGCACATATATACGGTCCTCAAACCATAAGGTGTTGTGCTCATCCTCACGAAAACCTTTGTCTTTCCCTTCACTCATCTTCTCCTTTATCCCGGCAATCTCCTTGTCATCCTTCTGAGTTTCTCGAATCCTTCCCAACAATGTAGACTGAACTTCCATTGCTGCAACATAACCTCTAGGAACAATCTCCAAACGAAGTTCCCTGAGATCCTCGACTAACTCCTTTGGCATCCCTCCGCTTACGAGGGTATTAACATAACTCTTACGGCTCAAAGCATCTGCTACGACATTGGCCTTTCCTGGATGATAATGCAGCTTCATGTCATAATACTTTATGAGTTCTAACCATCTCCTCTGCCTGAGGTTCAGCTCCTTCTGAGTAAAGATGTACTTCAAACTCTTGTGATCCGTGTACACATCGCAACAGTTTCCAATAAGAAAATGTCTCCAGGTCTTTAAGGCATGCACTACGGCTGCTAACTCCAAATCATGCGTGGTATATTCAACTCGTGCGGTTTCAGTTGTCGTGAGGCATACGAAACAACTCTCCCGTCTTGCATAAGTACTCCTCCAAGTCCTAAGTGAGAGGCGTCGCAATACACTTGGAAATCCTTGCGTATATCTGGCAGAATCAGCACTGGGGCTGTAGTCAAACGCTTCTTCAACTCCTGGAAACTTGCTTCACATTCATCAGTCTAATGGAACTTAGTGTCCTTATTCAACAATGCCGTCATTGGCTTCGCAATCTTCAAAAAATTCTCAATGAATCTCCGATAGTATCCCGCGAGTCCAAGAAAACTGCGGATCTCTCCAACTGAGGTGGGTGCCAACCTCTCAGTGACTGACTAAACCTTGGTGGGATCCACTGCTATACCTTCTCCTGATATAACATGTCCAAGAAATCAACCTTCCTTCAACCAAAACTCACACTTGCTGAACCTGGCTTATAACTGATGTTCCCTGAGCTTCTCGACAACTAAACGCAAATGCTCCTTGTGTTCCTCTTCATTCTTCGAGTATACCAAGATATCATCAATGAACACCACGACAAACTTATCCAAGAACTCCATGAATACCTTGTTCATCATACTCATGAAATAGGCAGGGGCGTTAGTTAGTCCAAATGACATAACCGTATACTCATATAACCCGTACCTTGTGGTGAAAGCAGTTTTGGGTATATCCTTCTCTCGGATCTTCAGGTGGTGATATCCTGATCGCAGATCGATCTTCGAGAACTCCTTAGCTCCTTGCAACTGGTCAAACAAATCATTGATCATCGGCAGTGGATACTTATTCTTGATTGTCATCTCATTCAACGCACGATAATCAACAACCATCCTTGAGGATCCATCCTTCTTCTCAACGAAGAGCACGGGGGCTCCCCATGGTGATGAACTTCTTCGAATGTAACCTTTCTCCAATAACTCCTTAATCTGCTTCTTAATCTCCTCCAGATATGGTCTCTTCGATATGGGCCCGGTGCCTGGCAACAGCTCTATCAA
The DNA here is from genome assembly GCF_018294505.1 of Triticum aestivum. Taxonomy (NCBI): domain Eukaryota; kingdom Viridiplantae; phylum Streptophyta; class Magnoliopsida; order Poales; family Poaceae; genus Triticum; species Triticum aestivum. The sequence continues at coordinate 319,841,701 of NC_057811.1, forward strand.
AAACTTGATATCTCGATCTGGTGGCATGCCTAGTAACTCCTCCGGAAATACATCCGGGTAATCCTTCACTACCGACACTTCCTCCTGAACAACTCCCGTGAGAGAATTTACTTGGGTCCTCCTTGGCGCATGCCTGGAAACATACTTGATCCTTTTTCCCTCCGGGGTGGTGAGTAAAATTGACTTACTCGCGCAATCGATGTTTCCTCCATACATTGATAGCCAATCCATTCCTAGTATCACATCCAAACCTTGTGATTCCAAATTATTAGGTCTGAGGGGAAAACATGGCTTCCAATGGTCAATGGCATCTGAAAACATCCTTGTCTTGCCATATATTCCGCTCCTGCTGAACTTACTAACATAGGTGTCCTAAGTACCTTAGTGGGCAACTTATACTTATCCACGAATCCCCTTGATATGTATGAATGCGATGCACCAGTATCGAAAAGAACAATTGCAGTAAAAGACTTAACCAAAAACTTACTGATAACTGCATCTGGCTACTCCTCAACTTCCTCCACGTTCACGTGGTTCACTTGTCCCCTATTGAAAGGGTTGGGCTTCTTACCAGCGCTTCCATTGCCATTACCATTCTTTGCTTCAGGGCACTCAGTGGCATAGTGTCTAGTCTTCCCGCACTTGAAACAAGTAATGTGACTTAGGTCCTTCTTGGCGGGTGTGGCTGGGTTAGAGCGGTTCTGATTGCTGCCTGCTCCGTTCCCGTTTCCATTCTTGGAGCCATTGTGGTTGTGAGAACTCCCTCCATTGTGGGTGTGGCCTCCATGGTTATGGACAAGTCCTCCCGAGTTCGGGGTGAAACGAGGCTTCTGCTGAGCTCCCGAATTATACTTTCCTTGTCCATACTTCCTTTTGCGGCTCTCAATCTGCTGCTGCTTCCCTTCAATCATAAGAGCCTTGTCTACCAACTCCTGGTAGTTGTTGAATGTTGCCACCATCAACTGCATGCTCATTTCATCATTTAGCCCTTCCATAAACTTCTCCTGCTTCGCGGCATCTGTGGCCACATCATCAGGGGCATAATGAGATAGCTTACTAAACTCATCTATGTACTGAGCCACAGTACGATTTCCCTGGCGTAAGTTGCGAAACTCATGCTTCTTCATGCTCATAGCTCCAGTTGAGACATGGGCTGTGCGGAATGCTTGCTGAAACTGATCTCAAGTGACATTGGCTATGAGAAAAGTGGTTGTGTCATTCTCCCACCATGACGCTGCTGGTCCATCCAATTGGTGTGCGGCAAAACGCACCTTCTCAGCATCTGTGCAACCGGCGGTGGTCAACTCCCTTCCAATCCTGCGTAGCCAGTCATCCGCAACTATCGGCTCGGTGCTACTGGAAAACACCGGCGGCTGTAACCTCAGAAAACGGGCTAGGTTGTGAACTGGAGGAGGGTTGTTGTTGTTGTTGCCTTGGTTCTGAACTAATATCTGCATCAAGGCATTCTGCTGCTGGATCAACTGGGTGATCTCCGGTGGGAAGACAAATCCGGTGTCACGTCTCGGAGGCATCTGATGGGTTTAGAGGGGACAGATTTAGAATAGAAATTAGGTCTAGTGAGAAAACACTACCCATATGCACATGAGGCAAACACAATCATATCACTCAATCAATCAAGCAAGGGCATACAATCAGTCTAGAACTATCGTTAAAAGTGCTCAGACTACTACTATGTACAGGAGAAAATACTACTAGTGATATGGTGGTCATCTAGAAATATTGATCGGTGGAAGACTCCATGATATCCGCTCCAGCTTCGTCTTCATAATCATCATCACTATCGTCAGGGTCGGAGTCGGTGTCCTTGATGATGATGTAGTCTTCGGAATGAATCTCCTTGGGTTCTTCGTCTTCTCCTCCTGACGCGGGGTCTCCCATGAAAACTCCTAGCTTCTTTGTCAGGTCGTCGTTCTTCTCCACGAGTATGATGATTTCCTCCTCATAATCGTCGCGTGTAGCCTTGAGTTCCTTTTCAAGCTCGATGATCCTTGTCATCACCTTCTTTAAATCTATCATGCTTGCGCACATCTAGTTCTCCTGGCGTCGAATGTGTTGGTTTAACTCCTGGATGAATGCTGCAATGGACCTGTCCTTCCTGGTGCTGACTATCTCCCATTGCTCATCTCGGCGCCCGCATATCTGGTAGATAGTATCCTTGAGATCCTTGTGGTAAACTTCGTCGATGCGTCCCATGGCGATGTGGGCTGCCATGTTGTTTCCTAGACTCTAGGTGGGTGCATCAAAGGAAAACTCTATGGGCTCAGTGACTGGCGTGAATGTCCTTCCTGGAACTTGAACTTGAATCATCCAGCGCTCCTCTTCTGGTAATGTGGCGTTGTAGGTCCCTGTAAAGCTTGGTATTCCAATGTTCAGATATCTAGTGACTTCCTTCAAGTGTCATCCAAAGGGGGTGTCTTCATCCGGTTGTGCAAACTTGTTCCTCGAATCCGCCATCCTAAAGAGTAGAAAATGGAGAGGAGTCAGAAATGATTAGAGAAGAGTGACCTATGGCTTTTCTTAGTGGTCGTGTCCTACATTCAGCGTGTGCTCTGATACCATCTTGTAGCGACCCGACCTCAGACGGTCAAGTCTCTGTGCTTCAGTGTCATCCCTGGATCGGTAATGCTGACACACACAGTACTCGAAGGATTTATAATAGAGTAGCAATCACACACTTATTACATCGAATGTCTGAAAAGAGAACTTAATACAATAAATATGGCTTAAGGCCATCTAACACGATAATAGCGGAAGGCTTGGAAGATAAAGTGAGTCCATCAACTCCAACGGCATAGCTGAGTGCATGACAACGACCTATTGCACCTTTACTCGTCGTCTGAAAAGTCTGCAACATAAAACGTTGCAGCCCGAAAACGGGTCAGCACATGGAATATGCTGGCAATATAACACAGTAGAGCAATGAACAGATAAATATTATCACTATATGCATATATGGCAGGTGGAGGCTCTATAGTTATATGATTTTGCGAAAAGCCAATTTTTCCCTACAACAAAGGAATAAATTTTATTTAACTATCATGGTAGTTGAAACATCATTGAGAAGGTTCCTCCAACTCAATCCCAATTAAAGGTAATTATCAACCCAACAAACTAATTATATAGAGTGATGTGATCAACATGATAATCCAAGAACCAGATACTCAAGATGTCCATAACCGGGGACACGGCTAACCATGATTAGTTTGTACACTCTGCAGAGGTTTGCGCACTTTTCCCCACAAGACTCGATCGCCTCCATTGGATTTCTCGCACTACATGGTGTTTCAGAAACGGATGACCGAGACACAGTCTTTCAGAAGTATTAACTCTTTACTCTGGATGGGCAGTTACACCTACTTTCCCTCTACATCTGCTAGCCCACCACTGAAAGAGGTCATGCAACATACTCAACTATGCTAGAGCCCATAATAGCTTGTGGCTGCACACGGAAGTTTCGAGCATGAATAATCTTATGATCCATTTGAGTTTGGGTGGCGGACCGTAGAATAACCACACGGGTACTTTGGGATATCCTAGGACAACACTGGATTCTCCAGATGCCCAAACAAGCAATCCACCCAGATGTGTATTAAAGTTGCCACCTTAAGTTGAACCATTACTTAACAACTCACATCTGTCATGGATACACTCAAACCCAATCCACGTCTACGAGCATAGCATGGCATTATAAGCCTAACGTAGAAGTAACTCCCAAAGTTTGATAATAAACAGGGCAATAGGTTCTACCTCATCATCTACTTCCCAAACCCACAAGTTAATCACATCCTAATCATGCAGTGTTTGAGGATTGTATCTAATGCATAACAACTGGGTATGAAAAAGAGTATGATCAATGTGTTACTTGCCTTGCTGACGATCCGCAAAACCTAGTGACTCGTAGTAGCATGCTTCGCACTCCGGGAATTCTATCGCAAACAAACAATATCATACATAAGAAATCAAGCAAAGAAGCACGGGTAAAACTCAAATAAGAAGATCTAACCAGAAAGTTCAACTTAAGAACTCCGGTTTGCAAAAAGAATCAAATCAAACGGAGCAACGAAACTCAAACTGCGAAAGAAACAAGATCGGATTACTAATCTGGACTAAAGTCAAATTTTACAGTACCAAAATCTTGTTCGAGTTGGTTAAACAGAAAGAGGGCTTCGAGACGAAGATCTAGGCGCTGGAATCGCTTGATTCCGATAAACGAGCGAAAAGATAAACTAAAACGAAAATCGGATGAGAAATCGCGATCGGAAATAATCGCGAAAAACCTTGGAAAAAGAAAAACTGACGAATAGGCTAACGAACGAACGTTCGCTGTCTGTGACTAACAGGCGAACGGCGTTCGTTTAAACGAACGAACGGACGAACGTCCGCAAAATAAATAAACCGACAGAAAAACCGATCTAATGAATTAAACCGGGAAATAAAAAAACCGGATCTAGATCTAGGGTTTACCAAAATAAACCGACGGAAAAAACGGCGGCGACGGCGGCTAACTCCGGCGAAGTCGGCGGCAGCGGCGGCGGCGCGCGACTCGAGGCGGCGGCGGCTAGGGTTTGGGAGGCGCGGGCGGGCTGGCGGCGGGGTGAGCTACGGGTGGGGGGCTCGGGCGGCTTATAAAGGCGGCCTGGCCTGGGGAGTCCGGGCCGGTTACGGCCCGGTTATTTTTTTAAATAATTCCGACGTGCAGAAAAAGAAATAAAAAGAATACTAAACGGACTCCAAAAATCCCGAAATAAATTTTCCCCGTCCTCCAAAAATACGCCGGACAAGGTGAACATTTATTTGGACCTAAAATGCAAATTTGAAAAACGCGTTTTTTTCCTAATTCAAATAAAATTGCAATAAAGTCCGAATAAAATCAAATATTTTATTTTAATATATTTCCTCCAATATTTCATTTATTTTGGGAGAAGTCATATTATCTCCTCTCAGATATTTTAATATGAAATATTTTCAGAGAGAAAATAAATTAAAACCAAAGTGATCCTTGTTTCAATATTTGATAAAAGTCAAATATGAAAAACGTGAAATCCTCAACTCTCTCCGAGGGTCCTTGAGTTGCTTAGAATTTCGAGGATCGCGAAACAAAATGCAATAAAATATGATATGCATGAATGACAGATGTATAACATTCCAAATTGTGTTACAATAACATTTTTGGAGGTGTTTTTCGCGAGATGCCAAGTCAAGAAGAATCTTGGTGGAACATTCTCTCAAGCTCCTTATCTTCATACCCTCCATGGCCCCACTGTCAGAACTTGCCGCCGGTATCACAGTGTCATCGCTGCAACACTGAGACGAGTAGCCGACAAGCTCCGATGGTGCTCATTTATTCATGCGAACTCAGCGAGGATGAAGCTGCGGAGCTATGTGCTCCAGTCGGGCTCCAGGAACTCCACATGTAAGTACAGCCTAGCAGACGTGAGCGCTCTAACGATGCGTACCTTTCGGCAGTTTGCGGTCATATGCTTTGAGTAGTTCCCTCGTCGGATAACAGCTGCACCACATGAAGTATGAAGATATGGTCATCGGGACTTGGGGTACGCAAGGTTGATCACCTGGCATCTTATGGATATCTCCCTGAACATGATCCCAAAGCTGAAGACATTGGACTTGGTCGTACCACTATGCTGGAAACTCTTTGGAGGGAGGTACACGATGGCGCATCGTTCCTGCTCTCCCCTACTAGCATGAATTTGCAGTTCGTCAACAAGAAAAATAAATACAATGAAAGCATGGTGGCGGCAACCACAACAACTATAGCTTCTTCGCGGTACACACATCCTTCATTGCGTCTTCAAGTCCACAAGTGGGGCGTTGTCTCCAAACCAAACATCATGTTGTTGATCTTGATATCCGGTGGATGGTCTACGTTTGGAGCTAGTAGCGTGGCGCGAGGTCGACCATGATGTGAAGGAAATATGCCCTGAAAACAATAGTAAATGTCATTATTTATTCCCTCAATTGTAATTAATATTTATTTTCTGTGCTATAGTTGCAATGGCTCTCAAGTCTTCAATGTAAATGAGATTCAAAGGAAAACTCACTTGCATGTGTGGAATAGTAAAAATTAAATATATTCATTGTGCCGCCTCTAAGACTTGCTCATGTGTTGCATGATGGTTCGTTTTTCTGATCATGGGCATAGTTAAAGTAATGAGGATGCTGGCAACAATGGGTATACATTGTTGGATGAAAAATTGTGTTGAACGGACCCAGTGGATTGATATACTACAAGATCATATTGTCACTAGTTATTAGTATAATCACAGAGATGTTACGATATGCATAATTGCTTAGACCATGAGAGTATCGAGCACCTTCATATCAGATGGCGTGCTTTGAGGTTTATCAAACGTTACCCATAACATGGTGATCATAACAACAGCTTACAAGTGCATTAGAAAAGTATGACAAGGGGCTTGATAGCTCAAGAATGAAATTTGCTCCTCCAATGATGAAGATATATTCTTAGGGCCATGTGATTATTACGGTATTCATCATCATCTGGCCAAACACATCATGGCATGATTACGGGGATGTCGGAATATGAAAGTTAGGAAAAATAACAAAACTGGGTAACAAGGAGAACTTGGTATAGTAATCAAAAGTTGATTCACGGGAATACCGATAAATCTGACCTTAGGTTTTGTAAAGTATTGTGAAGCAAACGGAATATCTCATAGGAACAATAGGTTCATCCAATATTAATTCGTGTGGGTATAGGGGTCAATATGGATGTCCATAGTTCTGCTATTGATCATTGACCGGAAGGAGTTCCGGGTCATGTCTACGCATAACCGAACTTGCGGGGTCACAAGCTTAAGGGTCACCGATCAGTTAAGAATTAGGAGGATAGGACCATGAGAGAAATTCACCAGAAATGTTCTGGGAAGTTTGAAAAAAATTGAGGAGAAAACCGAAAATGTTTCAGGGAAAACCAGAAGTTCTTTGGAGAAAAACCGAAGAAGTTTTGGAAAACCAGGAAAGTCCCGAGACACTGGAAAATCACCGGAAGTTCATGGAGGGTTCCTGAGTATTCTAGAACCTTCCAAAATAATTATATAGGGCGACATGGGGCTTCTCACTTGGCTAGGCCCAAGTGGGGTGCAGGCACGTGGGCACATAGGCCTAGCCGCCTAGGATTTGGTGGGGCGCCCAGCCTTGGTGCGCTGGCCCTAGGAGGAGGCGCCTCCTCCTCCAAGGAAGTCCACCTTCCACTCCCCTATATATACGAGAGGGGGCAGCCCCTCCAAAGACATCTTCTTTAATGCGTATGCCGCCTCATCTCTCTCTCTCTCATGGAAAGTTCGTACGATGTTACGTTGCTCCACATCCACCTCTAGTTCTTCAACATTGCTCAGGGGAAGCTCCGTCCGATCGGTGGTTCCGTATGCATGGATACCAACAGATACATTGTATGTTCGGTGCTCGATCTACGGATCAATTCAAGAAATACATTCTCAAGTCTAGGAGGTATAGCCTAGTTGCAGGAATCTGCATCAACATGCTTACCAACTCTCCTCTCTGTCGTGTTATGCTGGTGAGCAATCTAATCTAGATCAAATCACACTTGCATCTTCATAGGTCCTGGGATGATCTGTAGGTGTCGATTTGTTTTTGTTTCTACAACATTTCACAACATGATGCGACATTGCCAGTCTCGGTCGAGCGCCAGCGCGCTTGTTACATCGAGTGGTGGTGCTTTGGAAATAATAGAGTAAGCATATTTGGCTAACTCGGGTAGACGTCTAGTCATGATATACGAGTTTTAAATAGCGGATTAGGGTCGACATAGCAGATTTCGGATAGCAGGTGATATTGCGGGCTCTATGTCCATATAGAGGATTTGCAGAAACACTCATGTTTTGAGATTATTTGTATATTTCTATACCATGAATAACAAAAATGTCATTTACTTTGAGCGATCGTGTGCTTGGATTTATAATTAACATCATTGTTTATATAAGTATACAAAATATAGCTATAATCTAACATCATTTATATAAGTATTAATCATATTGACAATAACTAATCAATCACTTACATAATTGCATAGGCAACTAGCATTAAGAAAAAAAAATCAAGTTTCGAACAAATAGCGGTGCGATATCCCTGCTATTGCGGTCTAACAACCGCTATTGCGACCACATCATGACAACATGTTATTTTCTATCGCTATCTGGAATAAATAGCGCTAGACTGGTGCTAGCGGCCGCTATCTCTGCTATTTGCATGTGAGTATACCCAATGCCATCTTCTTCTCCGGGTCATGAATCCTTAGGGATCGGGGTATCGAAACTTCCTAGCTGAGATCGATGGTTTCCCGGCTGCCTATGTGGATACTACTTCTAGTCCTAATGATTGTGCAAAACTCCAGTGCGGAAAACATCAGGGGGGGGGCGTGTGTTTATCCTCCTATGTGGAATGGAGAGGATAGAGAACTCTCTATGTATTGGATTGTATTTTTCCTTATTTAGGTATTTTATTGTAATGACTTTTGATTAATATAGAGCTACGGCCTCCTTCAAATTTTTTAAGCTGATATATGTCAAATGTAAAAAGACAAGCATGACAACCCATGAGAATGTGTCTAAGAAAACGCTCGAGTTATTCTATTTCTACCAGTTGATTTGGTATTTTTCCTCGTGTTATTCTATTTCTACCAATTGATTTGGGTTTTTTTTCAAGAAAAAAGTTGATTCATTATTAGAATTCAATGAGTAACTGGTTCAACATGTTATTGCGTGAAACAGACTTTTCACATTACATTATCCTCCATAAGATTTTAGCAAGTTGAAAAGTACAACAGGCTTTGAGTGGTATCATTGTCCCTGGCAGCCATTCTGTCACTTCATTTGTCCATCAGAGCGGAGGAAGAGTCACTAGTACATAGTAGGGCTATGAACACAGTTTGGACCCCTAATTGCACACAGTCCCGAAACCGTGTGCTCAAGTGGGTTGGGGATTTGGGGGGGGGTTCCATCGTTGTTCAATGAGAAAACGTCTGCTAGTAGTAAATCGTCACACATGATTGCAATATCAGGAATTGTGTGCGATTACGAACACAATCACTCACAATTCAATAAGTTGAAAACCCCTGCAAGAATGTACCTATCGCTGACAGTTTTTGGCACAAGAATCGTTAGCGAAAATTGTAATCATCACACACGATTTTTTTTCCATTTAGAAACATATGCGTTAATCAGTCCATCGCTCATGCACCTTTTTATGAAAACCTTTGGATTGTAGTTAAACATTGCACACACTTTGGTTTACTTAAACTTGTTCAATGCCATTATTAGCACAATTGTTTTTTCTCTTTAATTTAATACATGCAAATCATATTAAATTTAATACATGTAATTCGTTGGTGTAACGCTAATGTGTGCACTATGACGAAGTCGTCCACTCAGTTGGGCCGGTCTAAGTGCACATGCAAATTCTTCTTCCTGGCCTTATTACCTATGCCATTGAGCTTTTCAACGTGCTTATTATGGGGCAGACCTATCAATACGACGAATTCCATGTGGTCTTTGCGGTCAGAAAGCCCTAGATTATTCTTTCATGCAGATGAGACCTGTTATGGACGTATACTTGAGGATCCCATTTAACTTTTCGTACGGGAACATGTTGTGCAGGAATCCTATCCTTAGGTCGGTGATGTCCTCGACACTGTGAATCAGTAGTTGTATCGTGATGTCGAATGGGGATGGGAAGTGCGGAGCTAAATCCGGCAGATCTTCGATAGGGCCGTAGGGGGTCCCAAGCTGGTGATCTCGGGTTCATGGTAATAGGACGGAGAAGAGACACGGTATTTACCCAGGTTTGGGCCCTCTCGAAGAGGTAAAACCCTACAGCGTGCTTGTAGTGTATTGACTGTGGATGGGGTATAAAGTACAGGTTGATCTACCTCGAGATTGTATATGTGAATGAATGTATCTCTATGGTCTAAACCCCTCAGCTTATAGAGACACTGGGGTACCTAGAGTTGCACCTAGGTCGGTTACATAGAGGAATAAACATGCTGAGCATCACATCATGCCTTAGAGCATGCGCCAAGTCTATAGATTCCATCTTGAGTACGTCATGTGGCCTGAAAAGTGTGGCCAACTGGTTGGTAGTTTGGGGGTCCTCGGCCCAACCCATGTTGGGGGCCGACGTGGTTAGCACCACCTTATGTAGGACACCATTAGGAAGTTCATCTCAAGCTCACATAATATGTTGGTTTTTGCCTTGATGTCTGTAAGATCCAATGTGACACTGAGGCAGTTGTGTTTTGGCTTTGCATCTGCATGCAGTGGAGTTTTCGAGTGTTTCTCAGTTGTCGCAAGTTTGACAGCCTCTCTACAAGCCCCTCTCTTATTTGTAGTCACTTCCACAATCAATCTTGCACATGAGGGTCCTAGACCTCCGTCCAACAAGCCGACCATTCATGTATGCATTCGGTTTGTAGGAAACGCATACGGGAATTTCATAGGAATACGGTTGTTTGTGCTGCGGCCCCAGCGAGCTGGTTGTATTGGTTGGTTGTTGTTTTATAATATAAAGCGGAGAGACCCTTTTTCATCAATTTCACAGAAATACTATTCATTTCTTGTGTTTTGAGGGAAATCTACCTATTCACTCAAACCTCATTTTGTGCGTAACAGCAAGGCAAGACAATTTTTTAGGATGACAAGTGTCATCCTATCAACTTCCAATACTATTTCTAAATCCTACTTTCTTCAAACCGAATGAGGCCTAAATCTGTGACAAACTCTGCATGTCACCAGCCTGCATGAACAGCGTGACCCAGAAGTCCATCTCATCGTTGCTCGACGGCGATGCGCTATCTACGCCGAAGGTGTCGCTGATTTCCATCCCGGAACCGGAGTTGTCCACCGACATCCCCAGTGTCTCCGACCAGAAACTGTCGTCGATCTGGAACTCCTCCGAGGAAGAAGAGCTGCCCGTGTTCTCCAACGAGGAGGCCATCGAGTAGTCGGTGGCAGACGATGTCGAGAGGGACTGCCCCGGCGACATCGAGAGGGACTGCCCGGGTGACGACGCCGGCTTGGAGGTCGGGCCCTCGAGCGCGCTCGCAGACACAGCAGGTTTCTTGGCTTTGCGCTTAGGCGCTGCCTGGCCGGACGGCTTGGACGAGGACTCGAGTCGCTTCTTGAGGTGTGTGTGCCAGACGTTCTTGATCTCGTTGTCCGTCCTCCCAGGCAGCCTGGCGGCAATGGTGGACCATCTGTTGCCGAGCATGGCGTGGAGCTGGATGATGGCGTCTTCCTCCTCGCTGGTGAAGTTGCCGCGCTTGATGTCGGGGCGCAGGTAGTTGATCCACCGGAGGCGGCAGCTCTTGCCGCAGCGCAGCAGGCCGGCCTGCTTCGGCAGCGCCCGCCAGTTGCTGTGCCCGTGCTGCTCGATGTGAGCCACCAGGGTCATGTCCTCCTCCGCCGTCCACGGGCCCCTCTTGAGCCCCATCTTCTCGCAGCAAGGAGCCCTCACCATTGCTAGCTTTGCTCACTCCTCTGCACCTCTCCCGTTCTCTTTCTCGGTCAAGTGTGTGATGGATGGATCGTTCAGTGTGTTGACGCTGGTCCGAAGGGAAATGGCTGCCTGAGCTGAGCTGCTCAGACGTTGCGCTATTTATGCTCGGCGCGCGGCGATGGCAAAACGTGGTCAATTGGGGCAGGTTCCGAGCAGGGACCATTGGCTGACAAAACGAGGGAGAATAGTGGGCGTTATATCCAAGTAGTTCTTTTTCTATTGTTGGAAAACGATGGAGTAGTTTGTGGGTCAGGATTCAGGAATGCGTGTGTACCCTGCTCTGCCGGTTTGAAAAAGTATATGGAATGATATGATGTGATTCTTTTTTCTCTACGGGAGATGATGATGTGTTTCTGGTTGCATGGTACAGGCAATTCCGTTTAATTAACTTTCTTTGAGTGTTTATAATTAACTAACCGGTGAAAAAAATCACCATTCTTTGGTGGGTCCATGGGTTGAGTTAGTCTGGGTTAGTTTGGACTTAACTAACCTAAAAATATTCAAACAGAAGGGTTAGTTTGGGTTAGATTTCAAGAGATTCTTATTTGGATTAGTTCTTCTTATGACCACTAAAAAACATCTTTTTCTCTCGCTCTCCCCACAGCAGATCCTTCCCCACTTCCTTGAAGCTTTTCGTCCTCTCCCTCCTTCCCTCTCGCACCGCCCATGAAGGCGCCTCACCGTATCCGCGCTTCATCTAACCCTGCCATCCAAACACCTCTTTGGTTAGAGTTAGTTCAGGATTAGTTTGTTAGAATCTAACTCTAACCTCTAACTAAGTTAGAGTATTCAAACATGGACTTTATATTACTGGAAGCCCAAATATGGAGATCTCAAGTAGAACGCCACGCAGCCACCAGGATACTTCATTTAGCAGCCTAGCTTTTTTCTTATAAAGGCACATCATTTCCGTCAAAAAAGTAGAATGTTAAATTGCAGAATAAAATATATTTAGTTGGCTGTTTTACCAATAGGAAGTGTGGACATCCTAATTACTAAGCACGAGAGTCGGAAATCTCGAGTTGAAACTTGAGTCTTAACATCTAGTTTTATACTAATATGTGGAAAGTATCTTCATAAGTCGAGAAGCCGATCATTAGGAATAGCGAGCGCTTGAATCATTATGTAAGTTTCTTTTTTGCGGGAATCATTATGTAAGTTGAGAAGTGGAAGTTTCGAGTTCAAAGTTAACGCTTGTGGGCTCCTTCCGCTCCCTCCTCTCGGGGCTCCAACCCTAACCGCCAGGTTACCGCTCCTTCCTCTTCCTTCACTCCGCCGCCGTCGGTGGTCCGCGCCGGGCATAGCCTGTGCGTGCGACGGCGGCGGCGGAGGCATTCCTCCCTCTCGCGGATCATAGGGTGACGCGGGGCGCCCTGCCTCGAGGGTGTGACCCCGATCTGGATCGCGGCGGCGTTGATCTCGTTCACGACGTCTCAAATTTGGACTACGGCGGTATGGCGGCCGGCCGGCGTCCTAATGGCGACTGTGGTGGCAGTGTTGGCGACGGTGATGGCTGTGGCGCGGCGGCGTCAGAGGCGGCGCGCGCTGCAGGCGCGGCGGCCTGCCCTGTTCGGGCGGCGGCACGCCATCTGCCTCTGGATCGGTGGCGGCGCTGTGGTCGGCGGTGGCGGCGCACCATCTGCCTTTGGATCGGCAGCGGCGGTGTGGAGGGCCTGGTGGTCACGTCGGCGGCACCTCCGGTTAGATCTGTTCTCACCGGTGCAGCCGGCGGTGGTGGTCATCTCTTCCGTCAGAGGTGGGCGGCCTGCGGCTGGGTGGTTGGATCTCGAGATTCGTCATCTAGTCCCAGCTACGAGTTGGGGAGATATAGTTGCCGGTGAAAACCGAGCCTTTGGCGGGCGATGGCGGTGTTTTGCGCCGTTACCTTGATGAAGACATCGTCGTGTAACTATCGTCGACCCACTCGTGCTGCTTCGGGGAAAACCCTAGGATCTGGTCTTCCAGATTGGATGATTACGGTACTACAGTGTCGTCTCTCTCTTGGGAGCATCGTTTGTGGAGCAGCGCTGGAAGACAAAGGCAGGAGGTGGAGCGGCTTCGTCTTGCATGGAGATTTGATGGAGCTGTCAAGTTATGCCTGGCCGACAGGTGCTACACTGAGTCATGTCTGGTTGCCAGGTGCTACGCACGACGTATCTTCGTGAGCCTTCACGTCTGGACGGACAAGCACAGGGTGGTGGCGCCGTTGGGCGTCGTGGTGGCGTCGACGGATGTCAGGACTGGCAAGGAAGATGCGGATCTCTCTCTTGAAGATGTGTCAGTGGTCCGATGATGACGGCGGCTTCTAAAATGTATGCATGTAGTGTTCGCATTAGGTAGGCTGCACCGGATGTTGGCCCCGATATGTTATCAAGTTTGTAGGTGTGAGTGGTGGCTTCAGGTGGATTGATGTATATTTTTATCAGACGTTTGCGGAATAATTAATAAATATGGCTGCATGCATCGATTGATGCAGAGGCCGGAGGTTTGACCTCCTTTACTTAAAAAAAGGTTAACACTCATGCTTAAGAAAGAACTAGTCATTTAAAAAAAGTAAAGCATGGAATTATCAAAGAATATGGCATGTTTCATGGATTCGATTTGAACAATATTTCATATTGTTACCAAAGAATACGTCATGCTCCATGGTTCCGATTACAAGCAAATATCCACTTGCAACTCTTTGTTTCAAAACCAGAAACTCTAGCCTATGCACTGGGATGCAAAGGTCAAGGAAACTCTACTTCCTGGATTGTTGGGAGAATTCTGGTCCCCCTAGCCTCCCGGGTAGCTCCTAGCGACTCCGCGATTCCCCGACACCCCCACCCCAACAAAAGAGCCCATGTAGTAGCTGCCCTGCCCCCTTGCCACCGTCGCCATCTCATTCTCGAGTGTGTCTCACCCTTCCTCCACCTCCCAATCTCGTGTCCATCTGCAACCTAGTCGACAATCTACGCCGAGTGCCTCGGATCTGGCACCATGTGCCTTCCATCCTTGACTCCAGCTATGATGTCCCCTCCATCCTCGACTCTAGTTGTGATGCATCATGTCCCTACAACGCGTTATAGTTGGAGCTATGGCCTGCTATCCCGGTTTCCAGGTTGGGCGGCGATGCTCGACGACAAGTGGTCTCTGGTTGTGGCATGCAACAAAGGGCCTTGTCATAACGGGATCACGTGTGTGGCTTGTGATGTTAGAGCATCTACAGCCGGGCGCCTCAAACCCGCCTCATACGCCCGGGCAGGCCGCCCGGTCACTGTCCGATCATGAAATCTTGACCCAAATGGGCCTCAAACGTTTGAGCTGACCGGCACCCCTCATATGCAGCCCAAATATGTGACGGGTATGGGGGTGCCCGGGCACGCCCGCCATGTCAAACTCGATACCCTGACCCCACCGTAAATTTCACCAAATCACCCTCAGACCTGCCGGATCCATTTGCTCCCTCGTCTCTCCTTCCTCCTCTGTGTCATTCGTCTCGCAGCTTCACTGCTGCGCGCGCTCCGCAGCCGTTCCTAGCCTCTGCGCCGCCAGCTCCGGCAGAGCAGTCCTCCGTCCCGTCCTCCGTCGGGTGGGACGTCGTGGCCGGCCCGGACGCCACCGCAGTACGTCTGGCAACTCTCTGGCTCCGCCTTGCGCTTGATGTGTTTGACACATTGTCTTGCCTGACTTTTTGTGATTTTATTAGGGAAAATGATGGATTCCGATGCTTCGTAGGACGAGGAGTATGGATCGACGGAGCTTGATCAAATGATTCAAGATGAGTTCTTCGATTCCTCGGATTTGGACGAAGAAGTGGAAATGATCATGCTAATGAGCATGCAAGGAGAAATGGACCGGCAAGTGAACATATTTTCAACTTCAAGGGCTCAATCTAAGGGAGAAGAGCGATCAACCGGGATAGTGTGTCCAGAGCAAAGCTACTGCACAGGCACTACTTTGCTCCTGGGCTTACTTTTCCTGGATGATCCATGGTTTCGTCGTCGTTTTCGCATGCGAAAACCATTGTTTTTGCGCATTGTGGAGGGAGTGGAGGCACACGGTGACTACTTCAAGCTCACAAGGGATTGCTGCGGACAACTCTTTCTCTGTCAAGCAGAAGTGCACGGCTACTCTGAGGATGCTTGCACTGGGTACTACTGCAGATGCCGCTGGTGAGATGGTCAGGATGGGGAAGAGCACGTACCTGAAGACTACTGTTTAGTTTGCCCGCGCCGTGTGGAGGTGTTTGGACCTTTGTATCTCAGAGAACCAAATGCGCATGACTATTCTCAACTTTCTGCAGATGCATTAGAATCTTCGAGATCATCAGGTGCACACACAACTACTCAATGATCTTTTGGAGCACATGTGGACCCGCAATGGAAACCAAGCAGCTAATGTTTGAGTTGTGCACTTAAAATAAATTTTATTTAAACACTATCTATGCTCGGCACCAACATTTGTTATTTACATGCGACATTGGCTTGTATGATCGATGTGCATGGATTTGCATGGGTTTGAGAGTCCGGATTTGAAATACGTGAATGTTGCGAGCGAAATATATATGAGGGCCCGTCCAGATGCGTCCGCGGGCGTGCGCGGGCATGTCCGGATGTGTCCGCGGGCGTGCCCGGGCGCGTCTGTGGACGTATAGAGGGTCAGATTTGTCAAGTATGGCTGTAGATGCTCTTAATTGTGCCATCCAGCTCCAGATCTATGGGGTGTGACAGCACGAGGCTATGGAAGTTCTTGGTTTTAGTTTTGTTTAATCGGCTTCATTTAGTAGCTTAGCTTTCTTTCTAGGGTAGTTAACAGCCTGCTAACTCTGAATTTTTTTACTACTAATACAATGGAAATTATAAATACACGTAGTAGAGTTCTATCATTTCTCATTGGAAAAGTAGAATGCTAAATTAGATTAAAATATATTTAGTTGACAGTTTCATCAATAGGAAGTGTGAACGTCTGAAACTGAAAGTTTGAAGTTGAAATTTGGGTCTTAACATTGAGTATTATAATAAGTTGAAAATATCATCATTGGGAACAACAAACACTTAAATTAGTGTATGAGTTTTGAATTGGATATTTGGACTAAAGAGAGGAGCTAGAAGGAACTAGTCATTCGTTAAAAGTTAAACCATGGAATTCCAAAGAATGTGGCATGCTGCATGATTTTGATCTGCGAAAAAAAACTGCAGGGCAGTGTTTTGGGTGTCTTGGTTGCAATTCTGTCTTCAAACGGATTTGCCGGCAAATCCCAAGGCTCATGTCTTCAATCGGAGACCCTTCTCTCCTTGCCATGTATGCAATGTTGTGGCAAGAGATGGTGGTCAAGAAATCTTTGACGAGGTCGCCGAAAGATACAAGACGCGATTGTGTTCTTTTTTTCCCAGGGGTACTAAAATGTAAAATGGGAGGACATGATTGTAATTTCCTTTTCTATGATCCTTTTCCCAATATTGTGAAAAACTTTTGTGTTTAATTAATGTCAGCTTTGAGACCTTCTGACCCCCTTCCCATGTTAAAAAAGAAGAGGAAAAAGACCAAAGCGCCGTTCAATCCACCTTGTCGAACGCCTCGACTGATTGCACATCAGTCTTCAAAAGTACTCCTAGATCCGAACTTTACACTATTTCTAACGGTTTCCCTTTCCAGGTGGACTAACAAACGAATGACAAGTTGTATTGTGGATGCAGTCGACCGTTTCAGTGGAGCTGTTTGAACGAACTACAACTTTTTCATTGCCATACTATTGAACTGCTTTGCCTGGGATAGAAAAATGGTCCCGTAATGGAAAGCGTAGGAGTCGCATTTTTGTTTTACTTTCTTTCCTGTTTTCACTCTTCGTGGGAAGAGCCGTAGATCTCCTATTACAGTTTGCATCTCCGGCCGTGGCTAGAGTCATCGGCGTGGGGCGAGCATCCAAGTTCAAAGTTCAAACTACTTTTCCCCTTCGGCACTTGCGTGATCACATGGAGTGAAAATATTAGACGAGGTCGGCTCAATCAAGTTGGGCTTTGTGAGTTGATTTGGTCTCTGTCAAGACGTTGCGAATCCGTGCGCTTCGCTTGCAATCGACGCGCTGTTGATGGCTCACTGAACAATTCAAGCAAGAGAGGCCCAGCTTTGCAGCTCCTTGATTGATTGAAATGATAAACCAAGTAGATCGACTAGCTTGGCACAGACTGCTTCCTCATAGTCCTAGACGGTTTTAATGTCAGATTGCGTCAACTGTCATGCAATACGTATGAGCTGGTATATATGCAGATGTGCACTGTAGCACGGCTGCCGACGATCTTGCACTTTAGAAACATGTAACCTCAACCACTTCAGCTGTATATACTCTCTTCATTCCACAATGTAATGCGCCTGCACTTTTCGAGATTCAAGTTTGAACGTAAATTTAACTGCCGAGACCGACTGCGACTGGAGCAAAAATTATAACACTGAATTCGTATTTTCGATATGAATTCAGTGATATAATTTTTGCTCCCGTCGCAGTCGGTCTTATTGGTTAAATTTACGGTCAAATTTGGATCTCAAGAAGCGTGGACGCACTACATTGTGAAATGAAGGGAGTACTATGCTAAGCACGTGGGGAAACGTCTTCAAACAGACCATATATGTCTGTGTCGTTTCGATTTAGTGGCTTTCCTAAAAACGTACTCCCTCCCTCCGCTAAGACCTACTCCCTCCGTTCCTAAATACTCCTTCCGTCCCATAATGTAAGACGTTTTTTGAGTGTCAAAAAAGTCTTACATTATGGGACGGAGGAAGTATGTATCTTTCTAGAGATTTCAATAAGTGATTACATACGAAACAAAATGAGTGAATCTACGCTCTAAAATATGTCTACATACATCTATATGTGATGTCATTTGAAATATCTAAAAAAACAAATATTTAGAAACGAAGGGAGTAATTAACAAGTATAAGTAATTTGGGGTAGAGTTAATAGTACAGAGAATTTGGTTTTCCGAATGAACCAAATTTCTTCAAGTAATTTGGTCAAAGAAGCATAGTCCGCACCACGTTCGGTCTCTCTCTCTGTTTGAGGCAGACGTTCGGTCTCTATCCGTCAGCATCTCCCGAACAGTGCACGAGAAAAAGTGCCCGACGAAACCTCCCGAAAATCTAGACGAGCCAGGGCCTGATCGCGGCTGCGGAAAATGACAGGGCCAACCTCCATGAAATCGAGACCTGCTCAATCTTTTTTTCTCAAAATGGTGATACCGGGTCTCTGTATCTAACGATACCTACAATCATTTTATTAATTATTTATAAAAATCTTACAAAATAATACATCAGTATGCCTAAAGTCACCGTCTTGGCAGCACACCTATCGCTACTGCTATCCCCTTGATGAAGGGTGCCAAATCAAGCTTAATACCAAACAGACATCGCACAAAAATCTAACATCCAAAGCCGAATGCCCCAACCAAGCCAATGCCCACTGGGTCACACACCAGTCTAGCGCAGTCTCAAAGGCCGCTGCCACCATCAACCACCGATCCATCTCCAGAGCAGATACTGACGCACCAAACTTGCTAGGCCTGCCGTCGACGCCACCACGGCGTCAGACAACGCCATCATCCTGCACATGTCCATCCACACGCGCCCGTCGCCGAAACTCCGCATCGCCATGCCGCCATGATCCGCCGTCGGCTTTGCGGTAGATGCAACACCGCTCCTCCTCTTGTCCCCTCCAGCCATTATTTTCTCCAAAACGATGCCCGCAGGAACAAAAGCCATACTGCGAACGTCATCATTGTCCGATCCGGGAGACCCAGATCTAAAGTTTCCTCCAGAGCATCCCGAGCCTGATGACGCAAACTGCAACGACGATGCCTCGACAAGGAAACGACATCTAAGACGCCGCCATCGTCCGCCATGCCCGTAGTCGGCACGATTTTCATCGGCAGTTGCGCCACCAGGCGTGCGCCGCCGGCGTCGTTGGTTCCTTCAACCGGAGCAAACTCTAAAACGATGCTATGAAGAGGGACTACGACGGAAAAGCACCGCCATCGTTCGATCCCCAAAAGATCTAGAGTTTCCCTCGAAATTGCCTGCGCTCTCATGGACCAGACAAGGGTAGAATCCCGGCGGGTCCACCAAGCCGCCGACATGTCACAACCGCCACCGCGCTGACCGTAATCCAGGGACCAAGGCCCACGCCTGGGCCCAGATCCGGCCACGCCACCGCCGACCGATCCGGTTACGCCACCGCCGTCCCTAACGACCACGACGCACCATAACATGAAGCCGCCTGCCGCAGAGGAATGGAATCGCCGGAGCGCCGTCGCCACCCGTTGTGGCGTCCGGCCCGGGGGCGCTGGCCCGCATCAGCCCCACACGAGTGGAAGGATCCGGAGTCCCCGCCGCCGCCGGCGACGCCTGGCCGCTCAATCTAGCTAGAATCAAGTCATCAAGCAGCTCCGTATCAAACTAGGTAAGTAAAAAAAAACTCCTACTATGCATGTGACAGTCGTGCATGGACCATATTGTATGGGCGAAAACGATCGGTTCACTGAATGTGGAGGAGACGATGGATCGAGTTAGCAGGACCAAGTGGGAAATGCCGTGCGACAAATTCAGCTCGATAGGACTTAGGTGTAGAAGAAAACAGCTCGGTTCCCTTAAAATAACGTGGAGAGATTTACGTTTGAAAGATAGGACCACAGAATCGATGCTTCATGCAGCTAGCTCAACGGTCAAAGTGTCAACGGGGCTTCGTGTATGGCCCCAGCGAGTCAAACTAAAGCTTAGAAGCTGCCCTGGACTGGTGGATATAGAGTAGAGACCCAGCTGAACAGAGTATACAATACATATTGAGATGCTTCAAACATTTGCGACCACTGACCACTGTCATGTTTCATACGCCGGAGTCGTCCATCGATCATATCCAGCGCAGTGCTGACGCGCGCGAGCTAGCTCCGATGTGTCTCGATTTTCGGTTTGTGATTTTTCTCGCCTCAGGCCGAGATGGCCAAATTTCGGCCATTTTTAAAAATTTCGGCCGAAATTTGACCAAAACTTGACTGAAATTTGACTAAAATTTGACCAAAATTTGTTAAATTTGACCAATTTCAACGAAAGATAGATTTTTGCCCCAGGCCGAGATGGCCAAAATTCGGTCGAAATCCGTTTTTCCGGCCGAAATTCAAAACACTTCTGCAATGGTGTCCTCTGCAAACCGTGTCACTTCGAATGGTCTAGCGTGACTTAATTGTGATTCAGTAAGCTAATTACTATATGGGTGATTACTATGATTTTGCTCTGTGTCAGGTAGTAAGATCCTTAATTGGCTCGTAATTTAGGAGTAGCACTCTTGTAAATTATTGGACAAAGATCGAGGCACAAGAAGAATGACAGGGTTTTTCGGTCGCATCTCCAACGCTGACTGTTAAATTTGCTTCGGGATATGTCCGCAGATAGGGAACCAGTCTACGAACGCTGATGCCGGACACCGCCATCCAACGGTGCCCACATACATTTCAACCCGCATTTGAATTAACCTGACGAAATTCGTGTAAACCAGCCGATATTCGGCAAAGTTCGGATAGATAATACCATAAATCATTCATACATAGTATGTAAATTAAGTATAGGGCAACAATGTCTCAAATTCGACGAGATTATCCAGATGTCCAGAGCATGTCGTCCCGCATATACTGCCCTTCAGCTTCATCCAACAGTGTGTACGTAAATGGTCGACTCTCTGTCCTGTGGTAATCACGACAGCGTGTGTGGGCTACATAATGTGTACACCAACATTGAGTGAATGAATGATTTAAACAAGTTGAGCAAAATAAACAAAATTTCCAATCTCGTCCTCTAACGCGTGCAATGGCCACCTTGCCTCATGCTGGCGAACCACGTGACAAAAACTTGTTGACGCTAGTCTGGATAGCGTACCGGCGATACAATAACAATTCACATTGTGTTCTTGAATAATGTGCATGTCGTAGGGCAATGTGCTTTCGTGCGTGTAAAGATTCATGCACTTGTTGTCAGAAGGACCCCTTCTGCTCCTGCCGACGAAATCCGCAGATACAGCCAATCACGCATCGCACAACAGCTAATCCCCCATGGTCGAGTACCCCGTCATCCTTCGTACTATGAAAAAACGACATGGCATCCAAAACTAAGCTAAATGACATTTGACCGAACACTTGTGTGGCGTGGTGTCCGCCGTGGAGGTCGTCGACACGGGAGGGGGGGAGTGTACCTGGGTACAAACGACTCCAAGGTGGACAACGCCGTCGTAAAGGCAAGCGGGCGCGTCGGTGCTAGTGGCGGACGTCCGATAATGCATTTGTGGCAGCCGAAGAGGTACAATGGCGGCGGCGGAGGTGAAGGGTGCGGACGGAAAGTAAGAGGGAGAAGGAATGGAGTGGACGAAAATGAGACCGTGAGGGGGGATTTAATGCACCTCGGGTATCGGAGTCTAACGTGGGTGTTGTCCGAACTCCCGCAACCCCCCTCCCCACTCTTTTATTACCACTTTGCGGGAGAAAGTGCGTCCGGACCGCCGAATAGACCGATATAGACTCGTGTTGTATGGCACAACACCTTCGGACCGCATGGTCCAGACGTATGCGGGCAGTTTAAGGGTTGACATTGGAGATGCTCTTACAAGCAGTACAATATTGTAGAACTACTTGCCCGGGTGGAGTTTACTAGTGGCAGACACCCTTTTGCACCCATTATGCCTAAATACCAATACCGGACGCAAAGTTGTGCCCGCCATGGATGATCAATTATCAGTGAAAATTTTACCCCCGCCACTGGTATTTTGGCACTCATGTAAATGACGGGTGCAAATATTGATCCATCACTGGTATTTGAAATACTAATGGTGAGCATATACTGTACCCGCCACAAGTAAGTGGTTCGAGGTATAAGCTAGGGGCCAACTTACCACAGTTCCAATTTAAAGCATCTGATAAAGGTTTTCTTTTACACCTTGCAGCTGATAAAGTTACATATCAGTAACTTTTGATCTATCAGTCTTTTTTATAACTTTGTAAAAAGAAAGAATTTGTTGACTCTTCTTTAACCATATTCATATTAATAAAAAATAAAACCAATAAAATGCAAATTGGAACTTCAGTTTTATGAATGTATGATTACAATAGGCTATGGATGGAGAAGGTTTTGCACAAGTTGTGACGAAATGGATGAGGTTTGTAGCCGAAGTGTCGTGTCGGTTGCTTCATGTTTGATCTTAAAACTTTTTCTATACTCAACATACAACATCCATATTACATGTCATCTCCCGTCACCGGCTGCGGAAGCGCCTCTAGAGACCAAGACCAAGGGTCACGATTGCGTTGAAGGTCCCTCCACCTCCGCAATCACTACTGGCGATGATACAATGCAGAACAATATGCTTCGACTGCACTCCGTGCCGCCACACCGCCAAAGTGGAAGCACGAAGTGGTTGTCGAGGGGGGAGTTCAACAGCTTCCGTCGAGTGCCACTTCCTTGGTGCGACAGCTACTCCTCCTGGCCATCGAAAGAGATGACGTTTTCTTCCCGAGTGGCGGTGGTTTTGTGTTGCATGAAGCTATGTCCAGCCGCAGCCGCAGGGACGCACCGTGGAGGAGTGCCGTTGATGCGCCACCGGGAGGGTGTAATATTTAATTATATAATTGTCTAATTAAACCAGCCAGGTAAATTACAAGGCACAAACTATTTTTCTAATTTCTAAAGTCGTAACTCAAAGGACGTGGATGTCGCCTAGAGGGGGTGAATAGGCGTTTTAAAACAATTACAATTTAGGCTTGAATAAACGCGAATAAAACTAGCGGTTAATTTACCAAGCAAAAAACCTAAATAAAATTGCGGATGCTAAATCTCCGTTAGAGCGTTGTGGAGGCACATTGCTCCCCAAGCGTCACATGTGGCTCATTGTATTCTCCTCACGCCCACGCACAATAAAAGGTGTCATGACTCCACTAAGGGACCCTTGAGAGAAGTCACCGAGCCCATACAATTGGAGACCCTTGAGGGCGGCCACCCAACCCATATACATTACCTAGGGCACTCAACACAACTTGATTGGAGGCTCCTGAAGCCTCATGAAGCTTTACACCACAATGATTTAGCTCTGTGACAACACCAATCATCTAAGGCGCTCAAGCATCCAAGAGGAACAAGCTCTAGGGTAGCAAGCACCCAAGAGTAATAAACTACTCAACATTCACTTTCATGAATCCTCGTGGAGACCCCAACGCAACTAATGTTGTGGCAAGAGCACACAAATTGCACAAGTCCTTCACTCACAAATCCCACCAACACTACTGGAATCAGGATGTTTACCGTCAGCCAGCTCTTTGCCGTCTGCTAGCTGATGGCAAAGAAGGTCTTTGCCATCAGCTTACAAAAAACCGATGGCAAAGAAAGAGCTGGCGACAAAGGTCATGTTTGCCGTCAGCCAGCTCTTTGTCGTATGCTAGCAGACATCATAGAAGCTTTGCCGTCTGCTAGCAGACGGCAAAGAGGAAGGGTGGCCCCCTAATGAGAACCACCTAACGACCACTTTCTTTGTCGTCTGCTAGCAAACGACAAAGAGAATAGCCAACCTAACGGTCATTTCCCCCGGCCCCACCCCACTAGCTACGCTCTTTGCCGTCTGCTAGCAGCAGATGGCAAAGAAATTAAACCTAACTAAAAAACGGTCGGCCCCGCGCCCCACCCCTCTCTCTCCCTCACCTCACCAGTGCCCGCCGCCCCCGCCGCCGAACACCACCGTCCCCGCCGCCCCCGACCCCCACCGCCCCCGACCACCACCGCCCCTGACGCCCCCGACCCCCCGCCGCCCCCGACCCCGCCGAGGGAGTCCTGGACTAATGGGTCCTCGGGAGTCCGGACTGTTATCCGTGGGCCGAACTGATGGACTGTGAAGACATGAAGACCGAAGACTATACTCGTGACCGGATTGGAGTCTCCTTGGCGTGGAAGGCAAGCTAGGCGACCAACTATGAAGATTCCTTCTTATGTAACCGACTCTATGTAACCCTAGATCCCTCCGGTGTCTATATAAACCAGAGGGCGTAGTACGGATAGGACACATTCATTACCATAGTCATACAGGTTAGGCCTCTAGGGTTTAGCCATTACGATCTCGTGGTAGATCAACTCTTGTAACACTCATATTCATTAAGATCAATCAAGCAGGAAGTAGGGTATTACCTCCATAGAGAGGGCCCGAACCTGGGTAAACATCGTGTCCCCCGTCTCCTGCAACCATCGACCTTAGACGCGCAGTTCGGGACCCCCTACCTGAGATCCGCCGGTTTTGACACCGACATTGGTGCTTTCATTGAGAGTTCGACTATGGTGTCGACGAAAGGTTCGATGGCCCCTTCAATCGTCCATAGTGACGTTGTCCAGGGAGAAACCTTCCTCCCCGGACAGATCTTTGTGTTCGGCGGCTTCGTACTGCGGGCCAACTCGCTTGGCCACCTGGAGCAGATCGATAGTTACGCCCCTGGCCATCAGGTCAGATTCGGAAGCTTGAACTACGTCGCGGACATCCGCGGAGACTTGGTCTTCGACGGATTCGAGACCGCGACGATCGCTCCCCCTCGCTCCGATGAACATGACTTAAATCTGTCATCGGGTCACATCCAGGAGATGGTTCCTGTTGCTGCAACGGCCTTAGAGCTGGAGCGGATCGTGCCATCCGAGGCCATAGAGTCCGCGGCGTTGGAGCCGCACACAGACTCGACACCCTGCAATATCTGCGTCAACGGAACTCCGGACTCGTCTTCGGCTATAAGTTCCGGACCATGTACGCTTGCGGACACCGAGCTGGATCTGTTATCGATTTTCGAATTCAGCGCCGCAGACATCTTCCAGCACTCACCTTTGGGTGATGTGCTAAACTCTTTAAAGAATTTGTCCTTGGAGAAGGACTCACAGCCAAACTATGTTCGGTTCGTGCTAGAAGCTGAGGATGGGGAATTTTGCTTCCCACCCGCCACCCACTTCATAGCCACTGTCGATGACTTAACCGACGTGCTTGATTATGGCTCCAAAGACATCGACGGTATGGAGGCCGATGTCGACAAGAGCAAGGCCAAGACCCGCCATTCACTGGACGTTGGACGGCCACCTCTTCATACGATGTGTACATGGTTGACACACCTAAAAAAACTAGCGACAATGACAAAGAAGATCCAGTTGCGAATAAACCTTCTGAGACACAGTCCAAGCATCGACGGCCTAAACGCCGTTCAAAGCCTCGTCGCTCAAAAGATGGCAACACTGGCACCGGAGAAAGTAGTACTCTGGGCGACGCCAAAAACAACGAAGACCCTGTTGGAGCTGCATCCGAACAGAAGGAACAAAACAACGGGCAAGATAACCCTGATAAACAGGCCATGCCCAATGACCCGGATGACGACAGTTATCGTCCAGTCTCCGAGGATGAGGAGAGCCTCGGCAGCGAGGATTTCATCATGCCTGAGGCACCCCTCGAGCAGGAGCGCTTCAAGCGCTATCTAATAGCTACTGCAAGAAGCCTGAAGAAAAAGCAGCAGCAGCTCCAAGCCGATCAAGACCTACTCATTGACAGATGGACCGATGTCCTGGCAGCCAAAGAATACGGCCTCAAGCGCCCAACCAAGAGTTACCCGAAGCGTAGACTGCTACCTCAGTTTGATGAGGAGGCACCAGATCCCATACCTCCCTCGCGCAATGCGGAACGACCACCGCGTGGTCGGGACAGTGCGGCGGACCGACCACCCCGTGGTCGGGACAAAACGGCAACTCATGCCGAACAGCAGAACGCCCCACCGCCCCGCAAAAACAGAGACAAAACAGCTCGGGACTATACATACGACCTTCGGCAGGAACTGGACAGTAGAGCAGGACACACCAGATCAATCTACGGATCGCGAGCACGCTTTCCGACTCGGGATGATGGCTACCTATTCGGACGTGACAAACCTAGTCACACCCGGGCCAATAACCACAGACGGACTTCATCGGAGGTGCGCCGTGACGTGGCCCGATATAGAGGCGCCGCACACCCTCTCTGCTTCACGGATGAAGTACTAGATCACGAATTCCCCGAGGGGTTCAAGCCCGTCAATATCGAATCATACGACGGAACAACCGATCCTGAAGTGTGGATCGAAGATTTTATTCTCCGCATCCATATGGCCCGAGGAGACGACCTCCACGCCATCAAATACCTCCCACTAAAATTAAAAGGGCCAGCTAGACACTGACTAAATAGCCTGCCTGAAAATTCCATCGGCAGTTGGGAGGACTTGGAAGAAGATTTTCTTGACAACTTCCAAGGCACTTATGTCCGGCCACCAGACGCCGATGACTTAAGTCATATAGTCCAACAACCTAGAGAATCAACCAGAAAATTCTGGACTAGGTTCCTAACCAAAAAGAACCAGATCGTTGACTGTCCGGATGCTGAAGCCCTAGCGGCCTTCAAACACAGCATCCGCGACGAATGGCTCGCCCGCCACCTTGGCCAAGAAAAGCCGAAATCCATGGCAGCCCTCGCGGCACTCATGACCCGCTTATGCGCGGGTGAAGATAGTTGGCTGGCTCGTAGTACAAACACAGCCAACAAGGCAGGCCCCTCCGAGACCAAAAACAGCACTGGCAAGCTCCGGCGCAATAAACACAAATGCCGAAGTAATGGCGACAACACCGATGACACGACAGTTCACGCCGGATTCAGCGGCTCCAAGTCTGGCCAACGGAAGAAGCCCTACAAAAGGAACAATGAGGGACCATTCGGCTTGGACCGCATACTCGATCGTCCGTGCCAGATACATGGCACCCCAGACAAACAAGCCAATCATACCAACAGAGATTGTTGGGTTTTCAAACAAGCTGGCAAGTTAAATGCCGAGAGCAAAGAAAAGGAATCACAAAGTGAGGACGAGGACGAAGAGACCCGGCAACCGAACACTGTGGGGCAGAAGAAATTTCCCCCTCAAGTCAAAACGGTGAACATGATATACGCTACACACATCCCCAAAAGGGAGCGTAAGCGAGCACCGAGGGACGTCTACGCGGTACAGCCAGTCGCCCCAAAATTCAATCCGTGGTCGTCATTCTCGATCACCTTCGATCGTCGAGATCACCCAACTAGTATCCGCCATGGCGGTTCGGCCGCACTGGTCCTCGATCCAATCATCGACGGATTTCACCTAACACGAGTCCTAATGGACGTTGGTAGCAGCCTCAACCTACTCTATCAGGATACAGTGCGGAAGATGGGTATCAACCCCTCACTAATCAAACCTTCAAAAACTACCTTTAAAGGAGTCATACCAGGCATAGAGGCCCGTTGTACAGGCTCAATCACGCTGGAGGTGGTCGTTGGTTCTCCGGATAACTTCCGAAGCGAAGAGTTAATCTTCGATATCGTCCCTTTTCGCAGCGGCTACCACGCACTGCTCGACGAACCGCGTTTGCTAGATTCAACGCAGTGCCACACTATGCTTATCTCAAGCTCAAGATGCCCGGTCCACGCGGTGTCATAACAGTCAATGGCAACACCGAACGCTCCCTCCGGACGGAGGAGCACACAGCCGCCCTAGCAGCAGAGGTACAGAGAGGCCTTCTCAAGCAGAACCGTAATTCGGCTGCCGAACCCCTGGACATCACTAAGAGAGTCCGAACCACACTGCAACAGGACGGTTCGGCTCGTCAAGAGCTCGACTAGCAATTCGGCCTCCGTCCCAGTCCCGATGAGGAAGTGGCATTCGTGCCACGCGTACATAATTACGCACTCAAAATCCCATGGGCATGACAGAGGCACAACTAGCTTGTGATCCACAGTTCGGCTACACTGATCCCGGACTCACTAGTATTTTTTCTATTTCCTTTTTTCTCTTTTTCCTTTTTTTCAGGTATCTTTTATACAGGCCTCCTCCGATGGCATGATTACCGGTCCTGTCAAAGGGCAAGTACACCAGATTGGCGCAGAGCAAGGGCATACAGGGGTAGCCCTAGAGGACAATTCAACAACTACTCTACCTGTTTTTGAGTACCCAAACGCAGCTCTCCTCTGGTTTTGGCATGTTAAATAGCCGGTTTCTTATTGCATTACTTGTATAAATGCGCTTTGACGCATTAACCCAACTACAATGGAAACAATTTATGGCCCACGTCAAGGGGCCCCAATACTACCTCTGCTATTTTTCCGTTTCCCGTTGATATTAATTACTTATACCCTCGCACCCGTACACATTGGTACGTTTCATATCCGCCAGGGGCTTCCTATCGCCCCATAATATGGCAACAAAGTCCGAACACTTCTTATAGATAAGTTCGGCACCCCGAATTTAGCATTATATGCATTGGCTCCGAATCATGTCTTTGGTCAATAGTTGGGTTGCCCGGCTCCTGTGCTTACTACCCTACGTTCCGCTATATCGGCTAGGGTAGTAAAGGGAGAACTACTGTGATTGTGTCCTAGCCTAGACCAGATGAGCACCTCAGTAGAGAAAGCCAAAAACTTACTGTCATGATGCGGCGAGAGCCGGTCAGCTGTTCGGAGGTCACAAATCGTTGGAGATTTTTTCCGCATTTTGCGAAGGATCGGTACCTCCCGATCAGACACTGACAACACCCTAATTTGAATACCAGGGGCTGCGCCTATGTTTTATTATAAAACTCCTATGGCTAAGTGAGGGTGTTTAAGCCGCATAGTCTGATTGCCTGGTTCGTTGCGCTAAACAACTCCTTCAAGGACCATATAATTGGATCAAGATTGTTTAGATTCCATCCCAAACACCTTCGTACTACCTACGCGAGGGCAGAAGCCGACGACTGGCCAACCCTCAGATTTAATATACCACGGCCGCACAGGAGGAAACAATCAAAACATAACAAATACTATATTACAAACCGGGTTTGTTCTCATCATACAAGGCAAAAAAATGAATGACTTCATTCGAAAATAAGGTCCTGCCTGCACTGCCCGGCTGCAAGTCGAGACCCCCCCAGGACATCCGCAAAATATCGCTCGGTTGTGCGGCACGCCTTGCCCTCCGGCGGCCCCATAGCCACCTTGACAGCGTCCATCTTCGCCCACCACATCTTGCAATGAGCGAAGGCCATGCGGGCACCCTCGATACAGACTGATCGCTTGACGACGTCTAGCCGCGAACAAGCCTCCACCACCCGCTTCACGAGGCCAAAATAGCTGCTGTGTATCGCCGCGGCTGGCCACAGCCGGATTATTAAGTCCTTCATGGCCAGTTCGGCCACCCTGTGCAGCTCGACTCTACAAAAAAAAGACACATCCGTGACATTTTGGGCCGAACGAATTTTTTTCCTGTCATACATATGACACTTCTATGATGATAATTTGACAAAACCCGGTATCATCATAGATGTGGTGGGCTCCTACTTCTATGACAAAAAATCATGACAGAAAAAGGGCTTTTCATCCTGGGCGGGCCGGAGACGCGGCTGCATGACATTCTTTGGGCCGTCCATGGCGAAAAAAACCATGGTAGAAGCGAGGGCGAGGAAAATATCGGGGAGTTCCCGGTTACGGTGGGAGGTCGAGGGCCGAGCGATGCGCGTTTCTCTTGTACACATACGCGCGTGTGTGCGAGGCGTTGGCTCTAACTGAACCCGAGCGAGGCGTTGGGCTCTATCTGAACCCGAGCGATTGCAATGCAGGCTACGCGTTATTGAACCCGAGCGATCGGTCGATGGCTGTTAACTGAACCCGATCGAGCGATTCCTTTGCTACTGCTGCTAACTGAAGCCGATCGATGCTGCCACTGGATGAACAGTGAGTGTTGCTGGGGGGGGTTTGGATGAACAGTTCCCGGTGGGGGTGGATGAACAGGACCCCGTGGTGTTGCCTCTGGATGAACAGGACCCCGATCGATCGAGCCGGTTGGGGCTGGATGAACAGGACCCCGTGGAGGGCAGGATGAACAGGACCACGCCGTGGAGGGCAGAATGAACAGTAGACGGTGGAGGGCTGGATGAACAGTAGCCCGTGGAGGGGTGGTTAAACAGGAGCCTGTGGAGAGGGCTGGTTGAACAGTAGCCGGTGGAGTAGCGCGTGGTGGAGGCTGGATGAACAGGAGCCCGTGGATGAACAGTCGCAGGTGGAGGCTGGAGGAGGTCGACAGTGGATGAACAGTAGCTCGTGGAGGCTGGAGGGGGTCAACGGTGGAGATGAACAGTATCCCGTGGAGTCCCGTTTTGCGGTACGCCACACCCCTCCTGATGAACAGGACCCCCGTTTCGACCATAGCGCTCCAAAACAAGTCCGTTTCCTCCGTTTTGCGGTACGCCACACCCCTCCCGATCAATAGGACCCTCGTTTCGACTGTAGGAGGTCCGTTTCCTCCGTTTTGCGGTACGCCAGACCCCTCCCGATGAACAGGATCCCGTTTCAAACGTGGCCGGTCGAACACAAGGCCGTTTCCTCCGTTCTTCGGTACGCCAAGCCTCGTTTCCATCGGTTGTTCCGTCCAAGCCCTCCCGATGAAGACGACGACGCATTCCGTTCCGACCCAGCCGGTTGGCTCCCCATGAACACGACGACGACGCTGTTTCTCCGTTCCGACCCAGCCATGTACACGAGCCCTGGCTGTACGTATGCGCGAGTAGGCGTTCGAGACCCCCGCCCGTATGTACACATACGTGGCCGTATTTTCTTTCTTGCACCCTGGCCGCTGTACGTACGTGTACATGCTACGTGCGCGCCTCTACCACGACACGTACGCGCCTCTACTACGACACGTGCGCGCCTCTACATCCACCAGTATATATGTACGTACACGTTCACGACCAAAATGACAACGCTACGTACGCTTCGACCAGGTGGGTCCCGATTGTCAGGCACTTCCTTGCCTGCGAAGATGTAGCTGGTGGGTCCCAGCTGTCAGGGGGGCGGATCGTTTTTTTTTTGCCCGGACGCACTTCCTTGCGTGCGAAGATGTAGCTGGTGGGTCCCAGTAGTCAGGGGGAAACGTTTTTTTTGTGAAATACAGTGGCCCGTCCGGTGGGTCCCAGCGGTCAGGTGGAGGAATAATTATTTTCCGCGTAATAAGGAGGCACTTCCTTGCTGCGGCCGTGGACCCAGCTGTCAGCCTCTCCACGTACAGTCCACGTCCGATGGAAGTCGTTCCTTGACCACATTGACCACGCCGCGCCGAGAGCACCAGGGCGGTGGACGACGGCGAGGCCTAGGAAGGGGACGACGGGGAGCCGGGGAAGACACGACAGTTGAAGCCCGCGCGGAGAGGAGTACGAGGGTTCACTGGTTCGGCTGCGGTGTGAGGCTGCCATCGCCGCAGGGCCTGGCCAGCGGTGGGAATAGTAGAGGCCTCCGTGGCAGCACAACCGGCCACGGGAGGCAGGAGCATGCGGCACGACCGGCGCTGCTTTGGGCGGCTGGCGCAAGAAGACCAGAGGTTGAAGAAGCACTACGGCCGTTGGATGGACATCGTACGGTCACTGGAGCTAGAATCGTGCATATTGACTAAGTTGACAAAGCCCTCCATCCCCGTCAACTTAGTAGGCCCACAAGTTAGCCTGCCACTATACTGGGTCCCAGCTAACAGGGGGAGTATTCATTGTTTTTATGCGTAACAAGGAGGCACTTCCTTGCGTGCGAAGATATAGCTGGTGGGTCCGAGCTGTCAGCGGCGGTAACGTTTTTTCGCGAAATACAGAGGCCCTTTCAATGGGTCCCTGATGTCAGGTGGAGGAATCATTATTTTGCGTGTAATAAGGAGGCATTTCCTTGCGTGCGGCCGTGGACCCAGCTGTCGGCCTCTCCACGTACAGTCCACTTCAGATGCATGTCGGTCGTTGACCACGTTGACCAGGCCGCGCCGAGAGCACCAGGGCGGTGGACGACGGCGAGGCCCAGGAAGGGAATGACACAGAGGCAGGGAAGACTCGACAGTTGTTTCCCACGCGGAGGGGAGTACGACTGTACGAGGGTTTACTGGTTCGTCTGCCATCGCCGGAGAATAACAGCAGGTGTGGGTGAGTAGAGGGATGGCTAGGCCAGCGATGGGAGTACGGTGGGGCGGTGAGGCCTGCGCGGCAGCAGAGCCGACTGCGGGGAGGAGGGAGCAGGCAGTCCCACCGACGCTTGTTTGAGTGGCTGGAGCAGGAAGAGCAGAGATTGAAGAAGCACGACGGCCGTTGGATGGACATCCAACAGTCAGTGCTTGTGCGTCAACCTTTTTTTAGGAAAGCCTCAAATCTGTGGAAAATAGCATACAGCCCATCTGCCATTATTTCTAATAATTTACAGCCCATTTGCTAATTATTAAGGTTTTTTTGGAGCCCATATTCTTTTTGTTAGCATTACAGGCCATATTGTGGCCACGGTTAAAAAATTATACGAAATTTTGCATATTTCGGTGCGGTCCGAACTGTTTTTAATCCCGAAATTTTGACTCACATTCAAACTGATTTTAAAAATAAATGTATATCAATATAAAATCCAACAAATTCTTCACGCATAAAAATTAATGTAATTTAAAATCTTGAAATAAAAAAAAGATATTTGAAACTAATTGCCGGTTTGATGTGTTTTAAAAATGTACAACCCATTTCTCATTACTGATGGGCCATTTTCTCAGCCAGCCGAATGAAAGCTCTCCTCGTCTTGAAAGATTTGCAGCCCAACAGGCCTGACAAAGCGACTTACTTGGCAAATCACAAAAAAACTGGGCTGTCGCCATGGACCCAGCTGTCAGCCTCTCCACGTACAGTACTCTTCCGATGGAATGTCGTTGACTACGTTGACCACGTCGCGCCGAGAGCACCAAGGCGGTGGACGACGGCGAGGCCTAGGAAGGGGACGACGCGGAGCCGGGGAAGACGCGGCAGTGGATGCCCACACGGAGAGGAGTACGAGGGTTCACTGGTTCGGCTGCGGTGTGAGGCTACCGTTGCCGCAGGGCCTGGCTAGCGGTTGGAGTAGTAGGGGCGATGTGGCCTCAATGGCAGCACAGCCGGCCACTGGAGGCAGGAGCAGGTGGTCTCCCCGGCGCTGGTTTGGGCGGCTGGTCAAGAAGAGCATCGATTGAAGAAGCAGCAGGACCGTTCGATTCAAATCCAACGGTTACTGCTGCTAGAATCATTTGTTGACTAAGTTGACAAGCCCTGCATACGCGTCAACTTAGTAGGCCCACAGGTCAGCCTCCCAACCGGTGTGCCCCAGATGTCAGTGGGAGGAATCATTTTTTTCGCGTAATAAGGAGGCAGTTGATTGCGTGTGGCCAGGCCAGCGGAGGGAGTAGGGTGGGCCGGGGAAGCCTGCGCGGCATCACAGCGGGCCACAAGAGGAGGGAGCAGGCAGTCCCGTCGGCGCTAGTTTAGGCGGTTGGAGTAGGAAGATCAGAGATTGAAGAAGCACGTCGGCCGTTGGATGGACATCCAACAGTCACTGCTGCTAGAATCGTGTGTTCACTGACAAAGCCTTGCGTAAACAAGTTAGCCTCGAAATCTGTGGCGTGTACAGCCCATTTGCTATTATTTTTATAATTTTTACTCATTTTCTAATTCATATGGAATTTATTGCAGCCCGTTTTCCATTTTTAGAATTGCTAGCCATTTTCTGGTCAGTACCAGGGTCAAAAAATTAACTAAATATGTGGGAATTTTTTGCCGGATTCATGTGAGAGCCTCCCTTCCAGTTAATTATGGGCTCCTCTATTGGGCCTTCATCAGTGGGCTGCATGTTATCAACAAGTGGAAAATGTGTTCCGTACGAAAAATAGTATGCGCTACGTACGGTACGGGGCACTAAAGGATCGAACCGTGCAACGACTTCCAAAACATTGTGTTTGTCGTTCTAACAACACATTTATTCAACCAACAGACGAAATATACTACTAATTGTACACTGAAAACAACAGCAGCAGCAATCAGGGCTGGGGGTGCAACAGAAGCAGTAAGCAGGCCAGAAGAGTGAAGACACAGCTCTCTCTTCCAAACCAAACATCAGCCATCATTACAAAAGGGCTACCAAAAAAGAACAAGTGTATGCATCAAACTAAATAAAGATCCTACTACACCAAGTGTACGCATCTAACTAACTGCCTCAGTTAGACGTTACTATTTATTAAGCTGTGGAGATTGGCTGACGGCTTGAACCAGATGGGTGCCTGACGGGGGAAACTCTAGCCAGCAGGTCGAAGTCTGATACTTGCGAGCCTCTCTCCTACTTTGGGCTGCAGAGCGTGGCGGCACATATCAGGGTATGGTGCATGCAGAGACGCATGGTACACTGTGTACACACAGTTTTGCCTGATGAACGAAACCGCGCTGCCATCATGATCCTTGCCGTCGGTTATCTCCTAGTTAATCGGATAATTCAGTCCGACAAACAGAGAGCGTGTACCAAGGCTACTTACCAGCCTCCAGTCAAAAATTCCTGAAGGCCCAGAGAAGCTGGGATCCTGCTCAAAGACCTTGCAGTGACTGTGATTGTATTCCGCGAAACAACACGTCCGGTACGTGCGAACGATCATCAATCTTTCGCCGTCGTCTGATCGAGCCAGGAACCACCTGCAACTGCCATGCCGCTTTTCTTTGAAAGGTTATGGGATTAGGAAGGGTAGGGAGGGACACCATGCGGCCTACAACATCATATCAAGTTGGAGTCAAATAAAAAAGGGCTCTTGATTTAGTCAATCTTAAGAACAACATGCTATGAGCATGAATATTTTTTCAGCAAATGTTAACAGTAATATAAGCAAGCCATCATGATATCATAGGAAAGTAACATACTGCTGTAACAGCCGTTTGTAGCGATGACTGGAGTAGGCCAGCAATACGTCCAGCCATAGAAGGAGTCGACAGCGTAAATGAAGCCCTTGTGTTCAATGGCATCGGAGAACCATGGAGGATGTATGATCCTGCGATGGACGTGCAGATTTATCCACTTACCGCAGTGACCTGTCAGATAGGCGAGACCGCGGTTGAAGAACGCAATTAGCCTGAAGTCTTTATAATTCACAGATCTTGTGGGCACTTGGCAGATTACAACCTTGAGCAAATCAAACTTGGTATCATGTTGGCTACTGAAAGATTCCGAGTATTCTGGGCCGCGGTGCCAAAGCAGTGCAGTGTTAATCGAAGGAAGGGGGATCAATCGCCGGGTGTAGACCTCCACGAGCATCCAGCTGCCACGACCGTCGACGAGCACCATCCAAGACGTGTTCATGCCGACCCAGTACATACTGTTAATGTAGTTGAGGCTGACGGGGATCGGATTGCAGTCAAGGGGGTTGATGATCGCCACCCTACGATCATTATGCTGTGTGACACGCCGTTTCTGAAGATCAGGCGGCATCAGCAAGCAAGGAGCTGGCTTAAAAAGCTCCGGCCTGAGGGCTTTGAGTAAACGGTACAGTCCCGACGAGCACGCGGCGAGCGGCATGGTACTGATATTGTCCACACGCGAAACAATGAGCTTGATTACCTCTGTGGGGAGCGAATTCCAGCCACTCTTTTGGCGGACGCTGCTCGGTTCTGCCATTGTTAGCGGGGATGGAAGATTGGACGAGATTATGTGCGGACAAAGATGGAGAAGCGAATATGTGCTGCGGGAAGTGGACAGGTGATGATGACTACAGCACGCCGCTTGACTTACGAGACACATACCAGCAGCGTAGGGTCATGTCGATGCCAGACAACTTGCTTGAGTGATCACAGTACTGGTACTCCCTACAGTGCTATGCCCTAACTTGCTTGAGTACAGTAGTAGAGTAGGACTCTGCTCTACTACTAGCACCGGAGGAGTAGTATATTCTAATCTAAAATAGTTACAAACTTCAATGCCCGAGCGTGGAACGACTACGAACCGTGCTCAAAGACCGTATCTACGTGGTGTTTGGACATGGGCGACAACCTCAACGCCAACGGTGCTGCTCCCGTTGCACCGTATGTGTTTCTGTCCTTCCTGTTCGAAATCGTGGTAGAATTCATGTTTCTACTCTGTATCCTACTACTATGCTAGTCCACATGATTAGTTTCATCTCTGTTATAGCCGTCATGATTTATTTTGTGCTTATTCGGATTAAATCTCATAGTAACTTGCTCATATATTCAACTGGCGCAACGTCCCCTACAGCCTCTCCCGTTTCATGGACGGCCTGGTCGATGCCTCCATGGAGCCCTTCGTCCACTACTATGAGTGCCCGATGCCGTTTTGTGGCTCGCCGGCGGACATGGTGCATCACCTCACGGATGCGTGCAGCGGTCACTGCTGGCCCTTGGCGGAGAACATCAAGTATGAGACGTGCTACCCGTTCACCATGCCGGAGTCGCTGGAGGATCACCGCCGCCTGCTAGTCTCGGAGGAGGACGGCAGCATCTTCCTCTCGATCGTGGGCACCGGCGAGGCCCGTGCAGGCCGCCGCCCCATCTCTGTAATGTGCGTCAGGGGCGACGCCGCTAACGCTGACACTGACACGAGGCCGATGTACGGGTGCGTGGTCAGTGTTACTACCCCTCCGGGTCGCGTGGGCGGAGACACCGGCCTCATCGAACGGACTTGGACTCTGGGGAGCTGGGACTATCCCGCCAATGTGGACTTGGAAAACCATGGCCTCCTTTACCCGCCGACGCGGTGCACGGGGACTCCAAGGAGGTTCACATGGAAGTACACATTATCAAGTTAAATATTGATCATTAGTCTTCGCTCAATGTAATCCGCTGTCTAAGCATGTGGAGACTTCCATGCAGGATCTTGCTCTATTGGAGTATCGCGCATGAATAAAAGTGTATCCGTTTATGGTTTAGTCTAGAATCTTCCATGTATGAATTTTTACTACAGTACTGGTGAAAGACTTACGATGAACCATTTCTTACATCTCCTCTGCCCGCTTGCAAGTCATCCTGATTTAATCCCTCCGTCTAGGTGTATAAGGGCATGGTTAATATTACTTAATAGTATAGCCGACTGTTGACTATAAGAAAGTGCCATGTCATCTGTAGCCAACATGTATAACAATCGATACTCAAAAACTAATTCTTAAAGATCATTTCTTGCAAAGCACAATAAGTGTTATTTCTTCACAAGTTTTGGATGTAGGTTGAACAATTGAACGCTTTTGTTTGCAAAAGATACCTTTTTATCTATTTCACCCGGATGTTTGTGAGCTCTAGAGATGAAATAATATCCAAAGAAACCTATCGATACCCATTACACATGAGATGACCCCACATCCTTTGTCAAAATAAACAACTCCCCGATCAATGCATTTCACTCTTCGGTGCAACGCACGGGCACCTTACTACTATAGATTAGTACGACCAAAAATTGAACTAACATTATATATAGTACGATAAATGCTGATGCATGTCATCTAAAATTATATCATTCAAAACTATGTTCAAATACGAATCCAACGATATAGTTTTTGTTGACATGCACTAACATTTTGTCAGTTAAATCTTCAGTCAAATTCAATGGGGGACTAATAAACCACGACCAATGTAGTACAAGTGTAGAGGGCGGCGCTGCACGGGAGTCTCACCTCTCACTCCGCTCGTGGCGCGGCAGTAAAGCCGTCATATCACAAAACCCAACCACTCCCAGTAATAAGTGGCCTGGTAAAATAAACGGACAAGCAACCATCACATCCCTCCGTCTTTTTGCATTTCATCTCTCTGCATTTACTTTCTCCGGTTCATCTCGCACACTCGATCCCTAGCTACTACTCCTAGGGCCAGTTCTTTTGGCGGCTTCCCCAGTTTTTCCCACAAGACTAGTCATAGTGGAGAGTAACAATAAGGCGCCTCACTCATTAATTTGGGCTTCTAAACTACTACTCCGTCCTGGTTTATTCCTCACCATTGTAATTTGTGCTAAATTTTGACCAAAGATTTAACTGGTTTATTCCTCACCATTGTAATCCATCCGTCTAGGTGTGTAAGTCATCTTACGAAAACCAAATAATCCCAAAACACTTAGGCGCGGTGCATTAACTTCTACCTCGTTTCTTGTTTCTTGACATATCAACCAATAAGAGATAAAGAGTGTGCAGACTTTTAATGACTTGAGATATCAAACACGACATGCAGTGGTAAGTTCATTGCATGCAATACTATTAATTAGCAAATAAACATTAACGTTTCTCGTTTTCTCCTCTTCCTTGGTCACGGTGCACAGCCTAAGATGACTTACTCACCTAGACGGATGGAGTAGTGCATGTGACATGCACTAACATTTCATTAGTTAAATTTATGATCAAAATTTGACACATACTACAATGGGGACCAATAAACCAGGACGAAGGTAGTAGTTAGAGCATGGTTAATAGTATAGCCAGCTGCTGGCTATAAGCCAGTGCCATGTCATCTACAGCCGATCTTATAGCCAACATGTACAATAATAGATTAAAAGAGTGCACCACTTTTTTATTATGTGGCCCACTTCTCATTCTCACAAAGTGCCTTGGAGCACGTGCTAGAGCTGGCTCTTTATGAAGAGCCCGCTTACCTTCTCTCTCCTCTTCTCTTTCCTCCAATTAAGCAGAAATATACTAGTTTATTTCTTATCGCCCGTTGACTCAGCTCTATTGTACTTGCTCTTATGGAATTACTAATCTAGAAGCCTAAAATAACTGCCCCCTGGTACTCCTACTAGTAGTAGTACTCAAGTTGGAATTCTAATTGCACGGCACAACTTGTTAGGCAAAAATTTTGATACAGGGTGTAGGAAGCGGTTTGGGAATTTGCATGCCTTTCCAACCAGTGAGATACCCCGTACAAAGTACGACAGAGGAATAACCACAGAGAAGGAAGCTAAAAGTAAACAATCAAATGAGGATTTTTGCATTTGTTTTGCATTGAATCATTTCACAAGCTTGACTAGTGTTGTTTTTCTACTTTTACAAAAACCGCATCGTAATGTTAAAACGTGCATTTGCACGTACATAAGTAATAGTAGTACTCCCTCCGTCTAGGTGTATAAGTCTTCCCTCCTTCTTGGTCACGGTGCACAACCAAAGATGACTTATTGACCTGGACGGAGGGAGTAGCACAGTCTGCAAGCATATATCGAGAGAGACGTGTAGTGCGATAGTATATAGTAAAGTTTGTGCTATATGCACGTACTTGCTAAATGCGTACGAATACACAAGGTTTCCAAACTTTCCCTTTTACATACTTAATTAAGGACGCTAAAAATTCCTGAACATTCGGGATTTATCATTTGCGTCCCAAAACTAATGAGATCGCCTTACGAAACCAAAATTATACTCCTCCTAAAAGCCACGGCGCTCGCAGGAGCACTTGCGGCGCGCCACGAGTGCCCTGGTGCGCGGCTGTTTCCCAGCGCGCCGACACAATGCCTCTTCCTCAGCCTCGCAACTCGCGAGGTGCTGATTGGCGGCTTGCCGGCGGGCGAGCGCGATCTCACCGGTGTGGTGATCCGTCTCCAACAGGTACTCCTCCTTGCTGGAAGCGTGCACCCGGTCCACGTACCGCCAAGCGTAGATGAGGCGCTTGGGCCCGACTGCGCTCAGGGCGTCGGCACGGGCGTCCTCCGCCTCCCTCACGGCCCTCGCACGAGCCTTCTGCCAAAGAGCCAATTGTCTGACTCTCTCGGACGCGACATAGGCCTCCCAGGCAGCTTGTTCCGCGGTGCGCTTCTCTTCCTCGGCCTTCTTCTCCGCCTCTATTTTGGCGTGCTCTGCTGGAGGCAAAGCCTCCCACAAGGCGACATCCATTTCTTTCCAAAGCTCCTCAAGGTTGGGGGGCTCGGCGGGCGGCGCGGCGTTCTCCTCGTAGCGGGGAGCCGACGCGTCCTCCGGCGCGCGTGCTGGCGAGATTGGGAATGCCGACGCGTCCACCTCGACGCGTCGCGGTGAGGAGCGGAACGCCGACGCGTCCTCCTCGACTAGTGGCGGCGAGGAACAGAACGGCGACGCGTCGCGTCGCGGCGAGGAGCGGAACACCGACGCGTCCTCCTCGACTAGTGGCGGTGAGGAACGGAACAGCGACGCGTCGCGTAGCGGCGAGGAGCGGAACACCGACGCATCCTCCTCGACTAGTGGCGGCGAGGAACGGAACGGCAACGCGTGACCGTCCGCGCGGTGCGGCGAGGGGCTCCTAGGGCTTGGGAGGGGCGATGCCATGGTGGTCGACGTGAGAGGGAGGGGGAGGAGATAGCGATGAACGTGAACATGAGGGGGAGGAGATAGCGATGTCGTGGGAGGCGTAGTATTTATAGCGAGCAATGGCACACCTACGTAAGATATGGACTGAGCTGCACCGACTTAACTGCAGGTCCAGTTGCATCACTGACATGTGGGCCAGACCCCTGTTGGGCCCATATGTCAGTGACCCAATGCACCTACAGTTAAGCA
This sequence comes from Triticum aestivum, assembly GCF_018294505.1. Taxonomy (NCBI): domain Eukaryota; kingdom Viridiplantae; phylum Streptophyta; class Magnoliopsida; order Poales; family Poaceae; genus Triticum; species Triticum aestivum. The sequence continues at coordinate 319,882,614 of NC_057811.1, forward strand.
ACAACTACGTGGGCATATTTGTTGGAGTAAATTATGGGGGAGCGAAGGGGTGGAAATATTGCTGGTCACAATGGATTGGACGAGCGTGGGGGAGGAGAGTCATGCATGCAGATTTTTTCACACGGGGTGGAGTGGTGGGACCGCCGGAGGGAGAAGGAGAGTTTGGCAGGCATATTGTTTCCACACATGGAGAGGAAAAGATTTTGAGACGAACGGGCTTCCCGCAGGTATGGGGAACGGTGCATAATAAGTCATCTTGCATGCCGGGCTAGGTATAGTCTCAAGCATTAAAAACATACATGCCCCACACATGTTCATATTTCAAGGTGCACTAAATTATTGCATGCGATGATTAAGGCTGGCCATAATGGTGGTATCTTAGCTGGTATCATGCACATGGGAATAGCAAACATGCTGATGTGGCAAAGAATTAAAGAAGAGAGGGGGGTTAGAGTAACTAGTGTTCATGCATGCATTGGTGAACACATTTTTTTTGTGAAGAACGACAGCACTAGTTGAGTACTTTTGCAGACTTCAAAAACTATTCCACCGCCTCTACTATCTTGCTAAGGGTAGGTGAAATTTTTGAATCGTGTCCTTTAAACTAGAAGGGAGGTAGTGGTACTCTAAGGCTGGTCATAGTGGGGAGTAACTTAGACTAGTAACATGCATATGTTACTAGTCTATGTTACTACCTCTATAGTGCATAGTATCATAGATTAGTATCATAGGTGGTCTCATTTATTGTCATGCATGACACATAGTAGCATCACATTTATTATGTTACAGTATCTACCTATGTTACTATAATCATCTCTCTCTTATACTCATTATAATCAGTATTGTAGATATTGATATTTTTAGTATAAATTTGGTCGTGGGATTTCATTGATGCCTGTCAAAGCGTGGAGGAAGCGGAGCTTAGGGCTTGCATTGCCGGTCTCTACATAGGTATTTCTCTTCATAATCCTGTAATTTTAGAGACTGATTGCACTTTTGTGCTAGCGTCTCTTGCATCGGGGGACTATGACAGGTCTGCTATGCATGACCTGAAGATGAAAGCGTTGAGCATCTCGAAGTTGATCAACAATCTTCAATTGTCAAAGATTAGCCGTTCGGCCAATAAGGTGGCACACTTAATCGCTAAGTATAGCTTTGACAATAGATTAGATGGTATTCTTGTAAATAACGTACTGCCCTGTGTGGTGAATATTGTATCGAATGAGTGTACTGGTGTGGCTGGTTAATTAATATAAGGTGGTGTTCAAAAAAAATATAAATTTGGTCAAACACTTTCAAACGGTTGACGGGAGTAAAAAGGACCAGAGGGAGTATCAGGCATGCAGAGTAGGAAAAAATTGCTTGTCTAAAAAAAGGCAAAAGAAAATTGCTCATTTATAGCCGGTCGAAGTCTCAAAGGGTGCGACCGCGCGAGGGAGGCGAAGGTCGTGGGAGGCGCGACGTTTGATGGAATTAAGTGAAGTTACATCCACGCGCCGGCATGGCGTGCGAACAGGCAGAAGCTATACCGTCAGGCCTACAATATGGGTCTAGTAGACATGACATCTAGTGGGTCCCGCATAGTTCTTGAGAACTCTTTGGGGGCTTGCAGCTGTTTATCCACCAGGCAAGCCAGCAACCCCACGCCGTTCACACACCCCACTCGTCCCCGTCTTCTACCTTACAACAGTTCTCTCCCAGTCATCCTGTCCTTTCACATTAGTTCGCTCCCAGCTTCTTTTGCGGGGTACAACAGTTCAACTTCTCCTAACCCTCCTCCAAAATCCATGGCCTCCCAAATCTCCATGGTCGCTGCTGAGTACCAGGTTAGAGCCATCACCGGCGATCAGTTCATCGTCATCTACACACGTGGATCCGAGACGGTGAAAGCATGGCTTGCTTGCTTCCTACGCATGTTCAACAGTTCAACGGATGAGTGGGTCGCTGGGCTAGATGTTGAGTACACCACAGTCCTGGGACGAGAGAAGGATCTAAAGGACGAAGAGAGGAAGAAGCCCGCCGTGATCCAGTTTTGCGTACATAACGTTTGCTTGGTCTACCACATATGCCATGCCAACGTTGAGTGCCAGGATTTTAAGAACTTCCTCAAGGACAAAAGAGTGAAATTCGTTACTGTAGGCTTTAAGAACGACAGGGATGTCCTGCGTCGGATGGGTCTCGTTGTAGGCCAGCCTTTCGATCTCCAGAAGGCAAGCCTAGTGTCCTCCTCTCAACCTTCAATGCTGACCCTGGCAGCAGCCATGATTGATCCTCCGTACGCTAAACTGAAGAAACCTCATCACGAGTTTCATCATGCATGGGAGTCGAAGACATTAGATGAAGATCACATCATGTACGCAGCAATGGATGCCTACCTTTGTTTAAATATCTACAAGGGTTGGACGAAGAAGCAGAGCCCAGTGTCCGGTTCAAGCAAAGAAGCGTCGGCGAAGAGGAAGAGGAAGAGGGATGAGGACGAAGTCGAGGACGTGGACTCGGACTCCGAGTAGGTGGCAGTGCCGTCGCTCATGCTGGTTCTACTGCAGTGTCAAGCGGACTAGTTGCTTAGCTTATTTTCAAGGGTGTGTTGTGCTGAGGCCCCAGCAGAACTATGTTTATGTTCTTTCTCGTTATTTGAACTCTTTAGTACATACAGTAGTACTAGTCTTACTACTGTTCTTCTTGCAGTTGGTACTACTGCTCGTATCTTCGTGTTCCTACTGTACTTAATACATTCGTACTAGTAGTATAATTTGGGTCAGTCGATTTGTGAAAGAAGTTCGACGGAGCGAAGGAAGAAGATGGCAGAAGAGGTGGAAGAAGCCCTTCTAGCAATCCATGTTGAATCAAACGGCTCACATGAGTCGACTGACCCAAATTGCTCCTTCAGATTGCAGGATCCACGTGGCATTCAAGGTCTCGAAGGTAGATCCCGCGTCCGCACCCGGTTTGCGGGCTCGACGCGCGCGCGACCGGCTTCCGCCGCGACAGCCACCATGCGCGCCTCCTCCGCGCGGGTGGAGACGACAATGACACGCTAGTTCCTCCTCGCCGGCGTGCTGGAGCACGCGCTCGTCCTCCTCTTCGTACGCTACGTGCATAGACGCGGCTCCACCAGCTGCTCACGTGCTTGGCTGCGCGGCGGCATCGCGAGGAGGGACTGCAGACGACGTGAGCGGGCGAGCCTTCGGCTTCATGGCACAGGGATGGCGGCGACACGGCGGTGATGGGCGAGAAATTGTTGGCCGAAGCAGGCGGGCGCCGGCATGCGCAACAGCGGCGGCGGCATATTGATGAGTGCGCGTGTGGGAGCTTACTTTAGTTTTATATATAAGGTTGGTCAAACTTAAAAGAAAACCGTACTAGTACATGTAAACATTAGACTTAGGCAGCGCTTTTATTAGTTAGTACCACAGTCACGATACGGAATCCTGTGCAAGCGCGTGAACCGCGGCCGCGTGGTCGATCGAACGGTGCGTCACCGTGTCGCGCTCGAAGGACATCTACCGAACCTTTTTGTGTGTGTGAAAACAATCCTCGAATATTACTCAACTTTTTTCCTGTGAAAGTTCTTGACGCTGCAATATTTCCATATATTTGAATTTAGCTCCAGTTCGTGTTTATTTGGATTTGGACGTTTTAGGTGCGCCCTAGTCTTTTTTAATACTGATTTTGTGTGTGACTGAGAGAGAACGTGTGTATGTGTTCATATGTGTGTTGTGGCGGAAGGGCAATGTGGAGATGGTGTGCGTGTGATACAGACATAGAGAGGTGTGAATGTGCAAATGATCATGCATGAGTGAGACATAGACAGATGCCGATACGTTGTGTATACATGAGAGAACGGTCTTCTAGTTTACTTTGTGTGTGTGTGTGTATGTGAGTTTGAGCATGTTGTGAAGTACTATAGACCTTGTATACATCTTGGGATTCGAAAATGATTGTAACTATTGAATTGTATAGACCATTACATTCGAAGTCAATAGCCTAATATATTTATTTCACAATTTCAACAAATGATTAGTTCACTACAAACTAAGAAAACAAATGTGTACTCCCTCCGTTTTTATTTAAGTCCGTGTATTAGCATTGGTCAAAGTCAAGTTTTGTAAACTCTCAGAAAGCTTATAACAAAAAATATTAATATATACAATAACAAATAAATACCATTAGATTCATTATTGAATGTACTTTCACATCATACATATTTGTTATGGTAAATGTTTATATTTTTCTATAAACTTTGTCAAACTTTAGGAAGTTTGACTTCGGTCAACACGCCACACGGGGAGTCCAGTGTCACAAAATTTTGAGGTCGGCGGGAAAATCTCCCGTGACCCTGATTCGATCTGTGGGAAGTTACCATCATAGCCTTCGGAACAGGCCTGCGGATGACGCTTGGTAGGGGGCTGTTTTCGTAACTTCAGGTTCACCCTACCTAGCCAACCCCACCCCAGCACCCAGAGTAGTACACCTGAATACTCACCATTTTCTATCCCCACCGCAAAATAGACTTCTCCACAGCACCGCAGCCTTCGTGCTCCTCCCCTTTACATCGGTGCACTCGTCCACCGCAGCGCATCTGCCTCATCGACGACCTCGTACGCCGCACTGGAGCCGGTCCACCGTCGTCATCGTACACGGAGCCTCTTCCCCGGCATCGTCTTCCACGGTCTCGGATCTGCTTCCCGGAAGCCGACGCCAAGTGCAGAAGTACCACCCTCGTGGACAATGAACTGACTCCCGTTGCCGACCATGATTCACAGAGGCCGCCGCGACCATCGTTCTCCTCCTCAATTGGTAATGTGTGTATTGAATCACTTAGCAGTACATGTGAAGTTCCAATTTTGTTCATACCTACCCTTCAAATTTCCTGGGTGCTATTGTTCCCATAAAAGTAATTGGTTATAGCCTCCATTGTTCAACAGAATATCAGCTTGTAATTGTGCGTCGCTCCTGTATCACGCTGTGCTTGGGTAGGTTTTTCATCTGCAACCAGTAGTGTGGCAAATGATGGAAAGGTTTTTAGAACTAGCAAGATGCCCATGCGTTGCACGCATCAAGATGCATTTGTATGAGTAGTTTATCTTGTGGGAGAAAAGGATGAACGAGGGAAGGCCTTATTTGCAAATCTGGAGAGGGGTATGGGTATCTTTTTGCAAAATTCCTATTTGTTTCCTTCCTATCTGTCAGATATAAATCGGACGGCCTATATTGCAAGAAAAAAAAGTATAGAGAAAAAAAAGTAGACAGTAAAGGAAGTAGAGATAAATATTAAATATAAAATTAATATAACAGTAGAGAAGAGAGTAGAGATAGCAGAGACGTCGGGAAAGGATCGCGCGCGCGCGCGGGAAAAAGCGGCCGGGCGTGCGCTAGTTTTGGCGCGCGGCGTCCGGCGCGCTTTATAAAATCCAATGCCCTCCCACCGCTCTGTGCCTTGCCACCGCTCTCTCCCCGCTCTGTGGCTCGCCACCGCTCTCTCCCCGCTCTTTTTCGCCTCGCCGCCGCCGCGTCGCCGGAAAACTTGGGGATACCGCGGCGTCCGCGCGCGCCCCTCCGGCGGCTTCTCCGCCGAGATCCGGTTCCGCGGGATGCGCCTCGGCCTCGGCAATTTCGATACCGCCAACGAGGCCGCCCACGCGTACGACGCGGCGGTGTGGCGCCTCCGGTGGCCTCATAGAACATTGAGCTTCCCCAACGTGCCGACGCGAGAGCGGGCGCAGGAGCTCGCACCTCTGCCGCGGCTTAGCACCGACGAGGATCGTCGCGACAACCGAAGGCGAGAGCACTGTCTCGGCATCGCCGAGATGGACGAGGAAGCCATGGCACTGTGGCGCCAACACTTCCCACAGGACATCATCAAAGAGCGTGAGTTCTACGCGCAAAGGAGGGTGGAGAGGGATAAGAGGAGGGCGGAGCGAGCCGCCTATTGCGACGACAAGCGTATGCGAAAAGCGGACGCTCAATTCAACATGAGGCTAGGAGCAGCGTCGCCCTGGGAATCCGACGACGATCGGTATCTTCATGCCTACAGTCAGACGTCGAAGGAGGACATCACCGAGGAGGAGTCGGACGACGAGGAGTAGTTGAATTATCTTTTTTATCTATCTATGCTGAGAACTATCCTCTACTCTCTAGTATCTACTTCTCGATCTCAGCACTGTAAATGCTTTTTTAAAGCGGCGCGCATTGCGATTCTGTTGGAGATGCTCTAACATGGCAGGCGAGTGCTTTAATGTTGCCCACAAGATGCGCGAGTATTACTAGTAGTATATTTTTCCTGCCATGTTGAGATTTTAAAACCACGAGTGCGAACATGCAGAGGAGCAATGAAGACCAAACATGGGATATTCGGGACATCTTCAAGGAGCATGGCAAGTTAAAGAGGAGCTGCACCGAACCTGTAAAACGAGCTTTGGTAAGTAACACCCTTTCAATTACTTTCATGTAGCCTCGTGTTCTTCGATGTGTATATGTTTTAGTTTCTGTTTCTCTTAAGCGTGGTGTTCTTCGATGTGTAATAAGAAGAGTCTTAATCATCCTAATGCTTTCGTTTTTAGCTTGATGTGGGAAGTGGGTGTTCTCACCTTGTAGTCTGTTTTTATTTTTATTTTCCTTTTGAATTCACTTCTCCGAGTTCTGTTTATCTGGCTTCTACTAAATGGATCTAGGTTGCTCTGAGTATTGATCTAAAGAAGAAGTAACTTCATGTCAGGATGCAGTTCCTGCGAGGAGGGAAGTATGGTCAACCTCGAGATCATGTTTCCAAAATGAGGCTGGATTACACACAAGGTGCCAGTTCCCTAATGATGCTGGATTAGACACAAGGTGCAAATTCCCAGATGATGCTGGATTACACACAAGCCAGGTGGAGTCGTCAGCTGTTCGTGTCCTCGTGGCATTAGTAAAGGCTGAAAGAAAGCGTGCAGCAGCCCTTGAGAATGTAGCTGAGTTCCTGAAGAAGCGAAAAGAGAAATCAAATGCTCTCTTCGCCCAAGCCAAAGAAGAGATGGAAGAAGCCAGAAATAAGCTAGCAGAGGCAGAGTAGGCTAGGCATCTCCTGCTATCTAAAGCTGTTGTCAATACAAAATTTCCTTCATAATAGCTAGGTTCAAATGTTTATCCAGTCAGCATGCTTGTTGTGATGTCCGTGCATCTACTGATGTGGCACAAAATGTTTTTTTTCGGGTCATGTAATAACAACAATTACTTTCCAAACAATAACAGACGAAGCATTGGACATGGTATAGTTCACGCGCAAGGCCGACATTCCAAGTTCAACTTCCACATCAAACTCATGTTCACAGATATCTGCACATTCATACATAATGTCCACAACCATGATTCACTTCAAATCCAAAAAAATGTGAGGAGAGTTATAAATAAAGAAAATCCTCTACTAGTTCCTGCTACCAGTGCGAGCACAACAAGTCAAGACCATGCGTAAATTAATTATATTTTAGTCATTTTTTGTGTTCTAAAATGCCTGCCGGCGCGCAGAAGGACGTGTTGCCGGCACACGCGCGGATTCAATGAAGGCAGGCGGGGCAGTCTTAAGCTGGTTGCACACGGCGAGGAGGCGTGCTCAGCCGGGCCTGCAGCGAGTGCGGCCCTCTTGGCCGGCACACCGGTTCAATGCCCGCGCTATGAGAGGTCGCGTCCGTGTCAGAGCAATCACTCGCTCCAGTCCTTTTTTGTTTGGGTATAACAAAATCTCGTTTTCCATTCACATTTTACAAGTAAAATTCGTGGACAAACTTAGACCAAAGTACGATGGGGACTAGTAAACCAGAATGGAGGTAGTAGTTTTTTTAATCAGAGAAGGGTTTCCCCTTCCGATTTTCATTACTGAAAACCAGCATCTAAATCTAAACCATAGTATTTGCCCTAGAACTACCAGGTTCAACATCTCGCAACATAAACCCATACAACCTCCATCGCAAAAAAAACCATACAACCATACGCCAAGGAGGTACGTAGTACTATGAATTCCATTTTCGCTCCATACCAATCGTTCTAAAAACTACTTACTACTTATAACGCGCCATTGAAAATCGGAACTCTTAACCCCGCTAAAAAAACGATATTTTAAACGTGGCTACTCGATCTGTGGCAACTGGCGAGCCACCGCGCTCCAAGTCATTCTCCTGTGGTCCCGACCATCAACTCCTATGGATCAAATTATCACGCGAGCTGACTATTCCTACAAAGGTGCTCCACCACATACCCGGTACCCGCGAATGCAGCAATCCTGCACCTAGGGTTTTAGGGTTTATTTGTTAACGTCGCCTTTACGTAACACTCATGTGTGCGAGACAGCGAGAGGCCGACTGCGTGCGTGCGCCTCTTCTCTTCGTATATGTACTCCACCGTTTGTCTGGTGTCCAAAAAATTATAATAACTACTAGCAATGTGCCAATGCGTTGCCACACGATCAAAGTAGATTAATACATATTCACCGATTTGATAGAAAAAAGTCTAGTTTTGAAATACGTATATCACTAAAAATATGTTATGTTTCACTCAAAATATATTCCTTTGGCAGTTTTGATGAGATAAGGGAGGAATGTTGTTGGTTTCAAGATTCGAGAAGTGGTATATGTCTAATTTCTACTCTTACTAGCAAGATGCCCGTGCGTTGCACGGAACATCAAGATCTTGTGGGAGAAAAGGATGAACGAGGGAAGGCCTTATCTGCAAATGTGGTGAAGTGTGCGGGTAAATTGCCATATTTTCCTTCCTATCCGTCAGATATAAATCGGACGACCTACATTGCAGGATGGCAGGCCCACCATCATCACCAACTCTATTTTTTATCCCTACTCTTATAAAAAGCATTGTCGGTGATGATCGTGTGCCTGTCATCCTGCAATATAGGCCGTCCGATCTATATCTGACGGATAGGAAGGAAACTATGGCAATTTTGCAAAAAGATACCCACACCCCTCTCCACATTTGCAAATAAGGCCTTCCCTTGTTCATCCTTTTCCCCCACAAGATAAACTACTCATACAAATGCATCTTGATGTTCCGTGCAACACATGGGTCTCTTGCTAGTTGTTGCAAAAAGCCCATGTGTGTGTGAGAGAGAGGGAGAGTGGAGGAGGACGGAGTGCATGTGTGACAAAGACACAAGGAGTGTGTGTGCGATAGGTATCAGCTTAAAATGAGGCGATAGTGTGTGTGTGCACGATCGAGAGGGCGTGTCTCAAGAAGGGAAGAAAAATCTACATAGATACAAGGAGCGGGAGAGAGACATGTATGCGATGGTGGAAGCACAAGTGTGCGGGTGTATAAACCTATCTAGAGGCTAGCTAGTCGATAAATGTTTGTGAGAGAAATACGAGCCGGGGTGCGAAAGCGAGAGTTTTGTGTGTGTGAGAGAGAAACGGTAGTCGGGAAGGGGAGTGGAAGAAGGAGTTGTGTGTGTGTGTGTGTCTGTGAGAGAGAGAGAGAGAGAGAGGAGACGGTAGTCGGGGTTGTCTGATCGGTAAACAAATGAATAATGTTAGTCTGGGATGGAGACGAAAAGGAGACCGCAACAAATGTTGTGTCTACAGGAGAGAGAGAGAGAGAGAGTAATTTTAGTGGTATGAGTCATATGTAGAGACATATAGGGTGTGTGAGAGAATCCCATAGAAAGAAAGACAAAGTGAAAGACGAGTGGAGACTGTGTGTGTGGCGGTGAAAAAGAAAGCTTAGGTACCGAGTGATACCAGAGAACAGTAGAGACGTGAGAGATAATGAAAACAGTTTAATGTATAATGATAGGGAGAATGTGACACTTCTCAAGGGAGACGCCAAGAGACCATGTTTGCGAGGATAGGAGAAACATGAAGTGAGCGTGCGGGTGAGCTGGAGAAAAGAGAGTGATAGCTACCTAAAGGAGCATGCATGCGAGAGAGATGGGCGTGAAAGGAGTGACCAAAAAAGGGATTCAAATATTTGAATTCGAGATGATGATACATGTAATCCATACTCGAACGAAAATTGATCTATCAAACATGCATACTCACATGAATTCACGCACATCTATGTTATTTAATATGTAGATATTACTGATCCATACATTTTAGTAGAACATAATTTGGTTAAAAAATTTCGAATTCAACCTTAAGATTTCGAGATCGTTGTATTTGTAAATCATATTATACATATAAAGGAGAAGAATTCTTTGTTGTGCTTTTGAAAGTATATATAAAAAAATGATGTATATAGAATGTAATTCCAATTGAAAATGGATCCCGCCCAAAAAAATAGAATACAAACGGGATTCGAATTCAGTTGGACGGTAAACGTGCACTCTGCAAAATTTGAACGAAGCGGGGAAAGTCGCAGTAACCGCCCGAAACCAAAATCTGCGAGTTGGAAATCGCTACGGCCTATCCCTGCCATGCAAAGCCTATCTGCTGGATTTCTATAGGTTTCGATAGGGGTAGGTTTGTAATTTCACCCGAACGTGACGTAACCGCCTCTCACCCGGATTCATACACGGTGGGCGCCAAAACACAGTGTGTCCTCGGCCGAAATCGACTCCCTCCCCGATTCATATTCATACACGGGGGGGGGGGGGACGCCAAAAACAAACTCTCGTCGACAAATATTCGGTGTATGTGAGATTACCGTCCTATCCCCAACCGACTAATGTTGCTGTGATGTAGTAGAAACTTGAAACGGGGGCTAAGTTTGTAAATTTCCTCGCATTTGAGACAAGCGCGCCCTGAATACATGGTTCCCCCCTTCCTCTCTACCTCCCTTTTCCCCATTCGTACTCCGTGGGCGCCAAAACACCCTCTCCACCCCACCCTCCTCCGTCCGCCGCCGTCTGCCACCCCATCCACCGCCATCCTCCTCCACCATGCCGCAGTTGATACCCCGACGCCGCCGTCCATTACAAGAGATCGACCTCTCTCATCCACGGCTTCGGACCGGGATCCTTGCATCCCGTCCTCTCGCTTCATCCCCGCCGTCGTCCACCTTGCCGGCGCCGCTCCTACGACCGTCTCGTCCACCGCGCCCCGCCGCCACCGTCTACCCTCCTAGATCTGCTTCCACGCCGCCGACAGCCATCACTACCGCAGCACCGTCAAATTCTCAGCAGATGCGTACACGGCGCCGCACCAGAGGCGGTACTCTTTCGTATCTGCTCAACTTATTTATCGCAGCAAGAAAATAGATCGCCACTGCTTTACTCTGATTTCTTGTCTTGGTTGCGAAGTTGCCTTTGTACGGTTTGCACCTTCAGATCCGCCATGGCACGCTCAACACTATACTCCCAATGCTTATGGTTTTCCCCTTTTATATTCCACACTAGTTAAATCATAGTAGACTAAATTTCAAAATTGGGCCAGTCAATTTTTCAGAGCTCGCCGGAGTTCGCCGGTGCGATCGAAGGGGCTCGGGTGGTTGTGGGGCCTCGCCGAACGAAGAAAACTCGACGCGGGTGGGGGTTGGGGCGGGGGTGGGTGGTGGGGGTGGCGGAGGAACACAGGCGGTGGGGGCCGGTGGTCCGGCCGGCTGCCCGTGGGGTGTTCTGTATGGGAAGAATCAGAGACAAGGAAGAAGAAGGGTTAGGAGACGTAGGATCTTCATCCAACCGCCTGAAATGGTCGAGAGACAGCTGGGAGTTGCATTCTTAATGCGCTCTAGTTCATCATGTGTGGGCACTGCGTAACCAACATTTTATTATCCAAAATCTGCTTGCTCTTCTTTACCATGTTCCTCTTCTGTTCTTCTTTAATATCTACTCTCTCCGTTCCTAAATACAAGTCTTTGTATAGATTCCACCATGGACTACATATGGAGCAAAATGAGTGAATCTACACTCTAAAATGTATCTGGATACATCTGTATGTGATCCATAGTGGAAATCTCTACCAAGACTTATATTTTGGAACGGAGGGAGTATGATAGTAGTACAGTATGTTCCTTGTACTGAAGATGAGCAGGGGCATTTGCAGTGTAGAGGTCTATACGGTCGGTTGTGATGGACACTTTGAGCCTCTTTGATTCGTAGGATCTTGTAAACATAGGAATAGGATTTGTAGTGGCCTGCCCACTTGAATCCTATAAGAATAGCAAGGAAATGCGGGGAGCTGTGTCGCCTTTGAGAGTTACACTGATATTAACAGTACCGCACCTTCACTTGAAGAGAGCTGGTATCCGAAGCCTTTCTAGCCGTACCGGCAATACTAGCACATATATTCCAGCAAGTTCCACTTTGCTGATTTTACTCTGGTGCTTAAGGTTTTCCAGTTATATCTACACTATGGTCTGTGTAGCTGCTTTGTGTCGCACTAGCAGCAGTCCACTCTTGAAGCTAAACACTGCAATGACTTACAAAATTGGCACCAAGGCATTGAGTGCCATTCTGGATGCAATGAAACTCATACGCTCCCCACCTGTTGATTCTTGTTCAGAATATGATCCTAATGACTATTCTAACCTCGAGGAGTCAAAGGCAGATGGCCTGTCCTGTTGACCCATCAAGGTGCCTGTTCTAATTTGGCAATGTTTTATTGATTGCGGGTATCTTGCATATGTTGTCTTGCATTTCTTCTACTTTGTTGCACCGCCATCTGCTTAGTTTACTCATCATATATGTCGAGATGCCATGCCCATCCATTATCAATACAAATTCCATCTGTCATCATACCATGTTTTTCCACTCAAATGCTGTTCTTGTGCATCAGACATCAAAAAGGAAGAGGGTGATTGCCGAACCTGAAGGAGCACCAGCAAAGTCATTGAAAAACGTGGTGGTGCCGGAGAAATCAGACAACACCCCACTTATATTGGTTGTACAACCAGTGACACAAAACGTAGGACCGACTCTAGCAGACTGTACCCATACTTCACTGGCCACACCACTAGCCCCACCACACAGGACCTGCACTCCAGCAAAAGGTATACCGATTTCATTTGCCATAGCACCAGCTGTGCCACAGAAAAATCCCACTCCAGCAAAAAGTACAGCAAGTCCACCGGCCGAAGATCTATCCCAACTGCAGAGACGGCCAATTCCTGCAGATTGGAACCCCTTACATTTATTCCCAGTTTAAAAGACAATGCTTTCAATGTTTTTAGGGACTACATGCATATATTCCCATCATGGGAAGATTATTGTGAAGACAAACACCATTTTCACATCTTCCTATCCAACTTACGTGTAAGTGCTATTATTCATGGTTATTATTTTCCTGTTTTCTGCTGATTGAACACATCAATGATTTACATTACATTGTTGTAACTAGGCGAGGGTCAATCTGGATAGTCATGACGAGCAAAGCTTGCTTGTTCTTTTCAAGGAAGCATTGCAGCAGTATCGGTGTTACCTGAGGAAATCACACTTTGATGGCAAGTCTATAAACGAATTTCCGGTGAAGTCTCCTGTGCTAAGTTTAGAAGACATTGAATGGAAAAACCTTGTTATGCACTGGTCTCGTTCCCAGGATGAGGTACTGTCTATGAAATCACATGACAATTTGAACTTCTACTTTTCCGCATGTGCCTTACGGATCTTTTTTGCAGGAAATCTGCTCGAAGAAGAATTCCGGTTTGACAAGAACGACAGGATATCGCAAATATGTTGCCCGCTGCTTTGCTCTTGTTAGTACCTGTTGTCCTGTATCACTGTACTTGCATACATACCTGGTTCATTATGTGACAGCAGTATGCATGATAGCTTGCTTATCAATTGTTCGCTCCAAATTATCTGATCTGTATGAATGGTTACATTAGTGTAGAATATATCCAATGCCAATGTTTTTTTAGCTCTGCATTGTTCTTGTAAGTACATGCTGTCCTTTATCAGTGTACTTATAATGACAGGTAGTTGTTCATGTACCATCACTCTGCAGCTTATTTTCCTTTGCCCTCCATTTTCTACACATCAGATCTATATTTACTCTTACCATAAGGTTGGTACTGAAGAAGTTTAGCTGTGCATTGCTCTTGGCTGTACCTTTTGCCTGTATCGCTGCACTTACATTTATAGCTACTTGGTTATGTAGCATCACTCTTCATCTTATCTTAAATATTCTCCATTTTTTCGTATATTATCACATCTATATTTACTCTTAACAAAATGTAGAATAAAGGCAATGCTTTTGAAGAAGATTCTGTGGTAAACTTCTTGAATTGCCCCCCCCATCAGCATGGACAAGGCCTTTATAGAGCCTGTCTTCACCAATAATGTAAGTTTGTCCATCTCAAGCCTTCAAACTTTGTTGTATATATTTGGTTAGGCATGACTGCAACAGCTGTTTATTTTTGGTGTTTGCATCAAATTGCTTGTTTAAAGTTTATTATGTAGTTCATAAACAAAAGTTTGTCCTTTCTCAATTTAAGTTTTCAGTTGTACAACCAAGTTCCTTCTTCATACCATGTAAATTAAACTATACAGAGCAAGTGATCTTCTTTTGCACTGCATGTATGCTTCTGTTCTTCATCCGTAATCCAGTGGTGTGGTGAACCTACCCACTACAGCACAATGTCATATTCTGCAATGTCTTAACTATGAACAATGTCATATCATTCTACTATTATTTAAACCGTCTCTTTATTTGCCAATCTGAAATGGTATAAATTGACAGCACACTAACCATTGATACTTATGAGTTCTTGATCTGTAATCCAGTGGTGTCGTGAAGCTGCCAACTCCTTCACAATGTCATTTCCTGCCATGTCTTGACCTGAACAATACCATATTGTGTTAATGCAATTTTAAACTGTGTCACTTTATTCGTCAGTAAGAAATGTGATGAATTGTCAGCACTGATACTTTTATGTGCAAAACCTGTCATCTGTCTGCTTGTTTATCTTTCAGAGTGAGGAAGATATAAGTGTTGAACAAGCGCAGTCTCATCATCTTGCTTAGCTGCTTGCGCTGCAGCTCCCCAGTAGGGCTAACCTTTCTTGAACTCTATTGAAGTGCTGTCGGTTTTGTATATTATTTTTTTGGCGTGTTTATTTGCACTGGTGGCGATCTTTGATGCCTAGTGTATGTAATCTGTTGTCTGCTTGTGCTTTATTATCATAGTGGCGAACTTTGATGCCCAGTGGATGTAATATGCCGTAATTTCTTTATTGTATAGTCTAGGTTTTTTCTTATTCATGATGCTGCAGTTATTTTACTGTATATATATCCTGTCTTCGCAGTAAACCGGCCAAACCGTAAAATTACGGTACATAATCGGGTCGTCATGCAATCACAATGTAGGTTGGGCCTGAAACGTGCCGAACAGCTCATGGGCCGGCAGCAGCCCGAAATGAACCCCGGCCCATGATTGTGCGAATCAAATCACGGGTTTTTAACAGGCCAAAATTGTCTCGGTCCTTGTTTGGCCCAATCAGATATCGGCTGCGAGCAGGCCGAATGCAAACCGGGCCGTAGTTAGGCCCAACTATATGACGGGCTTTTAACAGGCCGAAATTAATATAGGGCCGAAATGTTAAACGGGCCCTTAACAGGCCAAAACTAATATCAGGCCGAATTACTAAGTGGGCCTTTAGCAAGTGGGCCCAAAAGCATAGTGTCCAGTTGACGGGCCGAATCTGATATGGGCCATAATTGAGGCCAAAGCCTCTTAAAGGGCCGGACCTGATCTAGGCCGTAATTTGGCCCAGAACGTGGTAGGCTTTTAACGGGCCGGATCTCATATGGGCCACTATTAGGCCCGGAGCGTGGCAGGCCATTAATGGACCAGATCAAATAGGGGCCAGCATTTGGCGCAAAACATGGCAGCCAGTTAATGGGCTGGCCTACTAGGGTCCTCAAAATCTTGCGGGCCTACAGCTGGGCCGGCCCATTAATGTCGGTGAAATATCGTGGGCCTTTAGCTGGGCCGGCCCATTATGATCCGCAAGAATCTTGTGGGCCTTTACCTGGGCCGGCCCATTATGGGACACAAAAATCTTGTGGGCCTTTACCTGGGCCGGCCCATTATGGCCCGCAAAATCTCGTGGGCCTTTAGCTGGGCCGGCCCATTATGGTCCGCAAAATCTTGTGGGCCTTCAGTTGGGCCGGCCCATTTAAACTTGATGGGCCGGTCCACGTGTCAACATATCATAGGCGCGTCTCGCCTATTGGATGAGTGACACCTGTGCCAACGCAGACCTGACACGTGTCTCCTCCAGCCAATGATGATTTTACACGTGGAAAATCCCCATTGGTCGGGGCTATTAACGGGTTATCGGATCCAAAACCCGATCCGATAGCTTAACGGTGTTCCGTTACGGTGGATGCCCCGTGTCGGTCACCCTTGACGAAAGCACTTACGCGCGATTTATCGTCATGGAAGTGGACACTTCCGTGATGATAATTTTGGTAATGTCATGGAACACTTCTACGACAGCACAGGTATGACTATCTTGATTCTGTCATAAATTTGTCATGGATGTACATGCATGACAAAAAACGCGACCTACTGTGACAAACACGTGTCATCACGGAAGTGTATTTTTTTGTAGTGCGACCAGCTGTTTCAGCTGATCAGTAAAGGGCACCGGCTGTTTTGGCTCAGCGTACTGCGTCCAGAACAGCTTCTC
Source organism: Triticum aestivum (assembly GCF_018294505.1). Taxonomy (NCBI): domain Eukaryota; kingdom Viridiplantae; phylum Streptophyta; class Magnoliopsida; order Poales; family Poaceae; genus Triticum; species Triticum aestivum. The sequence goes on from NC_057811.1 coordinate 319,899,165, forward strand.
CGTGGAGCTCCCTTCTTTTGCTCGGAAGAACTCCGCCGCATTGGACATGCTGCATGGTAGATCCACAAAAGCCCCTAGGCAACTCCGAATCCGGGTTAGTAAAAGTCACTTCCTCTCCGCATACATGCTTTGCATGTTAAATGCCTTACCCGTTGCGATCTTCTTGGCCTCCTGGATCTCCTGGAGAGCGCCCCGGGCCTTATTCTGTGCGGTCTCCGTGCTTTGGCGAGCTTTGTGCGGCCTTCGCGCTCTGGCGAGCTTTGGTAAGTTCGGTCTCTCTAACCGACGCTTCGCGCTCCAAAGCCTCACACTTTTTCACTGCGTCCTGGAGCTCCTGCTGGATCTCGTCGGCCCGGGCCTTGAGATTCTTATGGGCGGCTTGCTGCTGGACAGCCTTCCCCTCGGCTTCGGTCAGGGAATTTTTCAGGGCCTCGACCTCGGTCGCCGCCCCTACACACATTATGACACTCTGGTCAATACTCACCACTTATTCTTTCCGAATACACAGCAAGTTGTTACTCACCTTGCTTCTTGCAGAGCTGAAGCTTCACCTCGCTGAGCTCGTTCTCGGTCCGCTCCAACCTCTACTTCAGTTCAGAGACTTCAGCAGCATGCGAGGTCGCGGCCAATAGCGATGCCTGTTTAATCACATCATTAGTCCCCTACAAAGGGTTGATCCCCTGTCCGGCCTTTCTTTCCGAACACCGGATAGTGTCTCAGGGGCTACTGTCTACATGGGGTTTTTCTCTTTCCACTTCACTTACCTCGAAATCTGTCAACAGGTTGCTACAGGCTTCGTTCAGTCCACTCTTGGCAGACTGAACCTTCTTGATCACCGTACCCATAAAGACACGGTGCTCGTCCAAAATGGAGGTGCCTCGTAGCGCCTCCATCAGGTTGTCCGGTGCCCCCGGTTGGACAGGGGCCACCGGTGAAATCGGCTCACCCCCCTCCTTCAAAGGAGGCTGCTTGCCCAATTCTGGAGCCACATGGGTCTCCGGAACCGTATCCGGCTATGGGCCGAACTGAATACGGCCCTCTTCGCCAGTCTCCATGGGGATCTGCTCCCCCATGTGCCCGACAGCGGAGGTCTCGCCTCGCGGCGCCTCCTGGACAGTGTCCTGATCCCCTCCCCGGCCCGGAGCAGTCCTCCGGGACAACACTTCAGTGTCGTCCTTGGCCTCAGGGGAGTAAGCGAGCGGCGGCGACATACTGGCCATTTCCGCCGGATCCAACGAACTTCCATATGAGGTTCGCTGGACGTTGTCGCGGGCCAGACTACAATAGCACAATTAACCACGTCGAAAACGATAAAAAGGAGGGGCCGGACATATATATGTACGGGAGTCACAGTACTGACAATGCGGCCCGGGGCTTAGCGCGGAGCCGTCGCTCCGGACTGCTATCAACGTCCCACGCGGTGTCGACCGCAGGGGCGCCTTTCCCCTTCTTGGGCGTTCCCGCCTCCAGATTCGTGGAGGCCCCCCTCTTCTTCTCCTTAGGGGGAGGTTTCTTCTCCTCCTCCTCCCCCTCTTCCTCGTCGTCGTCCTCAGGGACGGAGGAATGAGCTTCCTCATCTTCGGACGTCACGCCCAAAGTGCCCTTGCGACGGGGGCCACTTTTGGCCCCCTTGGCCTTCTTCTTGGCCTTCTTCTCCGGCGCCTTATATGGCGCCGGCACCAGCATCTTCGCCAGATGCGGGATGACTGCTTCTTCAGGTAGCAGAGCCAGACATTGGATCCGCTTCGCCCTCTCCATCCAGTCCTGAAAAAGCAATGATAAAACTCATACATCATCCCCGAAACAATTAAGTTGGGGATACGTCAGAACTAACATACCTCGCTGGCGAGGTGTTTACAATCGTGACCACGGTCTGAATCCGTGGCCGGCGGTTTGTCGTTGCCCTTAAAGAGCAACTTCCAGGAACCTTCGTGAGTAGTTTCGAAGAGCCTCTCCAAGGTTTGGTGCTTCTTCGGATTAAACTCCCACAGAGGGCGACTTCTGCGCTGGCACGGGAGGATCCAGCGAACTAGCATCACCTGGATTACATCGACAAGCTTGTCGTTCTTGGCTATCATACTCTGAACACGCGTCTGCAGCGCTATCAGCTCATCGGGCGAACACCAGTCCGGACTCTTCTCGATCCAGGAGGTGAGTCGCATGGGGGTACCGGAGTGGACTTCGGCAGCTGTGGCCCAGGTGGTGCCACGGGGTTCTGTGATGTAGAACCACTATTTCTGCCACTCCTTACCGTCTCCACGAAAGTGCCTTTCGGCCAGGAGACGTTTGACAGCTTGATCACCATGGCTCCCCCGCACTCCGTGTGCTGGCCATCCACCACCTTCGGCTTCACATTGAAGACTTTGAGCCATAGCCCGAAGTGGGGTTGGATGCGGAGGAAGGCCTCACACACGACGATGAACGCCGAGATGTTAAGGAAGGAGTTCGGGGGCAGATCGTGGAAATCTATCCCGTAATAATACATCAGCCCACGAACAAAAGGGTGGAGCGGGAACCCTAGTCCACGGAAGAAATGAGGGAGGAATACCACCCTCTCGTTGGGCTCTGGTGTGGGAACAACTTGCCCCTCGACCGACAGACGATGGGCGATTCCGTTCGCCAAGTATCCGGCCGCCCGAAGCTCAGTAATATCCTCCTCCTTGACGGAGGAGACCATCCACTTGCCCTGACCTCCAGATCCTGATATGGTTGGGTGCTAGCTCGAGTAGAAAGGAGACGAGAACTTGGGCGCTGGAGCTCGAGATCGAAAGGGCGGAGACAGAGAGAAGGCGTGGGAGAAGAGGGGCGAATCCTTATCCCTTTATAAAAGTAGTAAATATCAAACGCCTCCCCATTCGCCTTGGAACTCGCCTATTCCCAAGGGCTGTATAAACAGCACGGTTGGGTTACCCATGCCCGCATTGATGAGAATCCTGCAATAAAGGGACACGATCTCTGCTTTGACAAGACGTGCCAATGGCAACCGCGTCTCGAAACATGGAACGGTGGAAACAAAATGGTCCGAAATTATGATCGGGCTGACGTAATGTCATGTTCTAAAAAGCTGTCAGCGGATTGGAATCATGCAAGTATTATGTTCTCTGTGCGGTTGTGTGTGGTATGTGTTATAGGTCCGGATACTATCATCGCGTCCGAAGACTATCTTGGGGTTTGGAAAGGGGAACCCGCCTTGCAATGCCGAAGACAATCTGCGCGCCGGACTCCTCGTCATTGAAGCGAGGTTCGGGGGCTATTGAGGGAGTCCTGGACAAAGGGGTCCTCGGGAGTCCGGCCTGTTATCCATGGGCCGGACTGATGGGTTGTGAAGACATGAAGACCGAAGACTCTACCCGTGACCGGATTGGACTCTCCTTGGCGTGGAAAGCAAGCTAGGCGACCAACTATGAAGATTCCTTCTTATGTAACCGACTCTATGTAACCCTAGATCCCTCCGGTGTCTATATAAACCGGAGGGCCTAGTCCGGATAGGACACATTCATTACCATAGTCATACAGGTTAGGCCTCTAGGGTTTAGCCATTACGATCTCGTGGTAGATCAACTCTTGTAACACTCATATTCATCAAGATCAATCAAGCAGGAAGTAGGGTATTACCTCCATAGAGAGGGCCCGAACCTGGGTAAACATCGTGTCCTCCGTCTCCTACAACCATCAACCTTAGACGCGCAGTTCGGGACCCCCTACCCGAGATCCGCCGATTTTGACACCGACATTGGTGCTTTCATTGAGAGTTCCACTGTGGCGTCGACGAAAGGTTCGATGGCCCCTTCGATCGTCCATAGTGACGCTGTCCAGGGAGAAACCTTCCTCCCCGGACAGATCTTCGTGTTCGGCGGCTTCGTACTGCGGGCCAACTCGCTTGGCCACCTGGAGCAGATCGATAGTTATGCCCCTGGCCATCAGGTCAGATTCGGAAGCTTGAACTACGTCGCGGACATCTGCGAAGACTTGGTCTTCGACGGATTCAACACCGCGACGATCGCTCCCCCTCCCTCCGATGAACATGACTAAAATCTGCCATTGGGTCACATCCAGGAGATGGTTCCTGTTGCTGCAACGGCCTTAGAGCCAGAGCGGATCATGCCATCCGAGGCCACAGAGTCCGCGGCGTTGGAGCCGGACACAGACTCGACACCCTGCAATATCTGCGTCAACGGAACTCCGGACTGGTCTCCGGTTATAAGTTCCGGACCATGTACACCTGTGGACACCGAGCTGGATCGGTTATCGATTTTCGAATTCAGCGTCGCAGACATCTTCCAGCACTCACCTTTGGGTGATGTGCTAAACTCTTTAAAGAATTTGTCCTTGGAGAAGGACTCACAGCCAAACTATGTTCGGTTCGAGCTAGAAGCTGATGATGGGGAATTTTGCTTCCCACCCGCCACCCACTTCATAGCCACTGTCGATGACTTAACCGACATGCTTGATTATGGCTCCGAAGACATCGACGGTATGGACGACGATGTCGACAAGGAGCAAGGCCAAGACCTGCCATTCACTGGACGTTGGACGACCACCTCTTCATATGATGTGTACATGGTTGACACACCTAAAAAAACTAGCGACAATGACAAAGAAGATCCAGTTGCGAATAAACCTTCTGAGACAAAGTCCAAGCGCCGGCGCCCTAAACGCCGTTCTAAGCCTCGTCGCTCAAAAGATGGCGACACTGGCACCGGAGAAAATAGTACTCCGGGCGACGCCGAAAACAATGAAGACCCTGTTGGAGCTGCATCCGAACAGGAGGAAAAAAACAACGAGCAAGATAACCCTGATAAACAGGCCATGCCCACTGACCCGGATGACGACAGTTACCGTCTAGTCTCCGAGGATGAGGAGAGACTCGGCAGCGAGGATTTCATCGTGCCTGAGGCACCCCTCGAGCAGGAGCGCTTCAAGCGCCATCTAATAGCTACTGCAAGAAGCCTGAAGAAAAAGCAGCAACAGCTCCAAGCCGATCAAGACCTACTCATTGACAGATGGACCGATGTCCTGGCAGCCGAAGAATACGGCCTCAAGTGCCCAACCAAGAGTTACCCGAAGCGCAGACTGCTACCTCAGTTCGATGAGGAGGCACCAGATCCCATGCGGAACGACCACCGCGTGGTCGGGACAGTGCGGCGGACCGACCACCCCGCGGTCGGGACAAATGAAGAAGAAAAAGAAGACAAGACAAAGAAGGAAAAGAAGGAAGAAGAAGATAAAGAAGTAGAAGTGGAGATGAAAAAATAAGTAGAAGTAGAAGATGATAAAAAGAAGTAGGAAAAGTAGAAAAAGAGGGTCGCTGAGGGAAAAGAGGGTCGCCGAGTGGTCGAGGGCTCGAGGATCAAGGGGAAAAGGAGTCGAGGGTCTAGGGGTCGAGGATCGAGGTGTCGAGGGGTGGAGGATCGAGGGGAAAAGGAGTCGGGGTTCTAGGGGTCAAGGATCGAGGTATCGAGGAGTCGAGGGGAAAAGGGAAAAGAGGTCGAGGGGTAGAGGTTCGAGGGGAAAAGGAGTTGAGGGTCTAGGGGTCGAGGATCAAGGTGTCGAGGGGTCGAGGGTTGAGAGGAAAAGGGGTCGAGGGGTCGAGGATCAAGGCAAAAAGGAGTCGAGGGTCTAGGGGTCGAGGATCGAGGTGTTGAGGGGTCGAGGGTCGAGGGGACAAGGGGTCGAGGGTCGAGGATCGAGGGGAAAAGGAGTCGAGGGTCTAGGGGTCGAGGATCGAGGTGTCGAGGGGAAAAGGGGAAAAGGGGTCGAGGGGTCGAGGGTCGCCGCCCCGACCCCCTGACCCCGACACCCCGACCCCGACAAGGCACCACGACCCCGCCTCGACAACCCGACATCGCAACCCCGATACAGCACCCTGACCCCGACACGGCACCCCCGACCCCGACACAATACCCCGACACGACACCACCGACACCCCGACCCCCGACACGACACCCCGAGACCCCGACTGGGCACCCCCGAGCCCGACACAGCACCTCGACCCCGACACCTCCCAAAAAAGTGCTCTTCGGCCTTCCAGAGGCCGACAGGGTCATATATTTGTGAATTATGAGTTAGGTCAGGTATTCAATTATTATTATGTACATATATATATATTATTAATTAGTTCATGTTATTAGGTATTCAATTTTTATTATGTTCAGGATGATGATACACACTTAAATATTTATTATGTTTATGTTGTACTAATTTCGTTTACTCTTTGTCGTTGCAGGTGTTGACAGATGGTGGGCGCGGGTCAAGAGTGCTCCGAGCCTCCTTCCTCGGCGTGTGCTGGGAGGGGTGCTATTATTCCACCCTAGCACCTTCAGAGAGCGCTGGTACTAACTGATATGACTGACTCATGAAAACAAAATGTGCATACCGTGTGCGAGAAGAACGGTCAGACCCCGCCGCCGATGCCCCAGATTGGTATAGCGGACACGGTGAGTTTCATTTGAATGGTCATTAGTTACTAGTATTCACATTTGAGTTGCATCATGCTAACGAGACATTGCAAATGATCTTTGGTGCAGCATGCCTCCTGACAAGCATCGACCAATCCTTCTCCGTCTCGCACTGGCGCAACCCCGACCGGTCCTTCTCCGTGTGGCACTGGCGCAAACCCGACCGGTCCTTCACCTCCGTGGTGATGTTAAGTTTTTGCAAGTGTTTTGCTTAACAAATGCATAGTTAGCTTAAGAAATGACCTACTTAGCTCCAAAATGACCTATATTTAGCTTATTTTCCTCGAAAATGACATGTTAACCTTACTTAGCTCCAAAACGACATATTTTACCTAGGATAGCTATAAAATGACATATACTTAGCATTTTTTCCTCCAAAATGACTTGATATGCTTAGTTAGCTAAAAAATGGCATAACTACCTAGGATAGCTCAATAATGATCTATAATTAGCTTAGCTAGTTCATTTATGACATAATTACCTCTCTTAGGTAAAAAAATGGCATAATAACCTTGGTTTAGCTCCAAAATGACCTATACTTAGCTTATTTTCCTCGAAAATGACCTATACTTAGTTTGAGGAGTTCATGTATTCACTAAGTGTTAATGCTTTGGCCCGGTACTCTATTGAAAGGAGGCCTTAATATCTCTTAGTTTCCAATAGGACCCCGCTGCCATGGGAGGGTAGGACAAAAGATGTCATGCAAGTTCTTTTCCATAAGCACGTATGACTATATTCGGAATACATGCCTACATTACATTGATGAACTAGAGCTAGTTCTTTGTCACCCTATGTTATAACTGTTGCATGAGGAATCACATCCGACATAATTATCCATCATTGATCCATTGCCTACGAGCTTTTCACATATTGATCTTTGCTTAGTTAATTTTCCGTTGCCACTGTTACGATTGCTACAAAAACTACTGCTGTTACTTTTGCCACCGTTACCGTTACTTCCATACTACTTTTCTACTAAATATTTTGCTGCAGATATTAAGTCTTTCAGGTGTGGTTGAATTGACAACTCAACTGCTAACACTTGAGAATATTCTTTGGCTACCCTTGTGTCGAATCAATAAATTTGGGTTGAATACTCTATCCTCGAAAACTGATGCGATCCCTGCTACCTCTTGAGCATGCATTGGTTTTCCCTTGAACAGGAAAGGGTGATGCAGCAAAGTAGCGTAAGTATTTCCCCTCAGTTTTTGAGAACTAAGGTATCAATCCAGTAGGAGACTACATGCAAATCGCCTAGTACCTACACAAACAATCAAGAACCTTGCAACCAATGCGATAAAGGGGTTGTCAATCCCTTCATGACCACTTGCAAAAGTGAGATCTGATAAAGATAATAAGATAAATGTTTTTGGTATTTTTGTTGTATAGATTGGAAAGGAAAGATTGCAAAATAAATAGTAAACTAGAATTATAGATCGGAAACTTATATGATGTAAAAGTAGTCCCGGGGGCCATAGGTTTCACTAGTGGCTTCTCTCAAGATAGCATATATTACGGTGGCTGAACAAATTACTGCCGAGCAATTGATAGAAAAGCGCATAGTTGTGAGAATATCTAGGCATGATCATGAACATAGGCATCACGTCCGTGTCAAGTAGACCGAAACGATTTTGGATCTACTACTATTACTCCACACATCGACCGCTATCCAGCATGCATCTAGAGTATTAAGTTCATAAGAACAGAGTAACACATTAGGCAAGATGACATGATGTAGAGGGATAAACTCAAGCAATATGATATAAACCCCATCTTTTATCCTCGATGGCAATAATACAATACGTGTCGCTTCCCTTTCTGTCACTGGGATCAAGCACCGCAAGATTCAACCCAAAGCTAAGCACTTCTCCCATTGCAAGAAAGATTAAACTAGTAGGCCAAACCAAACTGTAATTTGAAGAGACTTGCGAAGATATTAAATCATGCATATAAGAATTCAGAGCAGAATCAAATATTGTTCATATATAATCTTGATCATAAACCCACAATTCATCGGATCTCGACAAACACACCGCAAAAAGAATTACATCGAATAGATCTCCAAGAAGATGGAGGAGAACTTTGTATTGAGATCCAAAGAGAGAGAAGAAGCCATCTAGCTAATAACTATGGACCCGAAGGTCTGTGGTAAACTACTCACACATCATCGGAGAGGCTATGGTTTTGATGTAGAAGCCCTCCGTGATCGATTCCCCTCCGACGGAGCACCGGAAAAGGCCCCAAGATGGGATCTCACGGGTACAGAACATTGCGGCGGTGGAAAAGTGGTTTCCTGGCTCCCCTAGTTGTTTTCAGGGTATAAGAGTATATATAGGCAAAATAAGTAGGTAGGTGGAGCTACGAGGGGCCCACGAGGGTGGGGGCGCTCCCTCCTGCCTCGTGGCTTCCTCGCTGCTTCCTTGACTTCCACTCCAAGTCTCCTGGATTGCGTATGTTCCAAAAACGATCCTCGCGAAGGTTTCATTCCGTTTGGATTCCGTTTGATATTCCTTTTCTGCGAAACACTGAAATAGGCAAAAAAACAACAATTTGCACTGGGCCTTCGGTTAATAGGTTAGTCCAAAAATAAGATAAAAAGGTATATTAAAGCCCATTTAAACGTCCAAAATAGATAATATAATAGCATGGAACAATCAAAAATTATAGATACGTTGGAGACGTATCAAGCATCCCCAAGCTTAGTTCCTGCTCGTCCTCGAGTAGGTAAATGATAAATACAAATTTTTTGATGTGGAATGCTACCTAACATAATTATCAATGTAATTTTCTTTATTGTGGCATGAATGTTAAAATCCAAAAGATTTAAGTTAAAAGTTTAATATTGACATAAAAATAATAATACTTCAAGCATACTAACTAAACAATTATGTCTTCTCAAAATAACATGGCCAAAGAAAGCTTATCCCTACAAAATCATATAGTTTGGCTATGCTTCATTTTCGTCACACAAAAATGCTCTCATCTTGCACAACCCCGATGACAAGCCAAGCAATTGTTTCATACTTTAGTATTTTCAAACTTTTTTTAAATTTCACGCAATACATGAGCATGAGCCATGGACATAGCACTATGGGTGGAATAGAATATAATGATGGGGGTTGTGTGGAGAAGACAAAAAAGGAGAAAGTCTCACATTGACGCGCCTAATCAATGGGCTATGGAGATGCCCATCAATTGATGTCAATGCGAGGAGTAGGGATTGCCATGCAACGGATGCACTGGAGCTATAAATGTATGAAAGCTCAACAAAAGAAACTAAGTGGGTGTGCATCCAACTTGCTTGCTCACGAAGACCTAGGGCATTTGAGGAAGCCCATTGTTGGAATATACAAGCCAAGTTCTATAATGAAAAATTCCCGCTAGTATATGAAAGTGACAATATAAGAGACTCTCTATTGAAGATCATGGTGCTACTTTGAAGCACAAGTGTGGAAAAAGGATAGGAGCATTGTCCCCCTTTTTTGGCCTTTTTTATTTATATTTGGCCTTTCTCTTTTTTTCCTTTTTTGGGACAATGCTCTATTAATGATGATCATCACACTTCTATTTATTCACAACTCAAAGATTACAACTCGATACTAGAACAAAGTATGACTCTATATGAATGCCTCCGATGGTGTACCGGGATGGGCAATGAAACAGGAGTGACATGTATGAAAATATGCATGGTGGCCTTGCCACAAATATGATGTCAACTACATGATCATGCAAGGCAATATGACAAAGATGAAGTGTGTCATGATAAACGGAACGGTGGAAAGTTGCATGGTAATATATCTCGGAATGGCTATGGAAATGCCATAATAGGTAGGTATGGTGGCTGTTTTGAGGAAGATATAAGGAGGTTTATGTGTGATAGAGCGTATCATATCACGGGGGTTGGATGCACCGGCGAAGTTTGCACCAACTCTCAAGGTGAGAAAGGGCAATGCACGGTACGAAGAGGCTAGCAATGATGGAAGGCTGAGAGTGCGTATACTCCATGGACTCAACATTAGTCATAAAGATCTCACATACTTATTGCAAAAATCTACAAGTCATCAAAAACCAAGCACTACGCGCATGCTCCTAGGGGGATAGATTGGTAGGAAAAGACCATCGCTCGTCCCCGACCGCCACTCATAAGGAGGACAATCAAAGGAACACCTCATGCTTCAAATTTGTCACACAACGCTTACCATACGTGCATGCTATGGGACTTGCAAACTCCAACACAAGTATATTCATAATTACTCAACTTGCATGACTCTAATATTACCATATTCATATCTCAAAACAATCATCAAGTATCAAACTTCTCAAAGTATTCAATGCACTCTATATTGGAAGGTGTTATTATACCCATCTTGGATGCCTATCATATTAGGACTAATTTTATAACCAAAGCAAATTACCATGTTGTTCTAAAAGACTCTCAAAATAATATAAGTGAAGCATGATAGATCTGTTGGGGAACGTAGTAATTTCAAAAAAATTCCTACGCACACGCAAGATCATGGTGATGCATAGCAACGAGAGGGGAGAGTGTAGTCCACGTACCCTCGTAGACCGACAGCGGAAGCGTTATCACAACGCGGTTGATGTAGTCGTACGTCTTCACGATCCGACCGATCAAGTACCGAACGCACGGCACCTCCGAGTTCTACACACGTTCAGCTCGATGACGTCCCTCGAACTCCGATCCAGCCGAGTGTTGAGGGAGAGTTTCGTCAGCACAACGGCGTGGTGACGATGATGATGTTCCACCGACGCAGGGCTTCGCCTAAGCTCCGCAACGGTATTATCGAGGTGTAATATGGTGGAGGGGGGCACCGCACACGGCTAAGAGATCTCAAGGATCAATTGTTGTGTCTCTGGGGTGCCCCCTGCCCCCGTATATAAAGGAGCAAGGGAGGAGGAGGCCGGCCCTAGGAGGGGGCGCACCAAGTGTGGAGTCCTACTAGGACTCCCTAGTCCTAGTAGGATTCCACCTCCCATATGGAATAGGAAAAGAGGAAGGGAAAAAGAGAAGGAAGGAAGGGGGCGCCCCCCTTCCCTAGTCCAATTCGGACCAGACCAAGGGGAGGGGTGCGGCCACCCTTGAGGCCCTTTTCCTTCTTTCCCGTATGGCCCAATAAGGCCCAATACGTATTCCCGTAACTCTCCGGTACTCCGAAAAATACCCGAATCACTCGGAACCTTTCCGAAGTCCGAATATAGTCGTCCAATATATCGATCTTTACGTCTCGACCATTTCGAGACTCCTCGTCATGTCCCCGATCTCATCCGGGACTCCGAACTCCTTCGGTACATCAACATACATAAACTCATAATAAAACTGTCATCGTAACTTTAAGCGTGCGGACCCTACGGGTTCGAGAACTATGTAGACATGACCGAGACACGTCTCCGGTCAATAACCAATAGCGGGACCTGGATGCCCATATTGGCTCCCACATATTCTACGAAGATCTTTATCGGTCAGACCGCATAACAACATACGTTGTTCCCTTTGTCATCGGTATGTTACTTGCCCGAGATTCGATCGTCGGTATCTCGATACCTAGTTCAATCTCGTTACCGGCAAGTCTCTTTACTCGTTCCGTAACACATCATCCCGCAACTAACTCATTAGTCACAATGCTTGCAAGGCTTATAGTGATGTGCATTACCGAGTGGGCCCAGAGATACCTCTCCGACAATCGGAGTGACAAATCCTAATCTCGAAATACGCCAACCCAACAAGTACCTTTGGAGACACCTGTAGAGCACCTTTATAATCACCCATTTACGTTGTGACGTTTGGTAGCACACAAAGTGTTCCTCCGGTAAACGGGAGTTGCATAATCTCATAGTCAGAGGAACATGTATAAGTCATGAAGAAAGCAATAGCAACATACTAAACGATCGGGTGCTAAGCTAACGGAATGGGTCAAGTCAATCACGTCATTCTCCTAATGAGGTGATCTCGTTAATCAAATGACAACTTATGTCTATGGCTAGGAAACATAACCATCTTTGATTAACGAGCTAGTCAAGTAGAGGCATACTAGTGACACTCTGTTTGTCTATGTATTCACACATGTATTATGTTTCCGGTTAATACAATTCTAGCATGAATAATAAACATTTATCATGATATAAGGAAATAAATAATAACTTTATTATTGCCTCTAGGGCATATTTCCTTCAGTCTCCCACTTGCACTAGAGTCAATAATCTAGTTCACATCGCCATGTGATTTAACATGAATAGTTCACATCACCATGTGATTAACACCCATGTTCACATCGTCATGTGACCATCACCCAAAGGGTTTACTAGAGTCAGTAATCTAGTTCACATCGCTATGTGATTAACACCCAAAGAGTACTAAGGTGTGATCATGTTTTGCTTGTGAGATAATTTTAGTCAACGGGTCTGTCACATTCAGATCCGTAAGTATTTTGCAAATTTCTATGTCTACAATGCTCTGCATGGAGCTACTCTAGCTAATTGCTCCCACTTTCAATATGTATCTAGACCGAGACTTAGAGTCATCTAGATTAGTGTCAAAACTTGCATCGACGTAACCTTTTACGACGAGCCTTTTGTCACTTCCATAATCGAGAAACATATCCTTATTCCAGTAAGGATAATTTTGACCGCTGTCCAGTGATCTACTCCTAGATCACTATTGTACTCCCTTGCCAAAATCAGTGTAGGGTATACAATAGATCTGGTACACAGCATGGCATACTTTATAGAACCTATGGCCAAGGCATAGGGAATGACTTTCATTCTCTTTCTATCTTTTGCCGTGGTCGGGCTTTGAGTCTTTACTCAATTTCACACCTTGTAACACAGGCAAGAACTCTTTTCTTTGACTGTTCTATTTTGAACTACTTCAAAATCTTGTTAAGGTATGTACTCATTGAAAAACTTATCAAGCGTCTTCATCTATCTCTATAGATCTTGATGCTCAATATGTAAGCAGCTTCACCGAGGTCTATCTTTGAAAAACTCCTTTCAAACACTCCTTTATGCTTTGCAGAATAATTCTACATTATTTCCGATCAACAATATGTCATTCACATATACTTATCAGAAATGCTGTAGTGCTCCCACTCACTTTCTTGTAAATACAGGCTTCACCGCAAGTCTGTATACAACTATATGCTTTGATCAACTTATCAAAGCGTATATTCCAACTCCGAGATGCTTGCACCAGTCCATTGATGGATCGCTGGAGCTTGCATATTTTGTTAGCACCTTTAGGATTGACAAAACCTTCTGGTTGTATCATATACAACTCTTCTTTAATAAATCCATCAAGGAATGCAGTTTTGTTTATCCCTTTGCCAGATTTCATAAAATGCGGCAATTGCTAACATGATTCGGACAGACTTAAGCATAGATACGAGTGAGAAACTCTCATCGTAGTCAACATCTTGAACTTGTCGAAAACCTTTTTGCGACAATTCTAGCTTTGTAGATAGTGATACTACTATCAGCGTCCGTCTTCCTCTTGACAATCCATTTATTCTCAATTGCTTGCCGATCATCGGGCAAGTCAACCAAAGTCCACACTTTGTTCTCATACATGGATCTCATCTCAGATTTCATGGCCTCAAGCCATTTTGCGGAATCTGGGCTCACCATCGCTTCTTCATAGTTCGTAGGTTCGTCATGGTCTAGTAACATAACCTCCAGAACAGGATTACCGTACCACTCTGGTGCGGATCTTACTCTGGTTTACCTACGAGGTTTGGTAGTAACTTGATCTGAAGTTACATGATCATCATCATTAACTTCCTCACTAATTGGTGTAGAAGTCACAGGAACAGATTTCTGTGATCCAATAAGGGAGCAGGTACAGTTACCTCATCAAGTTCTACTTTCCTCCCACTCACATCTTTCGAGAGAAACTCCTTCTCTAGAAAGGATCCATACTTAGCAACGAATGTCTTGCCTTCGGATCTGTGATAGAAGGTGTACCCAACTGTCTCCTTTGGGTATCCTATGAAGACACATTTCTCCGATTTGGGTTTGAGCTTATCAGGATGAAATTTTTTCACATAAGCATCGCAACCCCAAAATTTTAAGAAACGACAACTTTGGTTTCTTGCCAAACCACAGTTCATAAGGCGTCGTCTCAACGGATTTTGATGGTGCCCTATTTAACGTGAATGTAGCTGTCTCTAATGCATAACCCAAAACGATAGTGGTAAATTGGTAAGAGACATCATAGATTGCACTATATCCAATAAAGTACGGTTATGACGTTCGGACACACCATTACACTGTGGTGTTCCAGGTGGCGTGAGTAGTGAAACTATTTCACATTGTTTTAACTGAAGGCCAAACTCGTAACTCAAATATTTTACCTCTGCGATCATATCGTAGAAACTTTTATTTTCTTGTTACGATGATTCTCCACTTCACTCTGAAATTCTTTGAACTTTTCAAATGTTTCAGACTTTGTGTTTCATCAAGTAGATATACCCATATCTGCTCAAATCATCTGTGAAGGTCAGAAAATAATGATACCTGCTACGAGCCTCAATATTCATCGGACCACATACATCTGTATGTATGATTTCCAACAAATCTGTTGCTCTCTCCATAGTTCCGGAGAACGGCGTTTTAGTCATCTTGCCCATGAGGCACGGTTCGCAAGCATCAAGTGATTCATAATCAAGTGATTCCAAAATCCCATCAGTATGGAGTTTCTTCATGCGCTTTACACCAATATGACCTAAACGGCAGTACCACAAATAAGTTGCACTATCATTATTAACTTTGCATCTTTTGGCTTCAATATTATGAATATGTGTATCACTACGATCGAGATCCAACAAACCATTTTCGTTGGTGTGTATGACCATAAAGGTTTTATTCATGTAAACAGAACAACAATTGTTCTCTAACTTAAATGAATAACCGTATTGCAATAAACATGATCAGATCATATTCATGCTCAACGCAAACACCAAATAACACTTATTTAGTTTCAACACTAATCCCGAAAGTACAGGGAGTGTGCGATGATGATCATATCAATCTTGGAACTACTTCCAACACACATCGTCACCTCGCCTTTTACTAGTCTCTGTTTATTCTGCAACTCCCGTTTTCGAGTTACTACTCTTTAGCAACTGAACCAGTATCAATTACCGAGGGGTTGCTATAAACACTAGTAAAGTACACATCAATAATCTGTATATCAAATATACCTTTGTTCACTTTTACTAGTCTCTGTTTATTCTGCAACTCCCGTTTCGAGTTACTACTCTTAGCAACTGAACCAGTATCAATTACCGAGGGATTGCTATAAACACTAGTAAAGTACACATCAATAATCTGTATATCAAATATACCTTTGTTCACTTTGCCATCCTTCTTATCCACCAAATAGTTGGGGTAGTTCCGCTTCCAGTGACCAGTCCCTTTGCAGTAGAAGCACTTAGTCTCAGGCTTAGGACCAGACTTAGGCTTCTTCACTTGAGCAGCAACTTGCTTGCCGTTCTTTTTGAAGTTCCCCTTTTTCCCTTTGCCCTTTTCTTGAAACTAGCGGTCTCGTCAACCATCAACACTTGAAGTGGTCTCGTCAACCATCAACACTTGATGTTTTTCTTGATTTCTACCTTCGTCGATTTCAGCATCACGAAGAGCTCGGGAATTACTTTCGTCATCCCTTGCATACCATAGTTCATCACGAAGTTCTACTAACTTGGTGATGGTGACTAGAGAATTCTGTCAATCACTATTTTATCTGGAAGATAAACTCCCACTTGATTCAAGCGATTGTAGTACCCAGACAATCTGAGCACATGCTCACTAGTTGAGCGATTCTCCTCCATCTTTTTGCTATAGAACTTGTTGGAGATTTCATATCTCTCAACTCGGGTATTTGCTTGAAATATTAACTTCAACTCCTGGAACATCTCATATGGTCCATGACGTTCAAAACGTCTTTGAAGTCCCGATTCTAAGCCGTTAAGCATGGTGCACTAAACTATCAAGTAGTCATCATATTGAGCTAGCCAAACGTTCATAACGTCTGCATCTGCTCCTGCAATAGGTCTGTCACCTAGCGGTGCATCAAGGACATAATTTTTCTGTGCAGCAATGAGGATAATCCTCAGATCACGGATCCAATCCGCATCTTTGCTACTAACATCTTTCAACATAATTTTTCTCTAGGAACAAAAAATAAACACAGGGAAGCAACAACGCGAGCTATTGATCTACAACATAATTTGCAAAATACTATCAGGACTAAGTTCATGATAAATTTAAGTTCAATTAATCATATTACTTAAGAACTCCCACTTAGATAGACATCTCTCTAATCATCTAAGTGATTACGTGATCCAAAGCAACTAAACCATGTCCGATTAACACGTGAGATGGAGTAGTTTCAATGGTGAACATCACTATGTTGATCATATCTACTATATGATTCACGCTCGACCTTTCGGTCTCTGTGTTCCGAGGCCATATCTGTATATGCTAGGCTCGTCAAGTTTAACCTGAGTATTCCGCGTGTGCAACTGTTTTGCACCCGTTGTATTTGAACGTAGAGCCTATCACACCCGATTAACACGTGGTGTCTCAGCACGAAGAACTTTTGCAACGGTGCATACTCAGGGAGAACACTTTTATCTTGAAATTTTAGTGAGAGATCATCTTATAATGCTACCGTCAATCAAAGCAAGATAAGATGCATAAAGGATTAACATCACATGCAATCAATATAAGTGATATGATATGGCCATCATCATCTTGTGCTTGTGATCTCCATCTCCGAAGCACCGTGCTTGTGATCTCCATCTCCGAAGCACCGTCATGATCACCATCGTCACCGGCGCGACACCTTGATCTCCATCGTAGCATCGTTGTCGTCTCGCCAACTTATTGCTTTTACGACTATCGCTACCGCTTAGTGATAAAGTAAAACTATTACATGGCGATTGCATCTCATACAATAAAGCGACAACCATATGGCTCCTGCCAGTTGCCGATAACTCGGTTACAAAACATGATCATCTCATACAACACATTATATCACATCATGTCTTGACCATATCACATCACAACATGCCCTGCAAAAACAAGTTAGACGTCCTCTACTTTGTTGTTGCAAGTTTTACGTGGCTGCTACGGGCTTAGCAAGAACCGTTCTTACCTACGCATCAAAACCACAACGATAGTTTGTCAAGTTGGTGCTGTTTTAACCTTCGCAAGGACCGGGCGTAGCCACACTCGGTTCAACTAAAGTGAGAGAGACAGACACGCGCCAGTCACCTTTAAGCAACGAGTGCTCCGAACGGTGAAACCAGTCTCGCGTAAGCGTACGCGTAATGTCGGTCCGGGCCGCTTCATCTCACAATACCGCTGAACCAAAGTATGACATGCTGGTAAGCAGTATGACTTATATCGCCCACAACTCACTTGTGTTCTACTCGTGCATAGCATCAACGCATAAAACCAGGCTCGGATGCCACTGTTGGGGAACGTAGTAATTTCAAAAAAATTCCTACGCACACGCAAGATCATGGTGATGCATTGCAACGAGAGGGGAGAGTGTTGTCCACGTACCCTCGTAGACCGGCAGCGGAAGCGTTATCACAACGTGGTTGATGTAGTCGTACGTCTTCACGATCCGACCGATCAAGTACCGAACGTACGGCACCTCCGAGTTCCAGCTCGATGACGTCCCTCGAACTCCGATCCAGCCGAGTGTTGAGGGAGAGTTTCGTTAGCACGACGGCGTGGTGACGATGACGATGTTCCACCGACGCAGGGCTTCGCCTAAGCTCCGCAACGGTATTATCGAGGTGTAATATGGTGGAGGGGGGCACCGCACACGGCTAAGAGATCTCAAGGATCAATTGTTGTGTCCATGGGGTGCCCCCTGCCCCCGTATATAAAGGAGCAAGGGAGGAGGAGGCCGGCCCTAGGAGGGGGTGCACCAAGTGTGGAGTCCTACTAGGACTCCCTAGTCCTAGTAGGATTCCACCTCCCATATGGAATAGGAAAAGAGGAAGGGAAAAAGAGAAGGAAGGAAGGGGGCGCCCCCCTTCCCTAGTCCAATTCGGACCAGACCAAGGGGAGGGGTGCGGCCACCCTTGAGGCCCTTTTCCTTCTTTCCCGTATGGCCCAATAAGGCCCAATACGTATTCCCGTAACTCTCCGGTACTCCGAAAAATACCCGAATCACTCGGAACCTTTCCGAAGTCCGAATATAGTCGTCCAATATATAGATCTTTACGTCTCGACCATTTCGAGACTCCTCGTCATGTCCCCGATATCATCCGGGACTCCGAACTCCTTCGGTACATCAACATACATAAACTCATAATAAAACTGTCATCGTAACTTTAAGCGTGCGGACCCTACGGGTTCGAGAACTATGTAGACATGACCGAGACACGTCTCCGGTCAATAACCAATAGCGGGACCTGGATGCCCATATTGGCTCCCACATATTCTACGAAGATCTTTATCGGTCAGACCGCATAACAACATACGTTGTTCCCTTTGTCATCGGTATGTTACTTGCCCGAGATTTGATCGTCGGTATCTCGATACCTAGTTCAATCTCGTTACTGGCAAGTCTCTTTACTCGTTCCGTAATACATTATCCCGCAACTAACTCATTAGTCACAATGCTTGAAAGGCTTATAGTGATGTGCATTACCGAGTGGGCCTAGAGATACCTCTCCGACAATCGGAGTGACAAATCCTAATCTCGAAATACGCCAACCCAACAAGTACCTTTGGAGACACCTGTAGAGCACCTTTATAATCACCCATTTACGTTGTGACGTTTGGTAGCACACAAAGTGTTCCTCCGGTAAACGGGAGTTGCATAATCTCATAGTCAGAGGAACATGTATAAGTCATGAAGAAAGCAATAGCAACATACTAAACGATCGGGTGCTAAGCTAACGGAATGGGTCAAGTCAATCACGTCATTCTCCTAATGAGGTGATCCCGTTAATCAAATGACAACTCATGTCTATGGCTAGGAAACATAACCATCTTTGATTAACGAGCTAGTCAAGTAGAGGCATACTAGTGACACTCTGTTTGTCTATGTATTCACACATGTATTACGTTTCCGGTTAATACAATTCTAGCATGAATAATAAACATTTATCATGAAATAAGGAAATAAATAATAACTTTATTATTGCCTCTAGGGCATATTTCCTTCAAGATCAATAATTTCTATAAAATAAAACCACCACCGTGCTCTAAAAAGATATAAGTGATGTACTAGAGCAAAATTATCTAGCTCAAAAGATATAAGGGAAGCACATAGAGTATTCTAACAAATTCCGATTCATGTGTGTCTCTCCAAAAGGTGTGTCCAACAAGGATGATTGTGTTAAAGTAAAAAGCAAAGACTCAAATCATACAAGACGCTCCAAGCAAAACACATATCAAGTGGTGAATAAAAATATAGCCTCAAGTAAAGTTACCAATGGACGAAGACGAAAGAGGGGATGCCTTCCGGGGCATCCCCAAGCTTAGGCTTTTGGTTGTCCTTGAATTTTACCCTGGGGTGCCTTGGGAATCCCCAAGCTTAGGATCATCCACTCCTTGTTCCAAAATTCATCAAATCATTACCCAAAAACTTGAAAACTTCACAACACAAAACTCAACAGAAAATCTCATGAGCTCCGTTAGTATAAAAAAACAAACCACAACTTTAAGGTACTGTAATGAACTCATTCTTTATTTATATTGGTGTTAAACCTACTGTATTCCAACTTCTCTATGGTTCATACCCCCCGATACTAGCCATAGATTCATTAAAATAAGCAAACAACACAGGAAAAACAGAATCTGTCAAAAACAGGACAATCTGTAGCAATCTGATTTGTTCGAATACTTTTGTACTCCAAAAATTCTAAAAAACTAGGACAACCTGGATAATTTGTATATTGATCTACTGCAAAAAGAATTGGTATTTTATCATGTTCCGGTGAAGTTTAACAATTGTTTTCGTGAGCGCAAAGTTTTTGTCTTTTTCAGCAAGATCAAACAACTATCACCCAAGAAGATCCTATTGGTTCTACTTGGCACAATCACTAACTAAAACATAAAAACACATCTAAACAGAGGCTAGATGAATTATTTATTACTAAACAGGAACAAAAGGCAAGGAACAAAAATAAGATTGGGTTGCCTCCCAACAAGCGCTATCGTTTAACGCCCCTAGCTAGGCATAAAAACAAGAATAGATCTAGGTATTGTCATCTTTGCTATGCAATCCATAAGTGGCTCTCAGAATAGATTCATAAGGTAATTTAATTTTCTTCCTAGGAAAGTGTTCCATGCCTTTCCTTAATGGAAATTGGAATCTAATATGTCCTTCTTTCATATCAATAATTGCAACAATCATTTTAAGGAAAGGTCTACCAAGAATAATAGGACATGTAGGATTGCAATCTATATCAAGAACAATGAAATGTATGGGCACACGATTCCTATTTGGAACAATAAGAACATCATTGATCCTTCCCATAGGTTTCTTAATGGTGGAGTCCGCAAGACGCAAATTTAAAGAATAATCATCAAATTCACGGAAACCTAACACATCACACAAAGTTTTTGGAATCGTGGAAACACTAGCACCCAAATCACATAAAGCATAGAATTCATGATCTTTAATCTTAATTTTAATAGTAGGTTCCCACTCATCATAAAGTTTTCTAGGGATAGAAACTTCTAATTCAAGTTTTTCTTCATAAGATTGCATTAAAGCATCAACAATATGTTTAGTAAAGGCTTTATTTTGATCATAAGCATGAGGAGAATTTAGCACGGATTACAACAAGGAAATACAATCTATCAAAGAACAATTATCATAATTAAATTCCTTGAAATCCAAAATTGTGGGTTCATTTCTATGTAAAGTTTTGACCTCTTCAATCCCACTTTTACCAATTTTTGCATCAAGATCTAAAAACTCCGAATCATTGGGACGACTTTTAACTAAATTTGACTCATCTCCAGTCCCATATTTATCAATATTCATATTGGAAAACAAAGATTTAATAGGAGACACATCAATCACTTTTAGATCTTGATCATTATTGTCATGAAAACTAGAAGAACACGCTTTCATAAAGCAATCCTTTTTAGCACGCATCCTAGCGGTTCTTTCTTTGCACTCATCAATGGAAATTCTCATGGCTTTGAGAGACTAATTGATATCATACTTAGGTGGAAAAGATCTAAGTTTCAAAGAATAAACATCAAGAGAAATTCTATCCACGTTCCTAGCCAACTCATCAAGCTTAGGCAATTTTTCCTCAAGCAAAGCATTGAAATTCTTTTGCGAAAGCATAAATTCTTTAACATTAGTCTCAAAATCAGAGGGCATCTTATTAAAATTTCCATAAGAGTTGTTGTAGGAATTACCATAATTATTAGAGGAATTACTAGGGAACGGCATAGAATTAAAGTTTCTTCTATACGCATTGTTACCAAAATTGTTCCTACCAACAAAATTCACATCCATAGATTCATTATTATTCTCAATCAAAGTAGACAAAGGCATATTATTAGGATCAGAAGAAACACTCTTATTAGCAAACAATTTCATAAGTTCATCCATCTTTCCACTCAAAACATTAATCTCTTCTATCGCATGAACATTTTTACTATTAGATCTTTTGGTGTGCCATTGAGAATAATTAACCATAATATTATCTAGGAGTTTAGTGGCTTCTCCAAAAGTGATTTCCATAAAAGTGCCTCCCGTGGCCGAATCTAAAAGATTTCTAGAAGCAAAGTTCAATCCAGCATAATTTTTTTTGAATAATCATCCATAAATTCAAACCATGTGTAGGGCGATTACGTATCATTAATTTCATCCTCTCCCAAGCTTGTGCAACATGCTCATGATCAAGTTGCTTAAAATTCATAATATCGTTTCTAAGAGAGATGATCTTAGCGGGAGGAAAATACTTAGAGATAAAAGCATCTTTGCACTTATTCCACGAATCAATACTATTTTTAGGCAAAGAAGAGAACCAAGTTTTAGCACGATCTCTAAGCGAAAACAGAAATAGCTTCAACTTAACAATATCATTATCCACATCTTTCTTCTTTTGCATATCACACAAATCAACAAAGTTATTTAGATGGTTAGCAGCATCTTCACTAGGAAGGCCAGAAAATTGATCTTTCATGACAAGATTCGACAAAGCAGCATTAATTTCACAAGATTCAGCATCGGTGATAGGAGCAATCGGAGTACTAATAAAATCATTGTTGTTGGTATTGGAAAAGTCACACAATTTAGTATTATCTTAAGCCATCGTGACAAACAATCAATCCAACACACAAGCAAACAAGAAGCAAGCGGAAAGAAGCGAATGGAAAAAGGGCGAATAAAACGGCAAGGGTGAAGTGGGGGAGAGGAAAACGAGAGGCAAATGTCAAATATGTAATGCGAGGGATAAGATTTTGTGATGGGTGAGGGAGTCCTGGACTAAGGGGTCCTCGGGCGTCCGGCCTGTTATCCATGGGCCAGACTGATGGGCTGTGAAGACATGAAGGCCAAAGACTGTACCCGTGTTTGGATTGGACTCTACTTGGCGTGGAAGGCAAGCTTGGCGACCGAGGATTCCTTCTTATGTAACCGACCCCATGTAACACTAGATCTCTCCGGTGTCTATATAAACCGGAGAGAGTAGTCCGGATAGATATTCATTCCCATATACACATGGGCTAGACTTCTAGGGTTTAGCCATTACGATCTCATGGTAGATCAACTCTTGTAACACTCATATTCATCAAGATCAATCAAGCAGGAAGTAGGGTATTACCTCCATAGAGAGGGCCCGAACCTGGGTAAACATCGTGTCCCCCGTCTCCTGTTACCATCGATCCTAGACGCACAGTTTGGGACCCCTACCCGAGATCCGCCGGTTTTGACACCGACATTGGTGCTTTCATTGAGAGTTCCACTGTGCCGTCGACAAAAGGTTTGATGGCCCCTTCAATCGTTGATAATAACGCCGTCCAAGGAGGAGTCTTCCTCCCCGGACAGATTTTTGTGTTCGGCGACTTCGTACTGCGGGCCAACTCGCTTGGCCATCTGGAGCAGGTCGATAGGCACGCCCCTAGCCATCAGGTCAGATTTGGAAGCTTAAACTATGTCGCGGATATCCGTGGAGACTTGATCTTCGATGGATTTGAGACCGCGGCGATCGCTCCCCCTCTCTCCGATGAACATGACTTAAATCTGTCATCGGATCACACCCAGGAGATGGATCCTGTTGCTGCGACGGCCTCAGAACCGAGGCAGATCGTGCCTTCTGAGGCCACAAAGTCCGCGGCGTTGGAGCCGCACACGGACTCGACATCCTGCAATGCTTGTGTCAATGGAACTCCGGTCTCGTCTCCGGCTACACGTTCCAGATCAGGTGCGCCTGCGGACACCGAGCTGGATCAGTTATCGATTTTCGAATTTTGCGCCGCAGACATCTTCCAGCATTCACCTTTGGGTGACGTACTAAACTCTTTAAAGAACTTGTCCTTGGAGGAAGAGTCACAGCCGAACTATGTTCGGTTCGAGCTAGAGGCGGACGACGAGGAATTTTGCTTCCCACCCGCCACCCACTTCATAGCCATCGTCGATGACTTAACCGACATGCTTGACTATGGCTCCGAAGACATTGACGATATGGACGACGATGCCAACAAGGAGCAAGGCCAAGACCCGCCATTTACTGGACGCTGGACGACCACCTCTTCGTACGATGTGTACATGGTTGATACACCTAAATGATCCGGCGACGACAAAAAAGAGCCAGACGCCCCAAACGCCGTTCGGCGACGCAGTCCAAGCGCCGGCGCCCCAAACGCCGTTCTAAGCCTCGACGCTCAAAAGATGGCAGCACTGGCACCGGAGAAAATAGCACTCTGGGCGACGCCGAAAACAACGCAGACCCTGTCGGAGCTACATCCGAACTGCAGGAAAACGACAACGGGCAAGATAACCCTGATGAACAGGCCATAGAAGATGACTCGGAGGACGATAGTTACCGTCCACTCTCCGAGGAGGAGACAAGCCTTGGCAACAAGGACTTCATCGTGCCTGAGGATCCTCTGGAGCATGAGCGCTTTAAGCTTCAGCTCGTAGCCACTTCAAGGAGCCTGAAAAAGAAACAGCAGCAGCTTCAAGCTGAACAAGATCTGCTCGTCAATAGATGGACTGACTTCCTGACAGCCGAAGAATACAGCCTCAAGCGCCCAGCCAAGAGCTACCCGAAACGCAGACTGCTACCTCAATTCGATGAGGAGGCACCGGAGCACACATCTCCCTCGCGTAACACGGAACGACCACCACATGGTCGAGACAGGGCGGCCGACCGGCTCCCCCGCGGTCGGGAGAAAGTGGCAACTCAGGCCGAACAGTAGCTTGCCCCACCGCCCCGTAAAAATAAAGACGGAAGAGTTCGGGGTCACACGTACAACCTCAAGCTGACCCTAGACAGTAGAGCAGGACATACAAGATCGATCTACGGATCTCGAGGACGTGCCTCGAGGCACGACGATGGCTACCTATTCAGACGGGACATACCTAACCACGCCCTGGCCAAATGCCGCAGACGGACTCCATCAGAGCTACACCGCGATGCGACCCGATATAGAGGCGCCGCACACCCTCTCTGCTTCACAGACGAGGTGCTGGATCACGAATTCCCCGAGGGGTTCAAGCCCGTCAACATTGAATCATACGATGGCACAACCGATCCTGCAGTATGGATCGAGGATTTTATTCTTCATATCCATATGGCTAGAGGAGATGACCTCCACGCCATCAAATACCTCCCATTAAAGCTCAAAGGACCAGCTCGACACTGGTTAAATAGTCTGCTTGAGAATTCCATCGGTAGCTGGGAGGACTTGGAATAGGCTTTCCTTGATAACTTCCACGGAACTTATGTCCGGCCACCAGATGCCGATGACTTAAGCCACATAGTTCAAAAATCTGGAGAATCAGCCAAAAAATTCTGGACTAGGTTCCTAACCAAAAAGAACCAGATCGTTGATTGTCCGGATGTCGAGGCCCTAACAGCCTTCAAACATAGCATCCGTGACGAATGGCTGGCACGCCACCTCTATGGCAGCCCTTACGGCACTCATGGCCCGCTTTTGCGCGGGTGAGGACAGCTGGCTGGCTCATAGCAAAAACACAGCCAGCAAGGCAGGCCCCACTGAGGCCAAGAACAACACCAGCAAGCTCCAACGCAATAGACACAAACGCCAAAGCAATGTCGACAACACCGATGACACCATAGTCAACGCCGGATTCACTGGCTCCAAGTCTGGCCAACGGAAAAAGCCCTAAAAAAGAAACAACGAAGGACCATCCAGCCTGGACCGCATACTCGACCGTCCGTGCCAGATACACGGCACCCCGGATAAGCAAGCCAATCATACCAACAGGGATTGTTGGGTTTTCAAGCAGGCTGGCAAGATAAATGCCGAAAACAAAGAAAAGGGATCACAAAGTGAGGACGAGGACGAAGAGCCCCGACAGCCAAACACTGGGGGCAGAAGAAATTTCCCCCTCAAGTCAAAATGGTGAACATGATATACGCCACGCACATCCCCAAAAAGGAGCGCAAGCAAGCACTTAGGGACGTCTACGCGGTAGAGCCAGTCGCCCAAAATTCAATCCGTGGTCATCGTTCCCGATCACTTTCGATCGTCGAGACCACCCAACTAGTATCCGCCACGGAGGTTCAGCCGCACTAGTCCTTGACCTAATTATTGACGGGTTTCACCTAACACGAGTCCTGATGGACAATGGTAGCAGCCTCAACCTGCTCTATCAAGACACAGTGCGGAAGATGGGCATTGACCCCTCACGAATCAAACCAACAATGACTACTTTAAAGGAGTCATACCAGGCGTGGAAGCCCGCTGTACGGGCTCAATCACGCTAGAGGTGGTCTCCAGTTCTCCGGACAATTTCCGAAGCGAAGAGTTAATCTTCGATATCGTCCCCTTCCGCAGCGGCTACCACGCACTGCTCGGACGAACAGCGTTTGCTAGATTCAACGCAGTGCCACACTATGCTTATCTCAAGCTCAAGATTCCCGGTCCACGCGGCGTCATAACAGTCACTGGCAATACGGAACGCTCCCTCCGAACAGAGGAGCACACCGCCGCCCTAGCAGCAGATGTACAAAGCGGCCTTCTCAAGCAGCACCATAGTGTGGCTGTCGAGCCCCGGGACATCATCAAGAGATTCCGGACTACACTGCAGCAGGAAAGCGCGGCTCGTCAAGAGCTCGATTAGCAACTCGGCCTCCGTCCCAGCCCCGATGAAGTAGTGGCATTCGCACCACGCGTACATAACTACGCACTCAAAATCCCATGGATATCGACGGAGGCACAAGCTAACCCGGGATCTACAGTTTGGCTAGACGATCCCGATCACACATACTTTCACCTTTTCCTTTTTGTTTCAGGTTCCTTTTCCCATGGGCCTGATGACCAGTCCCCTTGAAGGGTCGGCATATAAAGGATGCAAGCAGCATAGGGGTGTAGAGTAACCTCTATACGTCTTCTCGACGGTATTTATATTTATTTCTCAGAACCTGCACGCTGCGCCCTCTTGATCCCGACATGTTAAATAGCCTGGATGCTTATCACACTATTTGTACAAGATATGCCTTGACGTATCCATCCAGTTATAATGAAAATGGTTTGCGGCCCAGTTTCTGTGGTTTTCGCTTCTTAATCCATTTTATTTCGATCTGCCTATCGGCTGCATCGGTACTCTTTTGTACGTCTCATATTCGCCATGGGCTACTTATCGCCCAACAATATGGCAGCAAAGTCCGAACACTTCTTATATATAAGTTCGGCACCCCGAATTTAGCATTATATGCATTGGCTCCGAATCATGTCTTTGGTCAATAGTTGAGTTGCCCGGCTCTTGTGCTTGCTACCCTACGTTCCGCTCTATCGGCTAGGGTAGTAAAGGGAGAACTACTGCGATTGTACCCTGGCCTTGACCGGATGAGCACCTCAGTAGAGAAAGCCGAAAACTGACTGTCATGATACGACGAGGGCCGGTCAGCTGTTCGAGGGTCACAAAATCGCGGAGATTTTTTCCGCGTCATGCGAAGGATCGGCACTTCCTGATCAGATGATGACAGCACCCTGGCTTGGACCAGGGGCTGCGCACGTGCTTAATTATAAAACTCCTATGGCTAAGTGAGGGCATTTAAGCCGTATAGTCTGATTTCCTTGTTCGTTGCGCTAAACAACTCCTCCAAAGGGTCATATAATTGGATCAAGATTGTTTAGATCCCATCCCGAACACCTCCGTACTATCTACGCGAGGGCAGAAGCCGACGACTGGCCAACCCTCATATCACAAACAACACGGCCGCACAGGAGGAAACAATTAAAGCATAACAAAATTACATTACAGGCTTTGTTTCCATAATACAATGCAAGGGCAACGTGAATACATTTATTCAAATACAATGTCCTGCGAACATTGAGCTGCCACAAGTCGAGACCCTTCTATGACATCCGCAAAATATCTCTCGGGTGTGCGGTGCTCCTTGCCCTCCGGCGGCCCGCCGGCAACTTAAGCGGCGTTCATCTTCACCCACCACATCTTGCAACGAGCGAAGGCCATACGGGCACCTTCAATATAGGCAGAGCACTTGACGACGTCCAGCTGAGGACATGCGTTCACCATCCGCCTCACGAGTCTGAAGTAGCTGCCAGGCATAGCTTCGGCTGGCCATAGCCGGATTATCAAATCCTTCATGGCTAGTTCGGCCACCCTATGCAGCTCCATCAGCTATTTCAGCTGATCGGTGAAGGACACGGGAAGTTCCGGTGCCGCATATTGCGACCAGAATAGCTTTTCCGTCGAACCCCCTCCTTCGGCTCCATAGAACTCCACGGCGTCCGATGCACTGTGGGGTAAATCCGCAAAATCCCCTCGGGAACTCCAAACTCGGGTTAGTAAAAGGTACCGCTTCTCCGCATACTTGCTTTGCATCTTAAATGCCTTACCCGCCATGATCTTCTTGGCCTCCTGGATCTCCCGGAGGGTGGCCTGGGCCTCATTCCGTGCGGTCTCCGCGCTCTGACGAGCCTTGGTGAGTTTGGCCTCTTGAGCCGATGCATCATTCTCCAAGGTCTCACATTTTTTCACCGCATCTTGGAGCTCCTGCTGGACTTCTTTGACCCGGGCCTTGAGCTTCTTACGGGCAGCCTGCTGCTGAACAGCCTTCTCCTCGGCCTCGCCCAAGGCCTTCCTCTGGGCCTCGACCTCGGTCGCGGCTCCTGCAATTACGACACTACAGTCAATATACAGCGCCTATGCTTTCCGAACACACAGCAGGTCATTACTCACCTTGCTTCTCCTGGAGCCGAACCTTAACCTCGCCGAGCTCGTTCTCGGTCCGCTCCAGCCTCTGCCTCAATTCAGAGACTTCGGCAGCATGCGAGGTTGCGGCCAACAGCGACGCCTGCTTATGCATACATGTTACGTTGGTCTCCTACAATAGAAGATTGATCCTCTGTCCGGTTCTTCTCACCGAACACCGGACAGTGTCTCAGGGGCTACTGGCTACATGGGGTTTTTCTCTTTCTATGTCACTTACCTCGAAACCTGTCAACAGGTTGCTGCAGGCTTCCTTTAGTCCACTCTTGGCGGACTGAACCTTCTCGATCACCGCACCCATAAGGACACGGTGCTTGTCCGTAACGGAGGCGCCTCGTAGCGCCTCCATCAGGTTACCCGGCGTCCCTGGATGGACAGGGACCACCGGCGGAAGCGGCGCACCCCCTCCTTCAAAGGGGGCTGCTTGTCCGACTCCGGAGCTATATGAGTCTCCGGAATCGTATTCGGCTTAGGGCCGAGCTGGATGCGGCCCTCTTCGCCAGTCTCTATGGGGGTCGGCTCCCCCATGTGTCGGCAGTGGAGGCTTCGCCTCGTGGCGCCTCCTGGACAGCATCCTGGGCTCCTCCCCGGTTCGGAGTGGCCCTCCGGGACAACACTTCGGTGTCATCCCTGGCCTCGGGGGAATAAGCAGGCGGGCCAGACTGCAATAGTACAGTTAACTACGTCAAGATAATGGAGAGAAAGGGCTGGATGTGCGCACAAGCGAGCCCTATCACTTACGATGTGGCCTGGGGCTTAGTGCGGGGGCGTCGTTCCGGGCTGCTGTCAACGTCCCACGCGGTGTTGCCCGCTGGAACGCCCCTCCCCTTCTAAGGCGTCTCCGCCTCCAGATGCGCTGGAGCCGCCCTCTTCTTCTTCCTCTCCTCAGGGGGAGGGTTGTTTTCTTCCTCCTCCTCCTCTTCCTCGTCATTGTCCTCGGGGACAGAGGAATGAGCTTCGTCATCTTCGGACGTCACGTCCGAAGTGCCCTTGCGATGAGAGCCACTCCTGGCCCCCTTTGCCTTCTTCTTGGCCTTCTTCTCCGGCGCCTTATATGGCGCCGGCACCAGCATCTTCGCCAGACACGGGATGACTAGTTCTTCAGGCAACGGAGCCGGACACTAGATCCGCTTCGCCCTCTCCATCCAGTCCTAAAAAAGCAATAATAAAAGCTCACACATCATCCTTGAAACAATTAAGTTGGGGGTACATCAAAAATAACATACCTCGCTGGCGGGGTGTTTACAGTTGTGACCACGGTCTGAATCCGTGGCCGGTGGTTTCTCATTGCCCTTGAAGAGCAACTTCCATGCACCTTCGTGCGTAGTCTCGAAGAGCCTCACCAGGGTGCGGTGCTTCTTCGGATTGAACTCCCACAGCGGGCGGCTTCGGCGCTGGCACGGAAGGATCCGGCAAACTAACATCACCTGGATCACATCCACGAGCTTGACACTCTTGGTTACCATGCTCTGAACGCGCGTTTGCAGCACTATCAGCTCGTCAGGAGAACACCAGTCCGGACTCTTCTCGACCCAGGAGGTGAGTCGCATAGGAGCGCCGGAGCGGAATTCGGCAGCTGCGGCCCAGGTGGTGCCGCGTGGTTCTGTGATGTAGAACCACTACTTCTGCCACTCCTTTACCGTATCCACAAAGGTGCCCTTGGGCCAGGAGATGTTGGACAGCTTGCTCACCATGGCTCGTCCGCACTTCGTGTGCTGGCCATCCACCACCTTCGGCTTCACGTTGAAGACTTTGAGCCATAGCCTGAAGTGGGGTTGGATGCAGAGGAAGGCCTCACACACGACGATAAACGCCGAGATGTTGAGGAAAGAATTCGGGGACAGATCATGGAAATCTATCCCGTAATAATACATCAGTCCACGGACGAAAGGGTGGAGTGGAAACCCTAGCCCGTGGAAGAAATGGGGGATGAATACTACCCTCTCAGTGGGCTTCGGTGTGGGGACGATTTGTCCCTCGGCCGGCAGACGGTGGTCAATCTCCTTCGCCAAATACCCGGCCGCCCGAAGCTCAGTAATGTCCTCCTCCTTGGCGGAGGAGACCATCCACTTGCCCTGACCACCGGATCCGGACATGGTTGCTTGAGTGGAAAGGAGATGAGAACTTGGGCGCTGGAGCTCGAGATTGGGAAGGCGGGGACAGAGAGAAAGCGTGAGAAGAGGAAGAAGGAATCCTTATCTCCTTATAAAGGCAGCAAATATTAAACGCCTCCTCACTCGCCTTAAGATTCGCCTATTCCCAAGGGCTGTGTAAACGGCACGGTTGGGTTACCCATACCTGCATTGATGAGAATCCCACAATAAGGGGACACGATCTCTGCTTTGACAAGACGTGCCAATGGCAACCGCGTCTCGGAACGTGGAGCGAGAAACGAAAAACGGTTCAAAATTATGACCGGGCAGACGTGATGTCGTGTTGTAAAAAGCTGTGAGCGGATAGAATTCATGTAAAAAATATATATATTCTTTCTGCGGTTGTGTGTGGTGTGTGTAACAGGTCCGGATGCAATCATCGCATCCGAAGACTATCTTTGAGTTCGGAAGAAGGGGAACCCGCCTTGCAATGCCGAAGACAATCTGCACGCCGGACTCCTCGTCATTGAAGCCAGGTTCAGGGGCTACTGAGGGAGTCCTGGACTAAGGGGTCCTCGGGCGTCCGGCCTGTTATCCATGGGCCGGACTGATGGGCTGTGAAGACATGAAGGCCGAAGACTGTACCCGTGTCCGGATTGGACTCTACTTGGCGTGGAAGGCAAGCTTGGCGACCGAAGATTCGTTCTTATGTAACCGACCCCATGTAACCCTAGATCTCTCTGGTGTCTATATAAACCGGAGAGAGTAGTCCGGATAGATATTCATTACCATATACACATAGGCTAGACTTATAGGATTTAGCCATTACAATCTCGTGGTAGATCAACTCTTGTAACACTCATATTCATCAAGATCAATCAAGCAGGAAGTAGGGTATTACCTCCATAGAGAGGGTCCGAACCTAGGTAAACATCGTGTCCCCCGTCTCCTGTTACCATCGATCCTAGACACACAGTTCGGGACCCCCTACCCGAGATCCACCGGTTTTGACACCGACAATGGGTACTTGGTATGTCTTGACTTGTGCGTAGATCTCCCTGGTAACGGCGCCAGAAATCCTTATTGCTACCTCTTGAGCATGTGTTGGTTTTCCCTTGAAGAGGAAAGGGTGATGCAGCAAAGTAGCGTAAGTATTTCCCTCAGTTTTTGAGAACCAAGGTATCAATCCAGTAGGAGACTACACGCAAATCGCCTAGTACGTGCACAAACAACCAACACGATAAAGGGGTTGTCAATCCCTTCACGGCCACTTGCAAAAGTGAGATCTGATAAAGATAATAAGATAAATATTTTTGGTATTTTTGTTGTATAGATTGGAAAGTAAAGATTGCAAAATAAATAGTAAACTAGAATTATAGATCAGAAACTTATATGATGTAAAAGTAGACCCGGGGGCCATAGGTCTCACTAGTGGCTTCTCTCAAGATAGCATATATTACGGTGGGTGAACAAATTACTGCCAAGCAATTGATAGAAAAGCGCATAGTTATGAGAATATCTAGGCATGATCATGAACATAGGCATCACGTCCGTGTCAAGTAGACCGAAACGATTCTGCATCTACTACTATTACTCCACACATCGACCGCTATCCAGCCTGCATCTAGAGTATTAAGTTCATAAGAACAGAGTAACGCATTAGGCAAGATGACATGAAGTAGAGGGATAAACTCAAGCAATATGATATGAACCCCATCTTTTTATCCTCGATGGCAACAATACAATACGTGTCATTTCCCTTTCTGTCACTTGGATCGAGCACCGCAGGATTCAACCCAAAGCTAAGCACTTCTCCCATTGCAAGAAAGATCAATCTAGTAGGCCAAACCAAACTGATAATTCAAAGAGACTTGCGAAGATATTAAATCATGCATATAAGAATTCAGAGAAGAATCAAATATTGTTCACAGATAATCTTGATCATAAACCCACAATTCATCAGATCTCGACAAACACACCGCAAAAAGAATTACATCGAATAGATCTCCAAGAATATCGAGGAAAACTTTGTATTGAGATCCAAAGAGTGAGAAGAAGCCATCTAGCTAATAACTATGGACCCGAAGGTCTATGGTAAACTACTCACACATCATCGGAGAGGCTATTGTGTTGATGTAGAAGCCCTCCGTGATTGATTCCCCCTCCGGCGGAGCGCCAGAAAAGTCCCCAAGATGGGATCTCACGGGTACAGAAGGTTGCGGTGGTGGAAAAGTGGTTTCGTGGCTCCCCTGGTTGTTTTCAGGGTATAAGAGTATATAAAGGCGAAAGAAGTAGGTCGGTGGAGCTACGAGGGGCCCACGAGGGTGGGGGGCTCACCCACCCCCTGGGGCGCGCCCTCCTGCCTCATTGCTTCCTCGCTGCTTCCTTGACTTCCACTCCACTGGATTGCGTTTGTTCTAAAAATGATCCTCGTGAAGGTTTTATTCCGTTTGGATTCCGTTTGATATTCCTTTTCCGCGAAAACACTGAAATAGGCAAAAAAACAACAATTTGCACTGGGCACTTGTGGGTTATCAAGACTATTTTCGGGCGTCGTTGCCGGGGAGCATATGTCTATTCTTTGAGTCACTTGGGATTTATATCTGTTGATCACTATGAGGAACCTGAAAGATGAAAGAACCAAGATTTTTCCCTCAACTACGAGAGGAGGTAAGGAACTGTCATCTAGCTCTGCACTTGATTCACCTTCTTTTATGAGTAAATTTGCGACACCTACACCTGTTATTGATTCTGATATGTCCCATGTTATTGATGATGCCACTTCTGCTATGCATGATGCTTATGATGAAACTACTTCTATGCTTGATAATACTGTGCCATTAGGTGAATTTCTTGATGAACAACTTGCTAGGGTTAGAGAGAATGAAATTATTGAAACAGATAATATTGATGAAAGTGATGATGAAGATTCTCCCCCTAGATATGAATTGCCTGATGTGCCTAAGGGTTATGTTATGGATGAAGAAACTCCTAGAGACCTTTTTGCTGCAAAGGTAGATATGATCTTAAGAAACTGTTAGCTAAGTTGAAAGAAAAGTCTTTGAATGCTAGAATGAAATATGACCCTGCTTTTGCTACTTCACCTATCTGTATTTCTGATAAGGATTATGATTTCTCTGTCGATCCTGAGTTAATTACTTTGGTTGAATCTGATCCTTTTTATGGCTATGAATCTGAAACTGTTGTGGCACATCTTACTAAATTGAATGATATAGCCACCTTATTCACTCATGAGGAAAAAATTCATTACTACTATATCCTTAAGTTATTTCCATTCTCATTAAAGGCTGATGCTAAAACATGGTTTAATTCTCTTGCTCCTAGTTGTGTTCGTAGTCCCCAGGATATGATTTATTACTTCTCTACTAAATATTTCCCCGCTCATAAGAAACAAGCTGCCTTAAGGGAAATATATAATTTTGTGCAAATTGAAGAAGAGAGTCTCCCACAAGCTTGTGGGAGGCTTCTCCAATTACTTAATGCTTTGCCTGGTCATCCTCTCAAGAAAAATGAAATACTTGATATCTTCTATAATGGACTAACCGAAGCTTCCAGACACCACCTGGATAGTTGTGCTGGTTGTGTTTTCAGGGAAAGAACAGTTGATCAAGCTGAATTGCTATTGAATAATATGTTGACTAATGAAAATAATTGGACACTTCCTGAACCAACTTCTAAGCCAACTCCGAAGAAAAGGGGTATTCTATTTCTCAGTCCTAAAGATATGCAAGAGGCAAAGAAATCTATGAAACAAAAAGGTATTAAAGCTGAAGACGTTAAGAATTTACCACTTATTGAAGAAATACATGGTCTTGATAACCCGACACAGGTAGTAAATGTAAATTCTCTCTATAGATTTGATGAAGGTGATATTCCTCGTTATAATTCTGCTAGCCAATGCTTTGATGGGTTTGATAATTTTATTGTTAAACAAGAAAACTTCAATGCTTATGTTGGTAGACAATTGAAATGTAATGCTTATATGGTTGAACACTTGAGTGATTATATGTCTAGAGTTAAAGGTGACCTTAAACTTATTAGTAAACATGCTTCTATGGTTACCACTCATGTAGAACAAGTGCTTAAAGCACAAGATGATTTGCTCAATGAATTAAATAATAAGAAAAATGATAATGTTGTTAGAGTTCTGACTAGAGGGGGTAGAATGACTCGGGAACCTTTGTATCCTGAGGGCCAACCTAAGAGAGTTGAGAAAGATTATCAGAGAACTAATGTTGATGCACCTAGTCCTTCTAAGAAGAAGAAAAAGAAAAATGATAGGACTTTGCATGCTTCTAGTGAACCTGTTGTTGACACACTTGAGAATCCCAATGATATTTCTTTTTCTGATGCTGAACACAAGCTGGTAATGAACATGAACCTAGTGATAATGATGATGTTCATGTTGATGCTCAACCCAGCAATAACAATGATGTAGAGATTGAACCTGTTGTTGATCTTGATAACCCACAAACAAAGAACCAACGTTATGATAAGAGAGACTTTGTTGCTAGGAAGCACGGTAAAGAAAGTGAACCATGGGTTTAGTAACCCATGCCTTTTCCTCCTAAACCATCCAAGAAAAAGGATGATGAGGATTTTGAGCGCTTTGCTAAAATGATTAGACCTATCTTTTTGCGTATGCGTTTGACTGATATGCTTAAAATGAATCCTTATGCTAAGTATATGAAAGATATTGTTACAAATAAAAGAAAGATACCGGAAGCTGAAATTTCCACCATGGTTGCCAATTATACTTTTAAAGGTGGAATACCAAAGAAACTAGGAGATCCAGGAGTACCAACTATACCATGCTCCATTAAAAGAAACTATGTTAAAACTGCTTTATGTGATCTTGGAGCCGGTGTTAGTGTTATGCCTCTCTCTTTATATCATAACTTGATTTGAATAAGTTGACACCTACTGAAATATCTTTGCAAATGGCCGATAAATCAACTGCTATACCTGTCGGTATTCGTGAGGATGTGCCTGTTGTGGTTGCAAACATTACTATTTTAACGGACTTTGTTATTCTTGATATTCTCGAGGACGATAGTATGTCGATTATCCTTGGTAGACCCTTTTTTAATACTGTAGGGGCTGTTATTGATTGCAGCAAAGGCAATGTCACTTTTCATGTTAATGGTAATTAGCATGCGGTACACTTTCGAGGATACAACCTCAAGTCCACCGTATCAATTCTATTGGAAAAATTTCAACGATTACTATTGGAGGTTTTGAATTCCCTCTTCCTACTATCAAGAAGAAATATGATATTCTTATTGTTGGGGACATGCATATCCCCGTTAAGGTAACCTAGTGTTATTAGAAAATTTTCCGGTTTCATGTTATTCGGAAAGAGTTTGTTAACAAGACTTGATCAACCTTGTTAGTGGATTCCTTTTGATGAGCAGGAGATGGATGAAGTTAGAAAGCACAACTCTCTGTACCCTCCTTTAAATTTCTATTATTTAGATTAAATAAAGCAAAAATAGTATTTTCTGTCTGTTTTCTGAATTATCCTTGCAATAAAAATACCCTAGAAATAAAAGTTCTCCAAATGTCCTGAAAATGAAATATGATTTTTTGTAGAATATTTAAGAATTTCTGGCACTAAGAACACACCAGGGGCCCACCATTTGGCCACGAGGGCACAGGGCGCGCCCACACCACTGGGGCGCGCCCCCAGCCTCGTGGGCCCCACGTGGAGCCCCTCCACATATTCCAGCACCCACTCACTTCGTCTTCCTCCAGAAAAAATCTTCCCATAGCTCAACCCCGTGTTCTAGCTCATCTTGCTCCCATTTTTGATCTCTTTGCTCAAAGCTCCATTCACAAAACTGTTTTGGGGGATTGTTCTTCGGTATGTGACTCCTCCAATGGTCCAATTAGTTTTTGTTCTAGTGATTTATTTATTGCTAATTTTTGCTACTAAGGTGACCCTGTTCTTGAGCTTGCATGTCAAATTTATATGGTCCAAAGTAGTTTTAATGCATGATATAGCCTCTAGGCACTTGTGGGAGTAGTTTCTATCAATCTTGTTGAGTTTGGTTCACTTTTATTTTGAGTCACTAAAAACTTTCAGAAATTTTTCAGAGAAATAAAATAATGAAGAGATTGTTGCGGAGCTCTTCGAGCCGAAGCTCAAAGGATAAGCAGAATGAGGAGAATAAAAAGCCCAAATACAATCTTCCTCGCACTGCGGAGGTTCGGCCATGCGAATGGCCTTGTGATGCGTTCTTGAGAGCCGCCACAATTTACGATGACTTTTATTACTTGGCTGAGAATGTAGGCCTCACCGACTTCCTCCACGACCTGCGTGAACAGTATCTCCTACTTATTAACATTTTCGTGCAAATTTTTTATTTCCATGCTAAGAAATCACCACCTTCAGTGGAGTTTCACTTATATGATTAGGTTAAGGAGATGTCACTCCATGATTTCTGTCGGGTCTGCGAGATACCCTTTGTGGGTAGCATCGAGGAACCACATCGTAGTGATGTGGATGGATTTATTGATAGAATTGCTGTAGGGGAAACGAGGAAAGTTTTTGATGCAAGAATTACTAGTATACATTTTCCTGTTCTACGTTACTTTGCGATATTTGCTAGTAGATGCTTAATTGGTCGCGGGAAGAGTGGAAATCTTAGTGCTCCTGATCTTGTCATTTTGCGCCATGCTTTGTTTCGTGATACAACTTTCAGCTTAGGCGCTATTGTTGCTAAACGATTAAGTCTGAACCGTACAAAGGGCCCCATCTTCGGAGGCATCTTTGCTTCACGCCTTGCTAAACACTTTGAGATACCTATTAGGCATCATGAGAAAGAGGAAAATTTGCTGCCCCCTATTTTTCTAGATTATAAGAGTATGGTAGCACATGAATTTATTGTTAAAAATAAGAAGAAGATGCTTAAGTATAATTTGATATTTGATAAAACTCACTGTGAGACTATTACCTTGCCTGCACCCTCTTTGTTTAATATACTTTCAGGCACGTACCTCATCTTATCGAAGGCCATTTATACATACTGGAGGCTGACACAAGTCCCAGAGCCTGAGCCTGAGGCACCACTTGGCCCTTATCGACAGTCTGTTTATCAGCGGGATCCGAAGGAGATCGCCAACCAATGGCACCCTGAGGACCCTCCTCAGTACACCGGAGATAGTAGCTTCAATCCGTGGGCATAGACCAATTTAGGCAAAAGCCTAAGCTTGGGCGAGTGTGTATTTCTCACCAACATTACATTCATGTTCACACACTCATTCTAGTTGTCGGTGCTCATACTTTTTCATTGTACTATCCATGCTAGTTTATTTTATTTTCTAAGCCTTCTTCTTGTGTGTTTGAAAAACCTTAAGAAAAACCAAAAAAATTAGTTGTAGCTTTTAGCTAGTTTACTTTCCATGCCTGTAGTAGTAGTAGTAATTAAAAGAAAACCCAAAAAGATTTCTCGTTCTTCTTTTGCTTGTTGGGAGCTTTCTCGTGTAAATAGTTTTATTTCTTTTCTTATTCTTTGGGGGTCTAGAGGAGAAGACCATGACGAAAATGTTGAGTGGCTCTCATATGCATTATTGTTGATTTAACCAAGAGCCCATATTACCTTGTCTTCTCCCTTGTATTAAATGCTTGCAGATTCCATCTTAGTCCAATGCACATGCACTATTATTATTACCCACACCGTTCGGTCGTGCGAGTGAAAGGCAATAATGACGATATATGATGGACTGAGTGAGATGAGAGAAGCTGGTATGAACTCGACCAATCTTGGTTTTGTAAATATGATTAGTTCATCATTCCTGATTCAGCCTATTATGAATGAAACATGTTTGCAATGACAATTAGAGCTTATATTTGCTCATGCCATGCTAAATTAGTTAGGATTTTATAATGGTTTACCTTGCGTGCCAACATGCTATTAAAATGGTTGTGATGTGGTATGACAGGGTGGTACCCTCCTTTGAACGATTCGAGTGGCTTGACTTGCCACATGTTCACGCATGTAGTCGAAACAAAATCAACATAGCCTCCACGATATTTATGTTCACGGTGATTTATATCCTACTCATGCTTGCACTCATTGTTAATTAATCTTAATGCATGTTCATGACTGTTGTCGCTCTCTAGTTGGTTGCTTCCAGTCTCTTTCTAGCCTTCACTTGTACTAAGCGGGAATACTGCTTGTGCATCCACTTCCATATACCCCAAAGTTATTCCATATGAGTCCACCCTACCTTCCTATATGCGGTATTTACCTGCCGTTTCAAGAAAATTTGTATGTGCCAAACTCTAAACCTTCAAATGAAATTCTGTTTTGTATGCTCGAATAGCTCATGTATCAACTAGGGCTATCTATATCTTCCATGCTAGGTGGGTTATTCTCACGATGAGTGGACTCCGCTCATCACTCATGAGAAAATGGCCGGTAACCGGGATGCCCAGTCCCATGCTGAAATCAAATCAAAATAGTTGCAAACAGAACTCCCCCAGGATTGTTGTTAGTTGGACGGCACCTGTTGTTTCGGACAAGCCATGGATTGATGTTTGTTGGTGGTGGGGGAGTATAAACTTTATCATTCTGTTTGGGAACCGCCTATAATGTGTGTAGCATGGAAGATATCGAGATCTCTTGGTTGTTATGTTGACAATGAAAGTGTGCCACTCAAAATATTATTTATCTCTGTTTCAAAACTCGAGCACTGGCACCTCTGCAAATCCCTGCTTCCTAATAACCCACAAGTATAGGGGATCGCAACAGTTTTCGAAGGTAGAGTATTCAAC
Organism: Triticum aestivum; assembly: GCF_018294505.1. Lineage (NCBI taxonomy): Eukaryota > Viridiplantae > Streptophyta > Magnoliopsida > Poales > Poaceae > Triticum > Triticum aestivum. The sequence goes on from NC_057811.1 coordinate 319,938,951, forward strand.
CCAAATTTATTGATTCGACACAAGGGGAGACAAAGAATATTCTCAAGTTTTAGCAGTTGAGTTGTCAATTCAACCACACTTGGATAACTTAATATCTACAGCAAAGTATTTAGTAGCAAGGTAGTATGATAGTAGCGGTAACGGTGGCAAAAGTAACAGTGATAGTTTTGTAGTGATTGTAACAGTGGCAACGGAAAAGTAAATAAGCGAAGAACAATATGTGAAAATCTCGTAGGCATTGGATCGGTGATGGAGAATTATGCCGGATGCGATTATTCATGCAACAGTTATAACATAGGGTGACACAGAACTAGCTCCAATTCATCAATGTAACGTAGGCACGTATTCCGAATATAGTCATACGTGCTTATGGGAAAGAACTTGCATGCCATCTTTTGTCCTACCCTCCCGTGGCAGCGGGGTCCTACTGGAAACTAAGCGATATTAAGGCCTCCTTTTGATAGAGTACTGGACCAAAGCATTAAAACATAGTGAATACATGAAATCCTCAAACTATGGTCATCACCGGGAGTGGTCCCGATTATTGTCACTTCGAGGTTGCCGGATCATAAAACATAGTAGGTGACTATTGACTTGCAAGATAGGATCAAGAACTCACATATATTCATGAAAACATAATAGGTTCAGATTTGAAATCATGGCACTCGGGCCCTAGTGACAAGCATTAAGCATAGCAAAGTCATAGCAACATCAATTCAGAACATAGTGGATACTAGGGATCAAACCCTAACAAAACTAACTTGATTACATGATAAATCACATCCAACCCGTCACCGTCCAGCAAGCCTACGATGGAATTACTCACGCATGGCGGTGAGCATCATGAAATTGGTGATGGAGTATGGTTGATGATGACGACGGCGACGGATTCCCCTCTCCGGAGCCCCGAACGGACTCCAGATCAGCCCTCCCAAGAGAGTTTAGGGCTTGGCGGCGGCTCCGTATCGTAAAACGCGATGAATCCTTCTCTCTGATTTTTTTCTCCCGGAACGTGAATATATAGAGTTGGAGTTGAGGTCGGTGGACCACCAGGGGGCCCATGAGGCAGGGGGCGCGCCTAGGGGGGTAGGCACGCCCCCACCCTCGTGGACAAGGTGTGGGCCCCCTGGCCTTGATTCTTTTGCCAGTATTTTTTATTATTTCCAAAAATAATCTCCGTGAAGTTTCAGGCCATTCCGAGAACTTTTGTTTCTGCACAAAAATAAAACCATGTCAATTCTGCTGAAAACAGCGTCAGTCCGGGTTAGTTCCATTCAAATCATGCAAGTTAGTGTCCAAAACAAGGGCAAAAGTGTTTGGAAAAGTAGATACGTCGGAGACGTATCAACTCCCCCAAGCTTAAACCTTTGCTTGTCAGCAATTCAGTTGATAAACTGAAAGTGATAAAGAAAAACTTTTACAAACTTTGTTTGCTCTTGTTGTTGTAAATATGTAAAGCCAGCATTCAAGTTTTCAGAAAAGATTATGACTAACCATATTCACAATAACACTTAGGTCTCATGTTTACTCATATCAATGGAATAATCAACTAGCAAGCAATAATAATAAATCTCGGATGACAACACTATCTCAAAACAATCATAACATGATATAACAAGATGGTATCTCGCTAGCCATTTCTGAGACCGCAAAACATAAATGTAGAGCACCTTTAAAGATCAAGGACTGACTAAACATTGTAATTCAAGGTAAAAGAGATCCAGTCATAGTCATACTCAATATAAATTACTAGTAATGGATGCAAATGACAGCAGTGCTCTCCAACTGGTGCTTTTTAATAAGAGGGTGATGACTCAACATAAAAGTAAATGGATAGGCCCTTCGCAGAGGGAAGCAGGGATTTGTAGAGGTGCCAGAGCTCGATTTTGAAATAGAGATAAATAATATTTTGAGTGGTATACTTTCATTGTCAACATAACAACCGAGAGATCTTGATATCTTCCATGCTACACACATACTATAGGCGGTTCCCAAACAGAATGGTAAAGTTTATACTCCCCCTCCACCAACAAACATCAGTCCATGGCTTGCCCGAAACAACGGGTTCCTCCAACTAACAACAATCCTGGGGGAGTTTTGCTTGCAATTATTTTAATTTGATTTTGCTTAAAGCATGGGACTGGGCATCCCGGCGACCAGCCATTTTCTCGTGAGTGAGGAGCGGAGTCCACCCCTCTTGAGAATAACCCGCCTAGCATGGAACATACAGACAGCCCTAGTTGATACATGAGCTATTCGAGCATACAAAACAGAATTTCATTTGAAGGTTTAGAGTTTGGCACACACAAATTTACTTGGAACGGCAGGTAGATACCGCATATAGGAAGGTATGGTGGACTCATATGGAATAACTTTGGGGTTTAAGGGATTGGATGCACAAGCAGTATTCCCGCTTAGTACAAGTGAAGGCTAGAAAAAGACTGGGAAGCGACCAACTAGAGAGCGACAACAGTCATGAACATGCATTAAAATTAATAAACATTGAGTGCAAGCATGAGTAGGATATAATCCACCATGAACATAAATATCGTGGAGGCTATGTTGATTTTGTTTCAACTACATGTGTGAACATGTGCCAAGTCAAGCCACTCGAATCATTCAGAGGAGGATACCACCCTACTATACCACATCACAACAATTTTAATAGCATGTTGGCACGCAAGGTAAACCATTATAAACTCCTAGCTAATTAAGCATGGCATAAGCAACTATAATATCTAATTGTCATTGCAAATATGTTTATTCATAATAGGCTGAATCAGGAACAATGAACTAATCATATTTACATAAAAAAGAGAGGTCGAGTTCATACCAGCTTCTCTCATCTCAATCAGTCCATCATATATCGTCATAATTGCCTTTCACTTGCACGACCGAACGATGTGTATAATAATAATAGTGCACGTGCATTGGCTAAGCTGGAATCTGCAAGCATTCAATAAACAGGAGAAGACAAGGCAATATGGGCTCTTGGTTAAATCAACAATAATGCATATAAGAGCCACTTCAACATTTTCATTATGGTCTTCTCCTCTCGACCCCCAAAGAACAAGAAAAGAAATAAAACTATTTACACGGGAAAGCTCCCAACAAGCAAAAGAAGAACGAGAAATATTTTTGGGTTTTCTTTTAATTATTACTACTAGCATGAAAAGTAAACAAGCTAAAAGCTACTACTATTTTTTTGTTTTTCTTAAGGTTTATCAAACACACAAGAAGAAAGCATAAAAAGGTAAATAAACTAGCATGGATAGTACAATGAAAAAGTATGAGAACCGACAACTAGCATGAGTGTGTGAACATAAATGTAATGTCGGTGAGAAATACGTACTCCCCCAAGCTTAGGCTTTTGGCCTAAGTTGGTCTATTGCCATGGCTGGCCTGGCGGATATCCAAAGTTGTAGTTGGGGTCGTACTGAGAAGGAGCCTCGGGGTGCCATTGGCTGGAACCCTACTCTGGATCCCACTGGTAAACAGACTGTCGTGGAGGATCAGGTTGTGGTTTCGGCTCTGGCTCTGTAACTGATGTGGGGTTCTTGTAGGCATGAAGTGCCTCCCGCTGAACAAGATACTTGCCTGTAGATAAGTTAAGCAAAGAAGGAGCAGGCAAAGTAATAGTCTCAGGTTGATTTTTATCAAATAACAGTCTGTATTTAAGCTCCTTTTTCTTGTTCTTAAGAATAAAATCATGTGCTACCATACTCTTATAGTCTAGAAAAACAGAAGGCAGCAACTTTTCTTCTTCCTCTTAATGTCTAATTGGTATGTTAAAGTGTGCAGCGAGGCGCGAGGCGAAGATACCTCCCAAGATGGGACCCTTTGTGTAGTTAAGAATTAACCGTTTGGCAACGATAGCGCCTAGGCTAAAAGAGTTATCACGAAACAAGGCATGGCCCAAACTAACAATATCAGGGGCACTAAGGTTTCCAAAGTTTCCGCGACCAATTAAACATCTACTAGCAAATATCGCAAACTAACGCAGAACCGGAAAATGTATGCTAGTAATTCTTGCACCGGAAACTTTCCTTGTTTCCCCTACAACAATCATATCAATAAACCCTTCCACATCATTACGATGTGGTTCCTCTATGCTGCCAGTAAGCGGTATCTTACAAACGCGGCAGAAATCAGAAAGGGACATATCCTTATGCTCATCATATAAATAAAATTCTACTGAAGGTGATGATCTCCTAGCATGGAAATGAAAATTTTGCACGAAAATATTAGCGAGTAGGAGATACTGTTCGCGCTGGTCGCGGAGGAAGTCGGTGAGGCCTGCATTCTCAGCCAAATCATAAAAATCATCATGAATCCCGACTGCTCTAAAGAACTCATCACAAGGCCATTCACACGGCCGAACCTCCGCGGTGCAAGGGAGATTATATTTAGGCCTCGTATCTTCTTCACTTTGCTTATCCTTCGAGCTTCGGCTCGAAGAGCCCCTCAAAAATCTCTTCATCATTTTCTGAAAATTTCTGAAATTTTTAGTAACTTAAAATAAAAGTGAACCAAACTCAACAAAATTGATAGAAACTACTCCCACAAGTGCCTAGAGACTATATCATGCATTAGAACTACTTGGGACCATATAAATTTGACATGCAAGCTCAAGAACAGGGTCACGTAGGCAACAAAAATTTACAATGAATAAAGCACTAGAAGAAAAACTAATTGGACCATTGGAGGAGTCACATACCAAAGAACAATCCCCCAAAGCAGTTTTGTGAGTGGATCTTTGAGCAGGGAGATCGAAAATGGCAGCAAGGTGAGCTAGAACACGTGCTTGAGCTGGCTGGTGATTTTTTTGGGAGGAAGAAGGAGTGTGTGGTGGCTGGAATAAGTGGAGGAGAGCCACCATGGGCCCACGAGGCAGGGCGCGCGCCCACGGGGGGTGGGCACGCCTTGGACCCTCGTGGCCAGGTGCTTGCTCCCCCTGCTGTGTTCTCAGTGCCAGATATTCTCAAATATTCTAGAAAAAATCATGTTCCACTTTTGGGGCATTTGGAGAACTTTTATTTTCAGGGTATTTTTTTATTGCACGGATAAATCAGAAAACTGATAGAATATACTATTTTGCTTTACTTAATCTAAATAACAGAAAGTAAAAGGAGGGTACAGAAGGTTGTGCCTTCTAATTTCATCCATCTCATGCTCATCAAAAGGAATCCACTAACAAGGTTCATCAAGTCTTGTTAACAAACTCTTTTCGAATAACATGGAACCGGAGAAATTTCGAATAACACTAGGTTTCCTCAACGGGGATATGCACGTCCCCAATAATAAGAATATCATATTTCTTCTTGACAGTAGGAAGGGGAAATTCAAACCTCCAATAACAATTGATGGAATTTTTCCAATAGAGTTTATACTATGGACTTGAGGTTGTTCCCTCGGAAAGTGTACCGTATGCTCATTACCATTAACATGAAAAGTGACATTGCCTTTGTTGCAATCAATAACAGCCCCTGCAGTATTCAAAAAGGGTCTTCCAAGAATAATAGGCATACTACCATCCTCGGGAATATCAAGAATAACAAAGTCCGTTAAAACAGTAATGTTTGCAACCACAACAGGCACATCCGCACAAATACTGACAGGTATAGCAGTTGATTTATCGGCCATTTGCAAAGATATTTCAATAGGTGTCAACTTATTCAATTCAAGTCTACGATATAAAGAGAGAGGCATAACACTAACACCGGCTCCAAGATCACATAAAGCAGTTCTAACATAGTTTCTTTTAATGGAGCAAGGTATAGTTGGTACTCCTGGATCTCCAAGTTTCTTTGGTATTCCACCCTTAAAAGTATAATTAGCAAGCATGGTGGAAATTTCAGCTTCCGGTATCTTTCTTTTATTTGTAACAATTTCTTTCATATACTTAGCATAAGAATTCATTTTAATCATATCAGTAAAATGCATACGCAAAAACATAGGTCTAATCATTTCAGCAAAGCGCTCAAAATCCTCATCATCCTTTTTCTTGGATGGTTTAGGAGGAAAAGGCATGGGTTTCTGAACCCATGGTTCTCTTTCTTTACTGTGCTTTCTAGCAACAAAGTCTCTCTTATCATAACGTTGATTCTTTGATTGTGGGTTATCAAGATCAACAACAGGTTCAATCTCTACATCATTGTCATTGCTAGGTTGAGCATCCACATGAGGATCACCATTAACATTATCACTAGGTTCATGCTCATTACCAGATTGTGTTTCAGCATCAGAAATAGAAATATCATTGGGATTCTCAGGTGTGTCAACCACAGGTTCACTAGAAGCGTGCAAAGTCCTATCATTTTTCTTTTTCTTCCTCTTAGAAGGACTAGGTGTATCAACATTATTTCTCTGAGAATCCCGCTCAATTCTCTTAGGGTGGCCCTCAGGATACAAAAGTTCATGAGTCACTTTACCCCCTCTAGTTGCAACTCTAACAACAAAGTCATTATTCTTACTATTCAATTCATTGAGCAAATCATTTTGAGCCTTAAGTACTTGTTCAACTTGAGTGGTAACCATAGAAGCATGTTTACTAATAAGTTTAAGTTCACCTTTAACTCTAGACATATAATCACTCAAGTGTTCAATCATATAAGCATTGCATTTCAGTTGTCTACCAAAATAAGCATTAAAATCTTCTTGCTTAACCATAAAATTATCAAACTCATCTAAGAATTGGCTAGCAAACTTAGTAGGAGGGATTTCAGCTTTATCATATCTATAGAGAGAATTTACCTTTACTACCTGTGTCGGGTTATCAACACCATGTATTTCTTCAACAGGCGGTAAATTCTTAACATCTTCAACTTTTATACCTTTTTCTTTCATAGATTTCTTTGCCTCTTGCATATTGATACGTCTCCGTCGTATCTATAATTTTTTATTGTTCCATGCCAATATTCTGCAACTTTCATATACTTTTGGCAACTTTTTATATTATTTTTGGGACTAACATATTGATCCAGTGCCCAGTGCCAGTTCCTGTTTGTTGCATGTTTTATGTTTCGAAGAAACCCCATATCAAACGGAATCCAAACGGGATAAAAACGGACAGAGAATATTTTTGGAATATTTGGAAAATATGGGAAGAAGAATCAACGCGAGACGGTGCCCGAGGTGGCCACGAGGCAGGGGGCGCGCCCCTGACCCTCGTGGGCCCCTCGTAAGGCGGTTGCTGCCTTCTTTGGCCGCAAGAAAGCTGATTTTCGGAGAAAAAAAATCTTGGCGAAGGTTTCAATCCAATCGGAGTTACGGATCTCCGGTTATAAAAGAAACGGTGAAAGGGTAGAATCCAGAACGCAGAAACAGAGTGAGACAGAGAGACAGATCCAATCTCGGAGGGGATCTCACCCCTCCCACGCCATGGAGACCATGGACCAGAGGGGAAACCATTCTCCCATCTAGGGAGAAGGTCAAGGAGGAAGAAGAAGAAGAAGGGGAGGCTCTCTCCCCCTCGCTTCCGGTGGCGCCGGAGTGCCACCGGGGGCCATCATCATCACCGCGATCTACACCAACACCTCCATCATCTTCACCAACATCTCCATCACCTTCCCCCCTCTATCTACATCGGTCCACTCTCCCGCAACCCGCTGTACCCTCTACTTGAACATGGTGTTTTATGCTTCATATTATTATCCAATGATGTGTTGCCATCCTATGATGTCTGAGTAGATTTTCGTTGTCCTATGGGTGGTTGATGAATTGCTATGATTGATTTAATTTTCTTGTGGTTATGTTGCTGTCCTTTGGTGCCCATCGTATGAGCGCGCGCGTGGATCACACCATAGGGTTAGTTGTATGTTGATAGGACTATGTATTGGAGGGCAAGAGTGATAGAAGCTACAACCTAAGATACAAATTGATGCATACGGGATTGAAGGGGGACCAATATATCTTAATGCTATGGTTGGGTTTTACCTTAATGAACGTTAGTAGTTGCGGACGCTTGCTAATAGTTCCAATCATAAGTGCATAGAATTCCAAGTCAGGGATGACATGCTAGCAGTGGCTTCTCCCACATAAAACTTGCTATCGGTCTAGTAAAGTAGTCAATTGCTTAGGGACAATTTCGCAATGCCTACCACCACTTTTCCACACTCGCTATATTTACTTTATTGCTTCTTTACCTAAACAGCCCCTACTTTTATTTACGTGCTCTTTCTATTCTTAAAAACCTATCCAACAACACCTACAAAGTCCTTCTAGTTTCATACTTGTTCTAGGTAAAGCGAACGTTAAGCGTGCGTAGAGTTGTATCTGTGGTCGATAGAACTTGAGGGAATATTTGTTCTACCTTTAGCTCCTCGTTGCGTTTGACACTCTTACTTATCGAAAGAGGCTCCAATTGATCCCCTATACTTGTGGGTAATCAAGACCTTTTTCTGGCACCGTTGCCGGGGAGTCATAGCGTGTGGTGAATATTCTCGTGTGTGCTTGTTTTGCTTTATCACTAAGTAATTTTTATTTTCTGTTCTGAGTTGTTTTCTATCTTTAGTTATGGGTAGGAAACGCAAAATACCAAAAAAATTAGTTGTACCTACTGAACCAATGGTTGAAGAACCACTCAAAATCTATCACACTCCTGAAGCTTTTTACTTGGATCATCTTTGATCCCTTTGTGCTTGTGTTGAAACCCCAACTAGCTTAGTTGAGGGCAAATCTTTAGATGAGCATGCTTGTTATGTGCGACACCGCATATATGAAAAAGTGAAACTTTTACTGGATCAAATTCATTGTTTGCAATGCTATGCTTGGAATTTATGTGAAATATATGATTTTACATGTTGTTCCGAAAACCCTAAGAAACACCTTCCCTATCAACATGAGTTTAGTAATAATGGAATCGTATCTTCGTATGCTAAGGGTGTTTATAATTACTATGATGTTCAACAAATCGAAGAATTTGTTGCTTTTAAGGGTGCTTATGAAATTGCTTCTTTGATTGAAAAGTATGATGCTACTCTTTACAAGTCTGAAAATTTTGCCATACTTGAATATTGTTATGATAATTATGCTTCTAATGCCTATGTTAAACCATATATGGAGGACTCCTCCCCTGTCCAAGAAGAGACTAATATTTTGCAGGAGTCTATGGAAGAAGAAATTGATGAAACTGTGCGCTCATTGGATGAAAAAGATGATGAGGAGAGCGAAGAACAAAAGGAGGAAGAGCGGATTAGCTACCCGTGCCCACCTTCTAATGAGAGTAACTCTTCAACTCATAGATTGTTTAATTTCCCTTCGTGCTTACCGAAGGATGATTGCTATGATGATTGTTATGATCTGGTTGATTCTCTTGAAATATCCCTTTTTGATGATGCTTGCGATGCTTGTGGCCAAGATGCCAATATGAATTATGCTTATGGAGATGAACTTGCTATAGTTCGTTATGTTAAACATGAAATTGTTGCTATTGCACCCACGCTAGATAGTCCTATTATCTTTTTGAATTCTCCCGATTATACTATATCGGAGAAGTTTGCCCTTATTAAGGATTATATTGATGGGTTGCCTTTTACCGTTGCACATGATGATTTTGATAGATATAATATGCATGTGCTTGCTGCTCCTACTTGCAATTATTATGATAGAGGAACTACATCTCCGCCTCTTTATGTTTCCAACACGAAAAATTGCAAGAAACTGCCTATACTATGCATTGGCCTTTATATGTGTGCATGAATTGTTCTTTTATGACATGCTGATCCATAGGAAGAGAGTTAGACTTCTTCATTGCTTGATATATGTTGTTTTGTGCTCACTACTAAATGCCAAATCATTGTTAATTAAAATTGGCTTTGATATACCTTGGGATCCGGGTGGATCCATTACTTGAGCACTATATGCCTAGCTTAATGGCTTTAAAGAAAGCGCTGCCAGGGAGACAACCCGGAAGTTTTAGAGAGTCATTTATTTCTGTTGTGTGCTTTTATATAGTTTAAAAACAAAAAATAATAAAGAGGGGAACCTAAAACTTTTTCAAAAAGAAAAGCGAAAGTGAGAAAGACGAGCATTGTTAAAGTGGGAGCTAGCCTTGAACTTTGTTCATGCTCACGGAAACTTTCTGAATCTTGATTACAGACACTTTTCAACAAAAATAATTATCCCCTTGTACAATTCCATTGTATTATAATGTGCCAAGGTTTGCCTTTAGGATGTTTACAATGCTTGTTGGCTTGTGCGGTGCAGGACAGATACTTTGGTTGTAGTGCGCGATTTTACATTTTTTTATTGGAACGTCAATTGGTTCTGAAACTTCTAGCACTGTCTTTCTATACAAATTTTTTATTTTTCCTAATTTTGGTAGAATTGTTTGAGTACCAGAAGTATGGTTAATGTTCAGATTGTTACAGACTGTTCTGTTTTAGACAGATTCTGTTTTTGATGCATAGTTTGCTTGTTTTGATGAAACTATCAATTTCTATCAGTGGATTAAGCCATGAAAAAATTATATTACAGTAGCTACAATGCCAAAACAAAATATGAATTGGTTTGCAACAGTACTTAGCATAGTGATTTGCTTTATTATACTAACGGATCTTACCGAGTTTTCTGTTGAAGTTTTGTGTGGATGAAGTGTTCGATGATCAAGAAGGTCTCGATGTGAGGAGAAGAAGGAGAGGCAAGAGCTCAATCTTGGGGATTCCCAAGGCACCCCAAGTAAATATTCAAGGATACTCAAGCGTCTAAGCTTGGGGATGCCCCGGAAGGCATCCCCTCTTTCTTCAACAAGTATCGGTATGTTTTCGGATTCGTTTCGTTCATGCGGTATGTGCAAATCTTGGAGCGTCTTTTGCATTTAGTTTTCTCTTTTCTTTTATGCACCATGCTGGTATGAGATAGTACTTGGTTGATTTATAGAATGCTCTTTGCACTTCACTTAAATCTTCTGAGTATGGCTTTATAGAATGCTTCATGTGCTTCACTTATATCATTTGAAGTTTGGATTGCCTGTTTCTCTTCACATAGAAAACCGCCATTTGTAGAATGCTCTTTTGCTTCACTTATATTTGTTAGATCATGGGAATATATTTTGTAGAAAGAATTAAACTCTCTTCCTTCACTTATATCTATTTATAGAGATGACAGGAATTGGTCATTCACATGGTTAGTCATAAAATCCTACATAAAACTTGTAGATCACTGAATATGATATGTTTGATTCCTTGCAATAGTTTTGCGATATAAAGATGGTGATATTAGAGTCATGCTAGTGGGTAGTTGTGGATTGTCGAAATACTTGTGTTGAAGTTTGTGATTCCCGTAGCATGCACGTATGGTGAACCGTTATGTAACGAAGTTGGAGCATGAGGTATTTATTGATTGTCTTCCTTATGAGTGGCGGTCGGGGACGAGCGATGGTCTTTTCCTACCAATCTATTCCCCTAGGGGCATGCATAGTAGTACTTTGCTTCGAGGGCTAATAAACTTTTGCAATAAGTACATGAGTTCTTTATGACTAATGTGAGTCCATGGATTATACGCACTCTCACCCTTCCATCATTGCTAGCCTCTTCGGTACCGTGCATTGCCCTTTCTCACCTCGAGAGTTGGTGCAAACTTCGCCGGTACATCCAAACCCCATGATACGATACGCTCTATCACACATAAGCCTCATTATATCTTCCTCAAAACATCCACCATACCTACCTATCATGGCATTTCCATAGCCATTCCGAGATATATTGCCATGCAACTTCCATCATCATCATATACATGACTTGAGCATTTATTGTCATATTGCTTTACATGATCGTAAGATAGCTAGCATGATGTTTTCATGGCTTGTCCCTTTTTGATGTCATTGCTACGCTAGATCATTGCACATCCCGGTACACTGCCGGAGGCATTCATATAGACTCATATCTTTGTTCTAGTATCGAGTTGTAATATTGAGTTGTAAGTAAAGAAAAGTGTTATGATTATCATTATTAGAGCATTTCCCCCCCTAAAGGGGGGGGCAAAGAAGCCCGCAAAAAAAGAAAAAAGAAAGAAAAAGGGGCAATGTTACTATCCTTTTACCACACTTGTGCTTCAAAGTAGCACCATGTTCTTCATATAGAGAGTCTCTTGAGTTATCACTTTTATATACTAGTGGGAATTTTTGTTATAGAACTTGGCTTGTATATTCCGATGATGGGCTTCCTCAAATGCCCGAGGTCTTCATGAACAAGCAAGTTGGATGCACACCCACTTAGTTTCCAGTGTGAGCTTTCATACACTTATAGCTCTTAGTGCATCCGTTGCATGGCAATCCCTACTCCTCACATCGACATCAATTGATGGGCATCTCCATAGCCCGTTGATTAGCCGCGTCGATGTGAGACTTTCTCCTTTTTGTCTTCTCCACACAACCTCCATCATCATATTCTATTCCACCCATAGTGCTATATCCATTGCTTGCGCTCATGTATTGCGTGAGGGTTGAAAAGGCTGAAGCGCGTTAAAAAATATGAACCAATTGCTCGGCTTGTCATCGGGGTTGTGCATGATTTGAATGCTTTGTGTGGTGAAGTGGAGCATAGCCAGACTATATGATTTTGTAGGGATGAGCTTTCTTTGGCTATGTTATTTCAATAAGACAAAATTGCTTGGTTGGTATGCTTGAAGTATTATTGTTTTTATGTCAAAAGATAGACTATTGCTTTGAATCATTCGTGTCTTAATATTCATGCCATGATTAGATTGTGTGATCAAGATTATGCTAGATAGCATTCCACATCAAAAATTATCTTTTTTATCATTTACCTACTCGAGGACGAGCAGGAATTAAGCTTGGGGATGCTGATACGTCTCCATCGTATCTATAATTTTTGATTGTTCCATGCCAATATTCTACAATTTTCATATACTTTTGGCAACTTTTTATATTATTTTTGGGACTAACATATAGATCCAGTGCCCAATGCCAGTTCCTGTTTGTTGCATGTTTTATGTTTCACAGAAACCCCATATCAAACGGAATCCAAACAGGATAAAAACGGACGGAGAATATTTTTGGAATATTTGGAAAATATGGGAAGAAGAATTAACGTGAGACGGTGCCCGGGGTGGCCACGAGCCAGGGGGCGCGCCCCTGACCCTCGTGGGCCCCTCGTAAGGCGGGTTCTGCCCTTCTTTGGCCGCAAGAAAGCTAATTTTCGGAAAAAAAAACTTGGCGAAGGTTTCAATTCAATCGGAGTAACGGATCTCCGGTTATAAAAGAAACGGTGAAAGGGCAGAATCCAGAACGCAGAAACAGAGAGAGACAGAGAGACAGATCCAATCTCGGAGGGGCTCTCGTCCCTCCCACGCAATGGAGACCATGGACCAGAGGGGAAACCCTTCTCCCATCTTGGGAGAACATCAAGGAGGAAGAAGAAGAAGGGGGGCTCTCTCCCCCTCACTTCCGGTGGCGCCGGAGTGCCACCGGGGCCATCATCATCACCGCGATCTACACCAACACCTCCGTCATCTTCACCAACATCTCCATCACCTTCCCCCCCCTCTATCTACAGCAGTCCACTCTCCCGCAACCCGCTGTACCCTCTACTTGAACATGGTGCTTTATGCTTCATATTATTATCCAATGATGTGTTGCCATCCTATGATGTCTGAGTAGATTTTCGTTGTCCTATCGGTGGTTGATGAATTGCTATGACTGATTTAATTTGCTTGTGGTTATGTTGCTGTCCTTTGGTTCCCATCATATGAGCGCGCGTGGATCACACCATAGGGTTAGTTGTATGTTGATAGGACTATGTATTGGAAGGCAAGAGTGATAGAAGCTTCAACCTAGCATAGAAATTGATGCATACGGGATTGAAGGGGGACCAATATATCTGAATGCTATGGTTGGGCTTTACCTTAATAAACGTTAGTAGTTGCAGACGCTTGCTAATAGTTCCAATCATAAGTGCATAGAATTCCAAGTCAGGGATGACATGCTAGCAGTGGCCTCTCCCACATAAAACTTGCTATCGGTCTAGTAAAGTAGTCAATTGCTCAGGGACAATTTCGCAACGCCTACCACCACTTTTCCCCACTCGCTATATTTACTTTATTGCTTCTTTACCTAAACAACTCCTACTTTTTATTTACGTGCTCTTTATATTCTTGCAAACCTATCCAACAACACCTACAAAGTCCTTCTAGTTTCATACTTGTTCTAGGTAAAGCGAACGTTAAGCATGCGTAGAGTTGTATCGGTGGTCGATAGAACTTGAGGGAATATTTGTTCTACCTTTAGCTCCTCGTTGGGTTCGACACTCTTACTTATCGAAAGAGGCTACAATTGATCCCCTATACTTGTGGGTTATCACGTATCTTCAGGACTGAGAAATAGAACACCCCTTTTCTTAGGAGTTTGCTTAGGAGTTGGTTCCGGAAGTGTCCAATTGTTTTCATTCGTCAGCATATTATTCAATAGAATTTTAGCTTGATCAACACTTCTTTCCCTGAAAACACAACCAGCACGACTATCCAGGTGGTCTCTGGAAGCATCGGTTAGTCCATTATAAAATATATCAAGTATTTCAGTTTTCTTAAGAGGATGATCAGGCAAAGCATTAAGTAATTGGAGAAGCCTCCCCCAAGCTTGTGGGAGACTCTCTTCTTCAATTTGCACAAAATTATATATATCCCTTAAAGCAACTTGTTTCTTATGAGCAGGGAAATATTTAGCAGAGAAGTAATAAATCATATCCTGGGAACTACGCACACAACCAGGATCAAGAGAATTAAACCATGTCTTAGCATCACCGTTTAATGAGAACGGAAATAATTTAAGGATATAGTAGTAACGAGTTTTCTCATCATTAGTGAATAGGGTGGCTATATCATTTAATTTAGTAAGATGTGCCACAACAGTTTCAGATTCATAGCCATAGAAAGGATCAGATTCAACCAAAGTAATTATCTCAGGATCGACAGAGAAATCATAATCCTTATCAGTAACAAAGATAGGTGAAGTAGCATAAGTAGGATCATATTTCATTCTAGCATTCAGAGATTTTTCTTTCAGCTTAGCTAATAATTTCTTAAGATCGCTCCTATCATTGCAAGCAAGAAAGTCTCTAGCAGTTTCTTCATCCATAACATAACCCTCAGGCACAACAGGCAATTCATATCTAGGGGGAGAATCTTCATCATCACTTTCATCAATATTATCAGTTTTAATAATTTCATTTTCTCTAGCCCTAGCAAGTTGTTCATCAAGAAATTCACCTAGTGGCACAGTAGTGTCAAGCATAGAAGTAGTTTCATCATAAGTATCATGCATAGCAGAAGTGGCATCATCAATAACATGCAACATATCAGAATTAATAGCAGAAGCATGTTTAGGTGTCACTAGTAGAAAAGAGGGCTTTGGTTCAGGCCGGGTCAGCCATTAGTCCCGGTTCAGTCCAGAACCAGGACCCATGGGGGCACTAGTCCCGGTTCGTGAGGCCAGGGGCCTGCCGGGCCTCGTGGGGGCATTGGTCCCGGTTCGTCTGGCCCCTTTGGTCCCGGTTGGTGGGACGGACCGGGACCAATGGGCCTCGCTCCTGGCCCACCACCATTGGTCCCGGTTGGTGGCTTGAACCGGGACCACAGGCTGCCCTTTAGTCCCGGTTCATGCCACGAACCGGGACCAATGAGGTGCCTATATATACCCCTCGCCCGCGAGCAGAGCACTCTAGTGCTCTGTTTTTCTCTGGCCGGCGAGGGGAGGGCTTTGTGGTGCTCTAGCTCACCTCCTATGCACATGAGTTGTTCGATGAAATGCCCGAGCCACACTAGTTAAGCTTTCTCCTCTCGAAGCTCGACCTCAAAGCTCCATTTTCCTCGAGATTGTCTAGGTTTAGCGGCCCGTCACGTCCCAATCCCGTCTTCACCGTCGTCGATCGCCCGCGCCGATCTCGTCGCCGGCACCACCGTGGTGAGCCTCTTGTTCTTATCTTCTTTCTGAAAGAAAAAATTCTTACTTTAGATGTATGGTTTAATTAATTAGATGCTCTGGAGAGCTATATGTTGTTAGATGAGAACTATGTATGTACTTTGGTTTTAATGTGATGATGAACTTCTATTAATTTGGTCACTTAATTATCTATTCATGATGTTCTGTAATGGTTTTTGACACACTTAATTATATATAATGCACGCAGATGAATCGGCAATGGATGTACGTTGACAGACACACCTCCGAGTACATTAAGGGCGTGCATGATTTTCTCGAAGTGGCTGAGGCAAACAAGCAGAATGGTTTTATGTGTTGTCCATGCCCTAAATGTGGGAATACGAAGTCTTACTCTGACCGGAAAATCCTTCACACCCACCTGCTTTATAAGGGTTTCATGCCACACTATAATGTTTGGACGAGGCACGGAGAAATAGGGGTTATGATGGAAGACGGCGAAGAAGAAGAGGACGATGATAACTATGTGCCCCCTGAATACGGTGATGCTGCAACGGGGGAAGCTGCTGAAGATCAAGAGGAACCAGACGATGTGCCCAATGATGCTGCAACGGGGGAAGCTACTCAAGATCAAGAGGAACCAGACGATGTGTCCGATGATGATGATCTCCGCCGGGTCATTGTCGATGCAAGGATGCAATGCGAAAGTCAAAAGGAGAAGCTGAAGTTCGATCGCATGTTAGAGGATCACAAAAAAGGGTTGTACCCCAATTGCGAAGATGGCAACACAAAGCTCGGTACCGTACTGGAATTGCTGCAGTGGAAGGCAGAGAATGCTGTGCCTGACAAAGGATTTGAGAAGCTACTGAAAATATTGAAGAAGCTTCCAAAGGATAACGAATTGCCCGACAATACATACGCAGCAAAGAAGGTCGTATGCCCTCTAGGATTGGAGGTGCAGAAGATACATGCATGCCCTAATGACTGCATCCTCTACCGCGGTGCGTACAAGGATCTGAACGCATGCCCGGTATGCGGTGCATTGCGGTATAAGATCAGACGAGATGACCCTGGTGATGTTGACGGCGAGCCCCCCA
Source organism: Triticum aestivum (assembly GCF_018294505.1). Classification (NCBI taxonomy): domain Eukaryota; kingdom Viridiplantae; phylum Streptophyta; class Magnoliopsida; order Poales; family Poaceae; genus Triticum; species Triticum aestivum. The sequence goes on from NC_057811.1 coordinate 319,955,940, forward strand.
GGAAGAGGGTTCCTGCGAAGGTGATGTGGTATGCTCCTATAATACCACGGTTGAAACGTCTGTTCAGAAACGAAGAGCATGCCAAGTTGATGCGATGGCACAGTGAGGACCGTAAGAAAGACGGGAAGTTGAGAGCACCCGCTGACGGGTCGCAGTGGAGAAAAATCGAGAGAAAGTACTGGGCTGAGTTTGCAGGTGACCCAAGGAACGTATGGTTTGGTTTAAGCGCGGATGGCATTAATCCTTTCGGGGAGCAGAGCAGCAATCACAGCACCTGGCCCGTGACTCTATGTATGTATAACCTTCCTCCTTGGATGTGCATGAAGCGGAAGTTCATTATGATGCCAGTTCTCATCCAAGGCCCTAAGCAACCCGGCAACGACATTGATGTGTACCTAAGGCCATTAGTTGAAGAACTTTTACAGCTGTGGAATGGAAACGGTGTACGTACGTGGGATGAGCACAAACAGGAGGAATTTAACCTGCACGCGTTGCTGTTTGTAACCATCAACGATTGGCCCGCTCTCAGTAACCTTTCAGGACAGACAAACAAGGGATACCACGCATGCACGCACTGTTTAGATGACACTGAAAGTATATACCTGGACAAATGCAGGAAGAATGTGTACCTGGGCCATCGTCGATTTCTTCCGACCAACCATCAATGTCGAAAGAAAGGCAAGCATTTCAAAGGCGAGGCAGATCACCGGAAGAAGCCCGCCATGCGTACCGGTGATCACGTACTTGCTATGGTCAATGATTTACACGTAATCTTTGGAAAGGGTCCCGGCGGACTAGCTGTTCCGAATGACGCTGAGGGACACGCACCCATGTGGAAGAAGAAATCTATATTTTGGGACCTACCCTACTGGAAAGACCTAGAGGTCCGCTCTTCAATCGACGTGATGCACGTGACGAAGAACCTTTGCGTGAACCTGCTAGGCTTCTTGGGCGTGTATGGGAAGACAAAAGATACACCTGAGGCACGGGAGGACCTGCAACGTTTGCACGAAAAAGACGGCATGCCTCCGAAGCAGTATGAAGGTCCTGCCAGCTACGCTCTTACGAAAGAAGAGAAAGAAATCTTCTTTGAATGCCTGCTCAGTATGAAGGTCCCGACTGGCTTCTCGTCGAATATAAAGGGAATAATAAATATGCCAGAGAAAAAGTTCCAGAACCTAAAGTCTCATGACTGCCACGTGATTATGACGCAACTGCTTCCGGTTGCATTGAGGGGGCTTCTACCGGAAAACGTCCGATTAGCCATTGTGAAGCTATGTGCATTCCTCAATGCAATCTCTCAGAAGGTGATCGATCCAGAAATCATACCAAGGCTAAGGAGTGATGTGGCGCAATGTCTTGTCAGTTTCGAGCTGGTGTTCCCACCATCCTTCTTCAATATCATGACGCACGTCCTAGTTCATCTAGTCGACGAGATTGTCATTCTGGGGCCCGTATTTCTACACAATATGTTCCCCTTTGAGAGGTTCATGGGAGTCCTAAAGAAATATGTCCGTAACCGCGCTAGGCCAGAAGGAAGCATCTCCATGGGCCATCAAACAGAGGATGTCATTGGGTTTTGTGTTGACTTCATTCCTGGCCTTAAGAAGATAGGTCTCCCTAAATCGCGGTATGAGGGGAGACTGACTGGAAAAGGCACGCTAGGAGCGGACTCAATAATATGCAGGGACGGGCATTCTTGGTCTCAAGCACACTACACAGTTCTACAGAACTCTACCTTGGTGACCCCGTATGTCGATGAACACAAGAACAGTCTGCGCTCCAAACACCCGGAGCAGTGCGACGACTGGATTACATGTGAACACATCAGGACTTTCAGCAGTTGGTTGGAAACACGTCTCAGAGGTGACAACACTGTTTGTGATGAGCTGTACTCGTTGTCCAGGGGACCATCTTTGACTGTATTGACTTACAAAGGATACGAGATAAATGGGAATACATTTTACACGATCGCCCAAGATCAAAAGAGCACCAACCAAAACAGCGGTGTCCGCTTTGATGCAGCAACCGAGAGGGGAAAGGACACATATTATGGTTACATAGTGGACATATGGGAACTTGACTACGGACATGATTTTAAGGTCCCTTTGTTTAAGTGCAAATGGGTCAATCTGTCAGGAGGCGGGGTACAGGTAGACCCACAGTACGGAATGACAACAGTGGATCTGAAAAATCTTGGGTACACTGACGAACCGTTCGTCCTAGCCAATGATGTGGCACAGGTTATCTATGTGAAGGACATGTCTACCAAACCGAGAAAAAGAAAAGATAAGGAAGCGAATACATCATACGATGAGCCAAAGCGCCACATAGTTCTTTCAGGAAAAAGGGACATCGTGGGAGTGGAGGGCAAGACAGACATGTCTGAAGATTATGAAAAGTTTCATGAAATTCCTCCCTTCAAAGTCAAGGCTGACCCAAGCATCCTGATAAACGATGAAGATTATCCATGGTTACGGCGCAATAAGCAAATGACACAAGCGAAGAAAAAGTGAAGACTTTCTCCCGCAACTATTATGATGATACCATGCCAACTTTGTAACAGACGAGTATGATACCATTGTCCGTTTTGTACACGAAGTGCATCCAGTTTTTGCCGTAACCCTCTCAACTTTCTTGCACATGCTATGTGGATGAAATGATGATACCATGCCAACTTTCAACCTTTTCAGAGTTCATTTGAAATGCTTTTCAATTTCAGGGTCTTATAGCTCAAAATAATCAATAAATGCATGAAAAATAACAAATGAAGTCAAAAAAGGCAGAAAGAACCGGTACTAAAGGAATCAACTAAAAAGCTTTTATAAACCTCTAGTATTATTGAAACTAAAATTATATAGAATTTATGCAACTAAAATTATCAAAGTATTTTCTGTTCAAAACATTAAAAGCAAAAAGAATTTTCATAAAATAAATACAAAAAGCAAAAAAGAAAATAAAATAAATAAGTATAAACAAAATAAACTTTTATAAATAAGTAGAAACAAAATAAGATAAAATAAAATAAATAAGTAGAAACAAAATAATTAAAATAAAATAAACTTTTATAAAATAAATAAGTAGAAACAAAATAAAATAAACTATAATAAAACAAAATAAATAAACCTTAATAAAATAAATAAAATAGCAACAGTAAGTATTTTGTTGTAAGTAGAAACAAAATAAAAAATAAAGCAACAAAGAAAACAAAAAATGGAAAAAAATAATAAAAATGCCACCTCCTGGGCCACCACGGCCTGAATACGACTAGAAACCCACCTAGTTGGGCCAGGATTCAGGCCCGCAGAAGGCCCAGCGGGCCCACAGGCAAAGCAGTGTCAAATTAGGCCCATAGGCCTGCAGTTCAGAGGAGTTCGAGAGAGAGGAGGCAACAGTGCTTATAAACAGGTAGTCGACGCTCTCAACTAGCGAGGTGGGACTAAACTACCACCACCACGCCGCTGTGCAAGGCCATTGGTCCCGGTTGGTGGCACGAACCGGGACCAATGCCACCCTTTGGTCCCGGTTCGTGGCACAAACCGGGACCGATGCCCCCCCTTTAGTCCCGGTTGGTGCCACCAACCGGGACCAAAGGCCGTCGCTTCCCGCCCTTTGGGCTGCTGAAAAGAGGCATTTGGTCCCGGTTGGTGACACCAACCGGGACTAAAGGGTGGCATTGGTACTGGTTTGTGCCACCAACCGGTACCAATGGGTTTGCTATATAAGCCAGCACTTGTGAAAATTTCGTCAGTTCTTCGATCCCTCCGACGACGCCGCCAGGCTGCCCGAGCTCGCCATGCCTCTGTCGCGCCCCCGACCACGCCGCCGTTGCCCCGCCCCGACCACGCCGTTGTCGCCCCGGCCCCCCGACCACGCCGCGCGCCCTCGCCGTGCCTCTGCCACGCCCCCGACCCGCCCCGTCGACGCCGTCGCCGCCCTCTGCCCCGTCGATGCATAGCCCCTGCCCCGACCACGCCGCCGTCGCCCCTGCCCCCTGACCACGCCGCGCGCCCTCGCCGTGCCTCTGCCGCGCCCCCGACCCGCCCCGTCGAGGCCGTCGCCGCCCTCTGCCCCGTCGACGCCATCGCCCCTGCCCCGACCACACCGACGTCGCCGCCCTCTACACCGACGTCGGTGTCGTGCCTCTGCCCCTGCCCCGACCACGCCGCACCTCTCCTTGGTCAGGCCGGCGTCCCCCCCCCCCCCCGTCCTCTCTTCTGTTTTTTCACATATTTATGATGTTTTTTTTCCAGATTATATGTATATGTGTGAGTAATGTATGTGTGTATATCTAATTATATGTCCTTTTTTAGATTTTTTTGTTCATATATATGATGATTTGTTTTTTGCATTTTTATAAAAATGTATATATGTATGTATGTTCTCTGTGCATATAAAAGTTAGATTTTTAGTACATTTGGGTACATTTTAGGTTAGTTTTATCTATATATGTTATCTGATTTAGTACATTTTAGGTTAGTTTCATTTTTCGAATTTTTTTATATATTTAGGAAAAGAAGGAAGAGAAGGAAGAAGGAAGAAGAAGAAAAAAATTTATATATGCAAAAGTTACATTTTTAGAAATGTATTATATATCTAGCTAGGAAGATAATGAAGAAGAAGAAAAAGAAGGAGAGGAAAAAGGAAAATAAGAAGAAGAAAAAAGAAGAAAAAGAAGAGGAGAAGAAGAAAGGAATAGAGGAGAAGAAGAGAAAATAGAATTCTATTTTCTCTTCTTCTCCTCTATTCCTTTCTTCTGGAAAGTATACTTGGAGCAGGAGATTCAATTAAGCGAGATTCGGAAGCTATAATTTCGCCTTTTCTATTTTCTCTTCTTCTCCTCTATTCCTTTCTTCTTCTCCTCTTTTTTTTCTTCTTTTTTTTCTTCAATCTTCTCCTCTATTAATATCTTCTTCTCCTCTTTTTATTTCTTCTTCATCTTCTTATTTTTTATCGGATATGTCGTTGTCGATATACCCCGTGTCCCGATAACTTCAACACGAGGGGGGGTTCGACCTACCCCCTCCCAGATAACATTATTTTCTCATGTATGTATGTCGTCGTTGTCGATATAACCCCCTCCCGGATAACTTCAACCGTGACAACTTATACCACGGGAGCACCCCCCGGCCCTCTCGCTCGACCAAAACTCTCGAGGACACCCAAACCCTAGAAAAAAACGATGTCGGTCTCCTACCCCCTCCCGCCGCGCCCCTACCCTTGAAGCGTTGCCGAGGCCACCCCAAACCCGGAATAAGCTAGGTCTACGTTTGCACTAATATATCCACCTGCTGTCATGTTTGTGTAATAATTGCCATGTTGTAATATTTGCAGAAACAATGGAGCACGGACGAGACGAGGAAGCAGAAGAGGTGTTGGGGGACATAATCTTAGCCGGAGGTGATGTCTTGTCGTATCTTAACGACAATGATGGTCTGGAAGAACAGGGTGAAGAAGCAGGCTACGGTGATCGAAGAGTGGAGGAGGAAAGACATGATTATGATGGCTCCGGTGACCCAATGCTGGTGCAAGAAGGAGCCCGTGGTGACGGCTCCGGTGACCGAACAGAGTCCGGCCAGGTAAATATATTAGTTAAGCCTGTGCTGACTAGCTAATTGATGCATTCATTGTTTTGGTATGTACACATATTAATTAACTCTCGTCTTTCTTCTTTTTTCTAGCCCTCCAGATCGAGCATGACTTCGGTAAAGAGACGAGGCTCGAAGAAAAAGTTGCGCTCGGATGAAAAGTTTGAGATCACAGCAATCGCGCGCGACGGCCAACCGATTGAACCCATCCGGATAAAGGAAGCATTTGCTGCTCAGTGCGGGGTTCTTGTTAGGGATAAGATCCCGATCAGCATCCACCAATGGTATAAGCCTAAGAAGGAAGACCCTGAGGTGTCTTATGTCAATGATATGCAGAAAGATGATCTTTGGACTGAGCTGAAGGCAAATTTCACCCTACCGCCAGAGGAGGATCCGGAGAAGCCAGTTAAAGAGCAATTAATCAAGTCTCATGCTCTTAAGAAGATGGCAGACCTATTCAGGAGGTGGAAGAATGAGCTGAAAACGTTTGTCGACAAAGAAGAGACACCAGAATTCATCGGCAAATATGAGAAGATCAGAGATCATTGGCCCACAAGACGTCGGAAAAGAGTAAGAAGTTGTCAGCGACAAACAAGAAAAATGCTGCGAAGAAGAAGCTTCACCATCGCACGGGGTCAGGTGGCTACATCAAAGCCCGGCCTAAGTGGGCCAAGGCTGAGAATGATCTGCTTGATAAAGGGATTGAACCAGAGACAATGAACTGGCTAGACCGTTGCCGGACTTGGTTCTTCGGGGCCGGCGGAACCTTGGACCCTATATCAGGGAAGTGCGTTTGGACGAACGAGCAAATGAGAATACCAGTCAAGAGGCTTCATCACTATATCGATGCAGCGTAGCAAGGGACGTTCGTTCCAGACAGAGAGAACGACGAGCTCACAATGGCTCTCGGGAATCCTGAGCACCCTGGACGGACACGAGGCACGCCAGGCTCCGTTCCGTGGAAGGCTGGTTTTCTAGACGCAGGCGGTTACAAATGCCAGGAGAGGAGGAAAAAAGTGGAGCAGACCCAAATTCAGAAGCTGCACGAAAGGGTTAAAGCGCTAGAGGAACGAGACGTAGCTCGCAGCAAGCGACCTGCCGAAACTACCCCCGAAGCTACCCCGCCATCTCAGCGGAGAAGCAGTGTGGCTTCCACCGAGCTGCTTCAGCCGGAGCATGTCTTGATGGCTCCTGCTAGCTACCCCGTGGATGCTATCACGGAGTCTCAACATTGCCACCTTATGACGCAATGGCAGAACTTCAAAGTCAAGGCGGCTATCGGCTCTGTTCGACCTCCTGAACCCGGCGCAACTTTTCACTATCGTCCGATTCCAGAAGGATATGCTAGGGTGACGGTGGACGAAATAACGGAGGGATTTGAGGACCTCCAGCTTGACCACCCTACCGGTGAAGGGGAGACTCGGCTGGGTTCTGCTCTGAAGACTCCATGCCTATGTCGGAAGGAGCTCATCAACCTTCCGAACTGGACGCCTCCGCCTCCTCCTCCTCCTCCGGCGAGTAAGGGCACTCCGCCTCCTCCTCCGGCGAGTGATCAGGGCACTCAGCCTCCTTCTCCGGCGCGTGGCGGCACTCCGCCTCCTTCTCCGCCTGCGCCGGCGCGCCCGAGCAGCCAACCTCCTCCTTCTCCGCCTCATCAGCAAGGGCGGAAGAGACCCGCCGCCGCTCCGGGTGCTCCGGCGCATCGTAGTCCTTCTCCTCTACCTCGTAAGCAAGGAAAGAAGACAGCTGCAGCCGCTCCGTCTGCTCTGCCGGCGTCTAGCAGTACAGTCAGAGGCGGGAGGCAATATAGATTCGGTCCTTCTCTGAAGACTCCAGAGAAGTTACCATACGAGAGGATCGAGGAGGAAACTACGAAGATCATGCGAGCTGAAGTGACGAACTTCTTTGAAGGGGTGAAAGCAAAGAAACATCCACCTCCGGAGTAGAAGGTAGATCCGGTGAAAGCGAAGCGCACTCTGGCTGCCCTGACAAAACCACCAAAGTCTCCGCCGAAAGGCAACTATGAGCGCATTATTGCAAAGACATTTGTCGAAGCGGAGCGGTTGGGAAGTACTGTCAGTGATCAAAGGTTAAAAGAACGACGAGCTGGGAAAAAAATTGCCCAGCTTGGCGAACAAGCGAACCAATCGTGCCCCCCGCTCAAGGTGTCTAGCGACATCGTCGCTAATGATCCGAGGATGGTGCCCGGTTATAGCAATCTTGGAGATTACTTGCCCGACGATGTACATTATGATTTGTTGGAGGTGGATGAACACAAATACCATAATGGGAAGCCTCTCGTCAAAGATGAAAGATCTCTAACAACGATGATGCGAAGATTACATGATTGGTACATGAAAACCTGCAGAGAGTCTGGGGGAGGAATACTTTGACGCTGAGAGTTATAGAGGAGCATGACCTCATTGGAATTGAACTATTGAATGTTCCATTTGAGGAGTTCTTCCAGTTTTTCAATCAAAAGGCCCTCGATAAATCAACGATCACTTGCTACTGTCTGTAAATAGTACTACTTATGTCATTAAGTCTCTCTATATAGGTCAGCTCTTTATTATGCAGATTGAAGATCGCCGAATTGAAGAAAAGACAAATCGGTGATATTGGATTCATTAACACAAATCTCATAGATGCAACTGAGGTTAAATATCATGCCGAAAATACCGAGGCCAACTTGGTACGATCGTTGGTAATAAATGAAAACAAAGATATAATACTCTTTCCTTACAACTTCAAGTGAGTGTTACTGTCTTGTGCATATTCGGTTTCCCTTATTAGTCCAGGTTATAGCAATGTAATTTATGACTTATGCATGCGTGCGCAGCTTCCACTATATTCTCCTAGAGATTAAGCTTGAGCAGGGACTAGTAACCGTCTTAGACTCGAGACGAAAAGATCCCCAGGACTATGCGGACATGACTCAAATGCTCGAGAAGTAAGTTAAATCGATCATTATCCACCATATCAGCAATTTTGTTCATTTCCTGATATCCAGTAATTGTTTTCTTTGTCTGGCAGGGTTTGGAGAAAATTCACCAAAAAAGCTCCGGGACTGCCGAAGAAGCTGCAATTTAGACACCCGAAAGTAAGTACTATAGTAGCATGTTCCGCGCATCTCCTAGTGATTCAAGCGCTACTTTCATCAATACCATTTAGCATGCTTGCTTATCAGTTTGATTTACCTCTATTTCTTGTAAAGTGGTTGTGGCAGGAACAAGGGAATGATTTCTGTGGATACTACGTTTGCGAGTCCATCCACTACACGACCTGTGAGCGGGGCTACTCTGACGAACAATATGAAGTGCGTAAGCAATAATATTCACAATTTTATTTTATTACCATCATTTGTGTTGAGTTTCATTTATTCATATATATATGTATTGACCCCTTCTTCAAATTAGATCTTTCGGATGCGGGATGAACTCCTACCACTAGATCGTATGCGAGCAATTCAAGAGGAATTGGCGGCATTCTTCCTTGACCACGTGATCGCTGAAAACGGAGAATACTATATGGACCCTGTCACTACAGGAAACAGCTATTTTGCCGTCTGCCACGGCGGACGGCAAAGGCCTTTGCCGTCAGCCGCGGACGGCAAAAGGCTCCGGCAAAGTAGGCTACGGTAAACAGCTACTTTGCCGTCTGCTTCCTGGCGGCTGACGGCAAAGCCCCTTTGCCGTCTGCAGCGGACGGCAAAGAGAGCGGACGGCAAAAATTGTGCTCTCAGTCTGTTAAGTGGCTAACGGCAGGCCTTTGCCGTCCGCCAGCGCACGGCAAATTTTCTAGTGCCTTTGCCGTCCGCTAGCGGACGGCAAACTTTCTAGTGTCTTTGCCGTCCGCCGTATGATGTCATCTACACGTCACCACATGGCAGGCCTTTGCCGTCCGCCGCTGACGGCAAACTCTTTTACTCTTTGCCGTCTGCCACTGTAGGCAAATTGACCAAATTGGTCAGCTCCCAGGAAGCACAGCTGGATGCCACGCGGCCTCTTTGCCGTCCGCGGCAGACGGCAAAGAGCCCGTTGCCGTCGGTGGCAGACGGCATAGAGCCTGCATATTGGCTCTTTTTCTGTTTTTTATTAAATCCAACAATTTTCATCACAAATATATATGACATATACAGATATATTTCACAGCAAACATATAAGATATATATGATATATATGACATAGTTCCATCACATAGATATCCAACATGCAGAGTTCCATCATACATAGTTCCATCACATATGTTCCATCCAACTACCAAGTTCCATCATACATAGCATAGTTCATCCAACTACCAAGATACATGCATAGTTCAACGATACAAAAGAAACAGAGAAAGGGATAAGGAGCACTCCATCTATGCAAGCTTTCGTCAAGTGAATGAAATCTGCAAAATGAAAAATAAGAAAGTTAGAAATAGGTGACTAGAACAAGAAGAAGACTAGAACAAGAAGAGTATGTCATTTATGGGCTAACTTACGTGAAATGGATCATATATGAGCTAACTAAGTTGAAATGGGTCGTTTATGAGCTAACTAAGGTCAAATGGATCGTTTTTGAGGTAACTAAGGTGAAATGGATCGTTTTTTAGCTCACTTAGGTCAAATGGATCATTTATGAGCTAACTTAGTTGAAATGGATCGTTTTTGAGCTAACTTTGTTGAAATGGATCATTTATGAGCTAATTTAGTTGAAATGGATCATTTATGAGCTAATTTAGTTGAAATGAATCTTTTTCAGCTAACTTAGGTGAAATGGATCATTTAAGAGCTAATTTAGGTGAAATGGATCGTTTTTAGCTCACTTAGGTCAAATGGATCATTTATGAGCTAAATTAGTTGAAATGGATCGTTTATGAGATAACCTAGGTTAGATGGGTCATTTTGGAGTTAACCTACGTGAAATGGGCCATTTTAAAGCTAACGTAGGTAAAATGGATCATTCAGGAGCTAATCTAGGTAAAATGGGTCATTTTTTAGCTAACTTGGATGAACTGCATCATTTATAAGCTAACCTAGGTAAAATGGGTCATTTTGGAGGAAAAGAAGCTAACTCTAGGTCATTATGGTAAGCATATTGGAGGAAATAAAGCTAAGTCTAGGTCTTTATGCATTTGTTAAGCAAAACAGTAGAGAAACTTACCGTGATCAGGGAGGTGTAGGAGCGGGGTGGCTAGTGCCGCTACCTGGAGAAGGATTGTGCGATGCGTTTCTGGAGTTAAGCTGCACCAAAGATCATTTACAATGTCTCGTTAGAATTATGACACTCAAATGTTAAGACTAGCAAGTAATGTCCATTCAAATTAAACTCACCGTGCTCCCAGGAGCAATCACTGGCATCGGCGGAGCGGGCTGACCGGATTTCTCGCACACAGACTGCACATTTGGTTTTCACAACAGAGTCATACTAGTTAGTAATGAGACTCAAATGTTAAGACTAGCAAGTAATCTGCAGAAGAAACTTACCACAAGGAGCTCGTACATGGCCCTTGCCTGCATGTCATTCCGTGCCCTCTCCTCCTCCATCATCTTTCTCGTCCTCTCCTCCATCTCCCGCTGCCTCTCCGCCGCCTCCTCCAAAAGTTTCTCCGTTCTATCTCTCTCAGTCTGTATAGCAGCCTGCAACACCACTCACATGACCATTTGTAATCATTGATGGAAGCGCACACAATTTAATGGAGAAAGATAACTGAGTACGTATCACTAACCTTGATGGCGAGTTGCACTGGCCGTTCACGAGGCCTTATCTCAGGAGCGGAGCTCGACTGTCGCGCCTTGATCTCCGGGAGAGTGCTAGGACAACGGATAAGTCCATCTCCAATGGCTATGGAACCATGGGACCTCCCGCCACCAGATATCATCACCAGCTCTGGATCAATGGGACCCTGGCTCGGGTTAAAGTCCTCCCCTTTCCTCGCCTTCCCCTCATCTCTATATCTCACGAGCTTGTTGTGGGAGGAGATGTTGGTGAAGTTGTTTGCGTCATCGAGGTCAGACTGAGAGAAAGCCTTGACTTTCTTGAAAGAGGCAGTGTGGGCCATGGCATACAGGTCGTACACCTCTGGCACCTTATCCGCCTTATTGTAGCGTGCCTGAAAGAGAGAAACAATGAAAATTAGTAATTAAAGGGCTCAAGCTAGCATGATGAATGAATTGCATGAATCATGAAGCAAACCACATACCCAGTTGCGCCCGAACTGATATAAGTTGGAGCTGCCTTGATGGTGTGGCACACCTTCCATTTGGGCACATTTGTCCTTGGCCTCGTTGTGGAGGGCTAGCCATTCTTTTGAGCACCACTCATCGACCAACACCTCCCAACAATCCATCCGATCCGCACACCATCTCGGAGGCGCCTAAGTTAGCAAATAGAAACTTGAGCGCTACGGCTAAGAATTACTAAATGAAGGAACTTAAGTAGAAGGCCTTAAGAATTACCTTCATGTACTGCTCCTTACTCAGGAACTTATCGCGGCACGCCGGCTTGGTCTTCTTGATACCACGCAAGGCGTAGTAGTCTCGAACAGCCTGCACCCGAGCCTCGTGCCGTAAGTTCTGGAGTAGGCGCTTGCAGACGTTCTCGATAACATGTGCCGCGTCCTCCTCGTATCCCTCCTCACACCTGTAGAATGTCTGAAATCAAATGAGACAATATTGATTAGTACAATTAATAACTACCTAGTTGAAGATTTTTAAATGTGTAAAGGAGAAATTACCCAGAACTTTTTGATCACCATGTCTGCCCTCGTGTCGCACACGACACCGTCGATAATCTCATCCGGCGGGGCCGGGGCAGCCACGTAGTGCTCCCAGCTCAATCCAAGCTCTGGAAGCCTACCCTCACCAGGCAACGTGACAAACCCCGGGAAGTTTTTCCGGCAAAGAACTCCAAGGACGGAGTTGGGCCGGCGGACACTATGATGGTGGTCCCAACCCCTGCAGCATGACAAGGCCAACGCATTAGTTATTTGAAGAAACGTGAATGCAGAAGGTACAAAAATATTAAATGCACTTACGTACCTCTCCCCATCAGGGAAGATCAACCACCTCTGCTCGCGGGTCGCCGGCACGGACGGGAGCCGTGTAGCACCACGCTGGTAGACGGTGCCACCCTCCTCCTCAAGATCAGTCGGCTCCCCGCCATCATCAGCATGGCCACTCGGCTCCTCGGGCTGATCCGGCCAGGTACCCCCTCCGGACGTGTGCTCCTCCGGGGTCTCGTGGGCCGAACTCTCGTGGGCCGAAGGCCAGTCGACCCGAGGCTCGTGGGCCCAAGACCCGTGGACCGGAGGCTCGTGGACCGGAGTCCGTGTAGCCTCCTCCTCGGACGAGTCCACCCTAGCAGTCACGTGCTCGGGTGAAACAGCTGGGGGTGGCGGCGAGGAAGGCGCCGTAGCAGTCACCCTACCTCCTCTCCCGCTACGTGAAATGTCCACACCGTATAATCGGGCGGAAAACCACTCTTCTGCAGGTGTTTGCCCATTTCAGCCTCTGTCCTCTTTTCCCAATTGCCGCACCGTAAACAGGGGCACCAGGTTTTCCTCTGGCCATTTGCAAATGCGGCTCGCACAAACCCCTTGGTTTTTGTGAACCATTCAGTGCTCCATTTGTTCTGACCAGTGTGACCGGTGTACATCCACGCACGATCACTCATCTTGACTTTCAGAGCTACTAGACACACAACAAATATATATATAATTCAGCATGTATATATTCATCAGTTGATCTACTTTGTCAATTTTATTACGTCCATGCAACCTACACTCTAATAGGTAATGATAGGTCCTAATCCCACCCGAGTATGTTTAGATTGGGTTCATTTTCCCATGCTATGCTCTGGATCCTACGCAAAATTTCGGCAGCACCTCCCCGCTGTTCTCCTGATACACGTCTCTGCAATAAACAGAGAGGATGTGTACCCGGAGAACAACAGGGGAGGCACTGACGAAATTTATGCGTCGGATCCGGAGCAAAGCATATGGGAAAACGAACCCAATCTAAACATACTTGGGCTGTCCATGGATAGCGTTGGACAATTCGAAAGAATCAAGGTTATAAATATGCAAATGCATGCATATTTATAACTATGACGCTTTCAAACGGGAGACACATATTGGTTACGCATACTGATGATTCAAGACACATATATAGCTAGCTATCAAGTTTCATCGGAATAGATCAAATAATTAATGGGGGAGGAGGACATGTCATTTGTGCTCACCCACGAACGAAGGGGCAGAGCTCGTCAAATGCACGGCGAGGTCGTCGAACACCAAACCTCGCAGCGATGAAACAATTGCACATTTAAAACTACCCGATCAACACAATTATATATGATGTTTTTCATAACAAAATCGAAAAATATATGACCTAACTAATAATTCACAAATATATGACCCCGTCGGCCTCTGGAAGGCCAAAGAACACCTTTTCGGGAGGTGTCGGGGGTCGGGGTGTCGTGTCGGTGTCGGGGTGCCGTGTCGGGGTCGGGGTCTCGGGGTCGGGGTGTCGGGTCGGGGTGCCTGG